>NC_141481.1:10995000-11526831 GCF_009769465.1 Tauraco erythrolophus | reverse complement strand
AGGATCTCATGTATGAGGTCAGATGGCCCTGTCGAGGGCTGATGGCAAAACCAGGTTCTTTAACAGAAAAGCAGGAGCTGGTTAACAGGAGAATACAAATAGCCATCTCCGAGCATCTCGTGTAGTGAGGTTTGGGGTGCTCCAGAGTGTAAAAATGTGTTCCTCCTTGGCAGACCTGGCCTGGGAAGGTGCTGCTGGTGATTGTTGTTTTGGAGGGAAGGTATAGGTGTAGGGGGAGGAAAGTGCAGTGTCAGAAGCATCGAGGAGGAGTGAGGAAGATGATGAGGAAGCGGGTGATTTTTGTGAGGTGAGGGGATTTGTAGGTGACAAGTTTGATTCCTGTAGAAAAGGTGGTGGTGCCCAGCAGTGGCAAAGGCAGGGAAAGAGGGGATGCAGACGAGTGTCCTCAATGCCACTTTCAGTTCACTGTAGTCAGCGCAGTTTAGGGAAGTCCCGTCTACAAAACCTGACCAGTTAGTAGCTGGTAAATGGGTGGCTTTGGGTCTTTTTGCAGATACGCATTTGTGATTTAAGGAATACGAAAAGAATACGGCGACTTCAAGTAGAAAATTAAATATTAGAGCAGCATTCACGTAGGATTGTTGTAAAGGCGCGGGCTGAAATGTGTCACGAGTATCAGTGCGTTTTGCTTCCCTCTAATCACTAATGTCGTATTGATCAATGCAGCAAAGTTAAGGGAGTGATCAATAGCAACACTGATATTGGTGACCTGGACAGTTTTATGTCCTGTGTTCAGAAACGAAGAATGTCTGTGTAGGGATCTCTGTATCAGGCAGCATAAATGCTTCATGGGCTGTCTATAGTTTTATGGTCATACGTGAGGAAGACTATGGGTTACGGGCTAAGAGCGGTGGTGTGAGGAGGCAGAAGCGGCTGGAATTCAATATTGGCGTTTGGAATTCAGTATTGAGCCGGCTTCGTGCGACGGGAAGCGGCAGTTTCGTAGCTCCGAATGTATTTCGCGTGGTAGTCCAGCAGCATGTCGAAATCCACGCCTGGTTATTTTCTTCTCGTGAGGATTCTCTCCGCTCCACGTCTTCCGGGAGCGGGTTCCCTGGTTGTGGCTGGAACTCGCCGCCGAGCTTCGCCGCGGGTTTCCTGCACGACGCCGAGCAAGGCGCTTGCCCTCTCTGCCTCTCTTCCCCGTTTTGTGTTAGGAAGCAGTGGCGTTTTCGTGAAGGCAAATTCATGGCTGCTCAGAAGCCCTCGGAGATGGGGATGGCAAAGAGGCTCAGGGCACGTAACTAGGGGACTATGAGGAAAAAAATCAAATAATCTTGCTTTCTTGGGGGGGAAGTGCAGAGAGCAGCCTTTGCAGCCAGCCAGCTGGCATCTTTGGGCTGCCGGAGTGGGAATCCAAAGAGCGGCCTTTTCCTCTGGGCAGGCTATGGGGAGCAAGTCTCCTTTTTTGTTTTCTCCCAGTAAGTCAAAGCTGTGCCAGCACCATTGTCCTGGTGGAAGTAAATAAATCTGCAAAAGGAGTTTGTTGAATATCCCCCTCAGGCAGGGAAAGTAGAAACAATAAACTACTTATTCCTAACTCCAAACTTTCTTTTCTCAAATTGGATGTCTTCATATAAAGAAATGCAATTTGGGATGTGGTTGCGCAGTTACTTAACGATTCCTTCCTATTTTATTCCATACTACCCACCAGTCTAGGAACAGTTTTCCCATCCGTTTCCTTAAAAGGCTTTATCACACTTCTAAAATTTTGTAGCATCGTGCTTTCTCTTCATGTTGCAAAATTGAGCATCGATTCTGGGGTACATATAAAGAGAGTTTCCGATTTCTCAGCGAGGACGTTGATCTTACACTGTGACGTTACGTGTGCCGCGGAGCTGACCTCTTTACCGACAGCGGCTCGGAGGCCTGCTCGAACTGCCACTGGAAAGAATGGTAAAGGAGACCCCTCGGCTGGCGCCGCAGCTGGCTGGAGGCGTGCTTGGTGGGTTCCAGATGAAGAAGTGCTGTATGGAAACACCATCCGAGTGTGTTTCGGAGGTTTACCTGGCTCGCTGCCCAACGTGAAGAGAGTCCAGTTGACACGCTTAACGTTTGGATTAATCCGGTTAGATTACTTGCTGCTATTTATGGTTCCAGAGTTAACTACTTACTTGGCTGCCTTGTTGGTCTGGGCCGTGTTGGTTGAGGTAGCGTGATAGGGCAGGGTGGTTTGGAAAAGATGTGGTTAAATCGGTCGGGGTAGTATGCTGTGAAGCACACAGGAGAGCAGCTCATTTGAGTGAAGAGACTATTTAACAAAAAGGCTAGAAGGGACAGTTTCATCTGCCATCTTTTTTCCTTGAATGAGGAATTGAATCTTTTTTGTTATGTTTTTCCATTATGATTCCTCTGGAAATGGTCAAAATATTCACTGAAAGGACCAAATTCTGCAATATCATTGAAAGCTTTTACCTGTATTAGTGCTTTGATATTTGTCATGAAAACTGGTGCTGATTTATTCTCCCAGAGTGAAACAAGCTTGTATTACCCTGCTACTGAAATGGTTTGTTCTTTCCTACACCAGCAGTGGAGGAGGGGAGAGGAGTCAGTGAGACCTTGAGTCTTGAGATACTTGTTGACAACCATCGCGTCATTTCTCCTGTCATGGGTCTGTTTAGGTTCAGGGTCTGTCCGTGTCTGGTCCTCGATGCCTTTGCCACCACTGGGATGCCTCCTCTGTTGACGGTGAGGACAGCACTACAGTTGATGGACTTGCAGCACTTTTACCTTGACATCATCTCACCTTCTTTAGCATGTGTATTGGAAAGTCTGTAAGTTGAGCACGCAGGTAGCCGACATCGAGCACTCCTGTTGCAGCTGGTAGGGAGGAAGCTGCACTGCTGTGACTGTGATGCTTCAGGTGCTTACAAATGTGTTCCTGAAGATATTGCTGTAGTAGCTTAAAATGTTATCTCCGTGCTAGTCTGCTGACCCCCACTGCCAAAAATTTGTCAGCCACCACAAGAAAACTGGCAGAAGAAAACCTGTGCTCATACTTCAGCTCCTTCAGTGCAGGTTCAGCTGCTCTATGTAAGTCTGGCTTGAAAATTTGAACTAAGATGCTGGACTTTGAAGAGCTGAGGTATGAGCGTGTGTTGCCTCCTGTTAGGAGGAGTTGGCTTTGGGAGGAAAAAAGAGAAAAAAAAAAAAAGAGTAGAGATTTCTTAAACCAAGCAGCAAGCTTTGCTGGAGCTTGCTTATTAGTGTATATAAATTCATAAAAGATTTAATTACTAATATAATATAAGAAGAAACCTGCACATATGTTTGCTGACCAAGAGTCAGTAGGTCCCTAAGGGTTTAAGATGCTACATGTTTATAACTTTGTTTCACTATAAACTTTGTTTCCCCTCTCTTTGAAGGGAAATCCAGGAATTTCGGAGAGGAGATCCCTAGAGATATTTTTCGCTGTTTTCCATTTCTATCTTTCTTTGTGAAAGTCGTGAAACACAATGGGAGGACAGAGCAAAAACGTTGAAAGTTTTTCTTTCAAATAGTCTCCTATGAACCGGCAGCTACGTTGGGAATATTTGGGGGGATAGGAGCGGGATGATAGATGTGACGATACTCTAGTTGAATTGGCAGAATAAGCACGCATGCTGTTTGAGAGAGAATCTCTCCACAGGGCTGTAATAGCTTGATGCCTTCCTCTTCAGTAAGTCATTTTTGTCAAGTTAAAGGCCAAAATTCAAACTGGCTTGTTGTCAAGGACACTAAGCACAGCAGGCAAAAATCCCCAAGGCTACCCAATTCACAGCACAGATAGATAAAGCTGGCAGAGCATGGTTTACTCTTCCTCCCTTCCCCCATGAAAAATCCTCTTCCTTGTTTTTTTTGTGGGTTTTTTTTTTTTTTTTTGAGGATATGGACGCTATTATGCATACTAATACAATTTAACAGAAAGTATTTAAATGGAAGATTTGTTCATCTGTTTGTGGGTTAAACAATCCATTATTGTTTGGGAGGAATGATAAAATAATGCACAATCCCTCCCAGTGACTGCATGGTGCTGCGGGCTGCTCGCCGTTCCAGCTGTGCTCACCTCCACCACAGCTGGAGGGAGTTGTCACTGGGAGAGGACCAGCTCCAGCATCGCGTCGTGGTGAGCACCAGCCCTTTACATTGGCTGTTGTGTGATGAAGCAGTTCAAACGGGTTAAGCTCATAATCCTAAATCGTGCTGTTATGACCATAAGAAACGATGGAAAATCCTGTGGAATTAGGTGTTTGTAATAGCTTTCTATTTTACACTTTGGTTCCTCGTTCTCTCGTAAGAATATACAGCAGCACATTTAGGAATAAAGGGCAATGTTAAACCACGCTATTAACTTCAAGTGTTATTGACCACTGGAATGCTTCAGGAATATTATGTGTCCCTGAATGTCCTCACTAATGTGCAGTTTTAGCCATAGTTGGGTTTTTTTGAATGGTAGATGTTTCTTTCCCAATTGATTGTGAAGAAGCCTGGCTGAAGAAAATAGAATTTGATTCTCTTTCTTTCATAGATAACATGGTATTATCTTTCTCTTGCAGTACTTTTCATTTTTACCGGTAACCAATAGTAGGCAAAGAAGGATTTTTCAATAGGATGCAGTCTTTTTTCCCTCAAGTTGATGAGGTCTTACTCGTTACACTTTATTATTTGGAGTAAAATGGTGGGTTTTGTATGCCTGAATTAGGAGGAATAGCGTTTTCTTTGACCTTTTCATGTTTGCATTTTTGTCTTCCATAAAAATCTGCCCATTTCCTCTAATAGACTGAACCAAAACGTGTGTGTTCTTATCGATTTAAAGTTTCCGTCTCTTGTTTACTTCACAAAATGGCAAATTAAATTTGCTTGCGTTAAAATCTATTCTTCTAATTAATCTCCCTAGTTTCCAGGACACTATGTTAAAAGCTCTCCTTTGTGTTTTTCTCCATAAAACAAAGGTTAAAAACCCATCGAAGATAGTTGTCTTTTTATTTATTTTGAATTCGAGGCAACTGCTACCATCAGTCTGAACTCTCTTTTTTTCACGGTTCCGACTTTTCTTCCTCACACCTCGAATGTGGTCCATGTTGCATCCCCAGTGTGAACCGGACATTACAGCAGAAAATTCAGTCCCTGTGGCCAATGTTTTTACATTTTCTAGTATGCAGAGTGTGTGACCCGAAGAGTTTCTTGAAAAGGAAATTTCTTCTGAAACGCCCGTGCTCCTTTTTACTGAAGAGCAAAACCACAAAAAAAGTCCAGACTGTCTATGAAAGTTGAGTGAGTGTATGGATTGTGCTGTTGCTTTAACATCATATTTTGGTTTTTTTTTTTTGACTACACAAGTGCAGAATTTAGAAAAGCGAGGAACTTCAATTTGATTCAGACTTGCAGTGATTGATACACTTCCAGGGGAAGCCTTGTTCTTTATCCTTGCAGCTGGTGTGTTTTGTTTTTTTCCACCTGTGTAGACATTTTTATCAGAATGTGGGAACTTCAGTCTAAACTTAGAATTAAAGTGCAGAAGTGGAATATTCTACAAGTGTGAGTCTAATTAGTGGATACCTCGCCAGAGAAGGGGTCTGAATTGTGAACTTACTCTTTACTGACTTTATTCAACTCGGTAGTTGTGTGATGTAACCAAGTTTAACTCCAGTTTAAATCTCTGCCCTTGCACCTTTTCCCACAGATCCTATAATTCATTAAATAATTCAACATTAAAGTTGCTGCTGTAAAAGCACAGACTATAGGAATAAATGTCTGGCTCTTTGTAAGACTGACTTCTGCATATTATGCAATAATTACCTAAAATATAGTATGCTGCAGGTACAGCTGCATAATAAGAGCACCTACATCTTCTGTTCCTTCTTTCCAAGATTTTCAGGGAATTGAATGATAACAGACTTTTTTCAAGATCTATTAATTAATGTGTCTGTTACAGCATGATAAACCAGCACAGGTCTGAGAGTCAGTTGGCCAGACTGACACCAGCGTGCAACCTCTAGATCTACTCAGGGTAACGTCATCAGTTCTAATAATTGCACTGTCACCAGCTCTTAATTAGTAGTGATTTTACTTGGTCTAGTAGGAGCCTTAGGCAAACGAAAGAAACATGTAAACGGGCACTTTTCTGTGTTGTGTTCTTTAGTTTAAAATTAAATACCTTCTCGGAGTTAGGAAGGTCTGTCTGGTAACAGGATAAATAATACTTCGGTATAATCCAACAGCTTGGCTCGGATTTACAGTCACAAGTGATTTTTTTATGTTTTTTTTCGTTCAATCACAGAAGTCATTTGATTTGTCTACAAGTATGTTTTGATAAACTTCAATAGAAATTAGCAAACCCGCCATGGAATGGGATGTATAAAAAGTTGCTTGGGAAAATGTGTTGTAAGTAGTCTGCAATTCAAGGCATTTCCTTCGCAGGATGCTTATCAAGTCTGCATGTGCTACTTCCAAATTGAACTAGAGCATAGACGAGGACTATTTTTGATAGAAGGAGAGAAAAAAGAGAAAATAAAGCCCAGTTGGAAAGTAGTACCAGGTTGGTTTTTTTTTTAATCATTGCCTTAGGATGTAAATCCTACAAGTGTACAGAGAGAAAACAGATTTTGAAACACCAGAAGGAATCAGATTCATCTGTGATGTTTGCGATGGCGCTGGTAGTGTAAACGTGATTGAAATAATCATTGCAGGAGTGGTGAGTAAATATACTGGAAGCCTTTGGATAAACTGACTTCTCTTTGATATGCCAAGTAAAGACAGAATGTCCTGCTTGTTTCTGAGATGTTCCTTCACCAGGGAGGCTGTATCGGGTGGAGCAGTGGCTGGTTTTGAGGATGGTCATGCTTCCAGATGATGATGTAGAGCTCTTTTTTTATGACAGCAGCAACCAAAGCCTTGTGCAGGAGGTCCTGGTCATGGCTGCCAGCCTCCTCTGGGATGGTAGAATTAAGATGTTGAAAAACCAAGGAGAAAAGGATCCAGCAAATATTTTTGTGGGGATTTCTTCTAGATTGGAAAGCTGATATCGATCAGTTCTCTAGGCTTTTGTTGGGTTTGCAAGTCAGCAGTGAACCTGGAAGCTATCTACAGTTTTGTGAGACGATGCTCCATTAGTTCACCATCAGGCTGATGGATAAACTTACGGGACAAGCTTAATCTTCTTTCCAGACTAAAAACTATGAGGCTGAAATGCACCTGTCATTCTCCTCTAGCTAATTTTTGCCTCTTCGTCTGATTTCAGTCAAATCTGATAAAGACAGAGATGTTATGCATTCTCCAAGACTCATGGAGATGAGTAGCTTGGTAGAATGAATCCCCCTTCCCTTGGCCCACCAGAGCTGCCAGAGTGGGTGAGAAGGGGTGTCCAGTCCTGGGCGTGCGGGCAGGCAATGTCGAAGGAGTAACTTGGAGGAGTGGGATAGGAGCTCTGAGGTAGGAATGGGGGAAAAATATGTCTGAAGTCCACCACACCTCTGCAGGTACATCAAGCTTCATGACTTAAACTCTTAATTGCACAACCAGACTGAGAGTGTGTGTGTTTTTTGTTTGGTTGGTTGTTTTTTTTTCTCCCAGAAGTTAACAACAACAATCTCTGAGGGAAACATCCAGATGACTTTATCAAGCACCTGTAATAACACTCCCGATATGTTTGCTTTGACTTAGGGGTTCCGTTTTGCTTTTTAATCCAGATGAAACTGTGCATTAATTCTTTACACAAAGATTCATCTGAGTCCTGCGAGTGTGTCGCTTCCAGCGTCAGCCAATGCATCAACCTCCTACTGGCATTTTTTAATTAAAAGAACAGCACTATCACTTCGAATTAGTGCCACATAGCTGCTTTTAGTCAGGAGTGAAATGGTGTTTAAAGGTTTTTCTCATATGAAAATTGTTTGTTAAATTTTGCCCTCTTTTGGTGCTACTTAGTAGTTTGTCATTCAGTGCTTGGACAATATCAGGTTCCTCGGCGTGCGAGTCCTCTTGGTGATAGGGATGCAAATAAAAGGCTTGCTTTTAATATCTCGACTATTTGATAAATAGGAATTGCCTTCTGAAAAAAAACCACCACTGCCACAAGTATTATCTTACTTTATGGTTGCCACAAAGCACGCGTTAGCCTGTTTTCAAGTGCATTCCCTGTGTTGAGAAGGTGGTGAAGAAGTAGATATTTCTGGGAGCTTCTGTGTCGTGAACTGTGACGAGATGTTTTTTGTAATCCTGGTCGGTGAAATTGTCGGGCCTCTGTTATACTAAATTACTGTGAGGGCAAGAAATACCTCCAGTGAGAGCTAGCCCTAGTGAGAATTTTCCTCATACAGCATTTCGTTTTATCTGGAATATTAGCACTGTTAACCATCCGTGCGAAATGTAATGTATTGGATCTATTTAATCAATTTAAAATGGAAAGCAAACATCTTGGGCTGTGGCTGAACCGGCTCTCCTCATGTATTCTTTTGTTTAGATAGCAAATTTTGGACTTTGGGTGCATGAATAGAGCAGCTTGATAAAATACTTTTGTTCACGAGAACCTTCTTCATATTTTTTGATGCAGGATCCTGCAGCTGAGTGGTGTCATAAAATCCTATGTCTGAATATGAAACACATACGTTAAGGTCGTATAGGAAGAGGAATGATATCTTTCCATTCGAGCTCCGACTTATTTATGTAATACCTTTGATTGAGGTATCTCGAAGCGGTAGTGGCATTATAATTTATTGATGTAATGAACACTGACATTTTGTACAAGGAAAACAGCAAACAGTTGCTGTTGCAGGCAAAGTGATGAATGTGTAATGTTGAGGAAATTGTAACCAAACATCCTGGTCAGAATAATGCGCTAAAACATTTCCATCGAGATCTCAGCTTTTGTGACTGCAGATTCACTTGGAATTAGAAAGGAGGTTTCCTTTATTGAGTAGTTTGCAAATTGTTTTTAAAAAAAATCGCCTGGGAGGGGAAGGTCCAGTATGTTGCCGCTAAGCCACTGTGGAGAAACTGACTTTGCAATGAAAGTGTTTATTTTTTTATCCTAAAAAAAAAAAATCTTTGCAAGAATGCTACATGCACGCTGTAAGTTATCTGTTTTAGTTCTAAGCTCTATTTTTATTTTGCTCTCTGAAGCCAGCCTGTAACTAAAACATTCCTAGCATCTTTGGCTGGAGATTCAGTCAAGGACGTTTTTCATCCTGCTTTCCAGAAGATGGTTCCAGCCTTTCTTGAAGCTGCTCCAAAGGAAATTTCCTTCCGTAGCAGGTATAGTGACAGTGAGGGAAGTCACTCCTTATGGTCTGAAGGCTTAGTGACGTCCTCTTGCTGTTGTCACGTCCTACCATGCTTAATCTGGAAACAAATGGAAATATTTAACATAGCTAGGTGGTACAAGGTCAGAGTAGGAATCACCCTGTATCCATGATCTTAGTTCTGCTTGAGCTCACTCAACGCACGAGTTGGTTTTTAGCAGAATAATATGGATACATCTTTTATGGACACAAAGGAAAGTGTTGGGCTGTGGGACGGCATGGAAAAATAAACAGAGTATGGTGACAGCTTCCTTGGAAGTGTTGAAAGTGTTCAAGGCCAGGTTGGATGAGGCTTTGAGCAACCTGGTCTCATGGAAGGTGTCCCTGCCCATGGCAGGGGGGTTGGAACCAGATGATCTTGATCCTTCCAACCCAAACCCTTCTATGATAGGGACTGTGTCAACGTCCGTAGGCAATAGACCTCCCTCCCCACCTCCCAGCTAAATCGAAGAGTATTTACTGTGGCAGATTGGTTTTTCTTACTCAACCATAGATTGGCTCTAACCAGTCTGTTTGTTTTGTTGTTCATCCCTGGTGACTGTCAGTAGCACTGGGCTGAATAAACAGAGACTATTGATCAAATTTGAAGTCATTAACTTGGCAGTTTGAATAGATGCTGTCCTATATAATTAGAACAAGGGAGTAACACATAGGCTGATACGGCGTTATTCTGAATAAAAGCTTTCTTTTCATGAAATCTTGTTTGGTGCTATTCAGCTCTCAGTTTTGTGCCTCCTGTAGGTCACACAAGAATTAGATGTTTTGTTGAAAATACCTAAAGTGAAGAGGACGGCTTCGCTTGTGTAAGAGAGTGACGACACTGATACCATGTGGATCTGCTGAACTTTGATACGAGTTGGAAATCACGTTTGGAAGAAGAGGATGCTAACGTGAGGTTATTGGTTAACCACATCCAGCTAAAGCATGTCTTGGGGAGGAATTCCGCTCGGGATTACCTTCCATCTCCAGGCAAGCAGCATTGCTTCCAGCTCGGAAGCAGTAGCGGCTTTTGATTGTCCATTTTGCTGCTGCTCAGCCGAGAGACACACATGCCTGTTAGATCTGGATGTTTATACTCAAACACAACGGGTGATTAATTATTTCTGAAGGAAGACGGTTCCTTTTAGTGGCTACTGTCGTGCGATGCGCCTGTCAGCCTTCTAAATCATTTCCAACGTTTCAGATGGAGCGAAGCCGTGAGACACACGGAGCGTTTTGCTGTGTGTGTGTTCCGGACTCCTTGAAGATCCGTTACAGACGACTGGCGGGGTGGCGCGATAATCTCGTTAATCTATGTGCAGCGTGTGCCTGCAGACGGGCCGGTGCTCCTGAGTCACACTGCTGCCCGTCCCTCGAGAGCGTGCAAATTCAGCAGGCGGATGCACACGTATTGACCCACATTTCCTCGGGCAGAGCAGCAGTCACGTGCGTCTCTTTGCTTGGAAATCAGATGAGAACTGATGTGACTTGGTCCATCCAGCATTCGCATGACCCGAGCCAAAGTGCTTGTAGGGATTTACCACTTGTGTGACTAATACGTGATTAGATGGATTGTGGAGAGCGTGTGTATGTCCTTCTTGTAGACCAGGCTTAGCGTATCGCAACGGCAACAGAAAAGTCTCTTATGCATCATTCTCTTATCGTAGCTTTTAAATAGGACTGGTTATTACATCAGTTGTGGGGTTTTTTTCTCTACATAAAAGCTTTTGTACTAATTTCTAGGAACGTTTGTTACATAGGGATGTTTTTCCTGCAACAGATGGACAAATGACCTATAGAAGAAAATAGTGATTCTGTACTGGGGTTAATAGAAAGAACAAAAGCAGGTGAATGAATGATAAAAATTTTGACTTCCAAAAGCTATTGACATCTCTGTAATTGCTGTCTTTTTTTGGATCAAGCCTCGTTTCTGTCCCGTTCTTTCCCCTTTGCCACAGCTTCCTTATTCCTGCATGGACACAAGCACCCCTCTTCCTTCCCCATTAACGGGTGCCGCCGCGGTCACCTCCCGCTCCCCGCGCGCCCGCTGTGAGCTGGGCAGAGCTGGCGCGGGGCCCAGGCTAATGAGCCGAGCCGAGCTTATTGACTGGCAGGTGTCCAGCCTCGCTGCTCACCTTTTAGCATCCGTGCCCTTCAGGAACAGCCGTACCTTTTGTGCTGCCTGTGCTTTTTCCTTTGTAAACAGGGAGGCTTTAAGCTGAGCTCTCTGAACAAATGAAAAAATACTGCGTAAAGAGAGCGGAGAGCGATTTGTAACGTCTTGGGTGGATGTTGAAAGGGATTATAACAGGCTGAGTAACCACGAAACAAACTACTGAAGGCTTTAGCATTGGAAGTTTCCAGGAATTAAGAACAATATTCTAAACCAGCTGATGTACTTTATTCAAAATCAGAAGCGATGCCAGGGATTTAATTTGGGCGAATGCAGTTTTTTCTTTCCTCTTCCTGAACTTAAACTTTGCACCTTTATTTTAGCTTTTGTATTGGAAATTACTTAAGTAATTTTTCCCTTTTTGTAGCTAAGCACTTGGTCTGAATTATTTTTTTAATTTTACCTGGACAGTCAAGATGTCATTTTTCCATTATATTTATTTTTTCCACATATGCCTCTTGAATTGTCTGGAACCTGATGGATATAATTTGAATATGAAATGGACATATTTAGTAGACAAAGGAGACGTGTGGCTGTTTTGCCCAGTGTCAGTAGGCAGAGTTGCTGTAGCAGGTTTGTGGTTAGCGTTCCTGCAGAGCACTGGTCTGGCGGTGACCGCTGCAAGGGCACTTCTCCTCCATGCCGATCGTGGGATGGCTGTGCCCGTACCAGTGACCGAGTTCTGCTCAGCCCAACTGAATGGACTTGGAAAATGTGCTGGATGGTGCTTTATGTGAAACTCTGCTCTGTTCTCGATGTATGGTGTCAGTTGCGTGTGATGAACAAAACTGCTCACCTCCCTTTCAGTACGGATTTGCTACGGGAAGGTATCCAGGTGGTATTTTGAACAAATCTGTGGTGTTTTTTTGCAGTAATACCTTTACTTGACTGAGTACTTTAAAACAAATGCAGTCTCACCATTTCAGTAATCTATACTGTCTGTTCTGCACTGGCAGCATCTGAAACCCAGCAAAAGAGTGGTGGTTAAAACTGTTCACTAAACGTTACAGGTACAAGAGCTGGTAACAAGGTACTCATCAAGAAGAGAAATCAGTAGACTGTTTTAATTTCATCTAGTTTGGGCAAATCCTACACTTTTCCCTGCAAGAGACTAAAAGCATTTATACCTCAGTACTAAGATCCAAGTTTGGATCAAAACGTCATTTCTAAATTTTTTACCATGAGAGTTGTAGAACACTGGAACAGGTTGCCCAGAGAGGTGGTGGATGTTGCAGGGGGGTTGGACTAGATGACCTTTGAAGGTCCCTTCCAGCCCTAACCATTCTATGATTCTTATGGGCTATTAGGCTATGCCACCTCTTCCAAGCACCAGCTCGATCTGGATGATCCATGTCTTTGTTATGCTCAGGTTGATAACAACAAGTCCAGGGAGCTCTGGGAGGAAAGAAGTACTTGTGAATGAATTCCAGCTGGTTCAGTTTTTGGCTGTCCATTCGCTAAGTAGCCTAGAACAGAATGAACTCATTGCTGTAGGCTTTTGTGCAGTGTTAACTCTTCACTGAATATTTGCCTTCACCGCCCTGACTTTTAAACCTGAGCTTGCTCTTGATCTGCTCAGAAAGTACAACTCCATCTCATCTGTTTGTCATCATGCTTACCACAAAACGAACAACAGATTGGTGAATAAAGAAGGCAAAAGCTGTAAGAGCATGAAAAAGTTTCTTTGGCAGTGAGGATGGCTTTGAAAAGCTTTGTATGACAAGACTTGAGGCTTTTTGTGTTTCTATTCAAACATGCCAAAAAGCACTCGGCACACCTCAGTTATATGAGCACGGAAAGCAACCAGATACGCTAGAAATTAGGGGAAGTTTGTAAGTCATGAGTTAACCTGAGGTATGTGGGTTTAAAGCAACGATACGGTACCGATGTCTTGCTTGAAAGAAAGAATGCTTTTCATTTACTTGCAAAAAAATCTGGGATGTTGACTGTGCCTCTTGAAAAGTCGTCCAGTACCTGTTGGAATTTGTGCTGGTAGCAGTTACTGAAGTTGTTAGTAGTGCTAGAAGAGGTGCTTGCTAAGTGTTATTCTTCGCAGTAGATTTCTAGCAATCTTATGGTTGTCCAGTTATTAAAGAAATGCAAAATATGTCTGAGTTTTACTAAAACAGCTTAAGCCCGGTGCACTGTTTTTCCTGAGGTTTGTTCTTTTTATATATCTCATATTCTATAGGCTAGATTACTTTTTCTGTGACATTTCCATATTGGAGATCGTACGCTTCAATGTTTCAGAACGAACAAAGAAATGTGGATTCTTGAATATTGTGACCATGGTAGTCACCAGTGTTTTATATGTTTAACTGCAACTTCTAAAAATTACTCTGGCAAAATTTGTGGTTTCTTATTTTCAATGTTTTTAAAGATTTTTTTTTTTAGTATATTTCTTTTTCCTGGCAGTTAATTTCAACATCAGCAGCATCCTGGGTCACCTAAGCAATTCTCTTGCCAGCTTCCTGTTCTTGGTTCACAGTGCAGCTTTAGTTTAACAGGAGTCGAGCAGTCCTGCTTTGACCAGAGCCAAACCTGTATATTTAGTTTTAAGGCAATGTTCCATGTGAATTGTTTAACTCGAACTCTTCTACTGATACATTTAAGCCCTCGTGGGATGAACTAATAGTTTACATAGTTTACAACTTATGCATAACGCCATTCATTTTTTAAATAAAAATGTTCTTGCTTGTAAGCAATCTACTTAGCACTTGATGAAACCAGACATTAATTTTGTACTGTTTATTAAAATAGTCCCACTGGAAAATTGCGTTCCTATAAAGTTGATTTTGTTCTTTATTTAATTGCAGTAAGATATCAACGAAGCTCGGTATTGATTCTGTCTGGAAAAACGAATCTCAGTTCTTAAACTGAGATTGAGAATGTGTTAAATTGCATTCGTTTTTCCTCTTTTACAACAGTGTTTATCATTCAGATTGTTTTGTTGGAATATTGACACTACCTGTATGTGAAGGGCTGTCAATACCAGCCACTCTTTGGAGGTGCAAAACATATATTTTAGGTTTTAAACTGAAAAATATGCTTAATTTTAGCTTGGAAGTTCTAGACCTTTTACTGTGTGACAGAAATTCAGTGTTTCTATTGAAATGTTGCTTGGCTGTATCTAGTCAAACTTTGCCAAGGTTTTCAATACTGAGGGTTCTGCTTTCACAGGTTTTACGTGTTTTGCAGTGGAAGGTCAGTCTTTTTTTCTGCTTTCTGCAAAACAGGCAGATATTTTGAGGCAAGACAATATGTATATGAAGAGAGCTGGAGATAACACTGAGTTAAACAGTACAAAAGTTGTGTTTTCTGTTCCTGTCATTTCAAAAATGTTTTATTCTGTACGCAGGACCCCAAGGCTGGATCTGTTTTAATTGATATGATTTCTTGGGCTTTCTACTAATTCTAGGTGTATGGTAAGCATCCACAAACGTGTTGCTTCTGGTTTTGGTCTCTTGTTCTGTACTTCTTCCTCCTTTATAAGCAGCAGAGAGCAGTTGTGCACGTTTTCCTCCTGGACTTAGGAAATGAATGTCTTGTAAAAGCTCTAAGTCCATTAATTGGAGGGTGTTTTGGGGGGGGGGGGAGGGGAAAGCTGCTGTTAATACAGAAATGTACTTGTAACTTGAGTCTCACAAACTGGTTGTAAAACATATAGCTGTAGTAGCGGTGTGGGTAACCCCCGAGAGAATAGCTGGGAAGAAGCAGAATCTAAATTTCTGTGTTTTATAGTGAACATAATATTTATTGGAAAAGCCTTTTATATGCTGAATTAGTAAGCAAATGATCAGCTGCATGGGAGAGTCCTTAGAAGCTTCTTTTTGGTAATGAAAATAAGGTGTTTAACACTTTATACATTTAACTTGTGGAAGTGGAGATCAGAGGCATGTCAAATTAAACACACCTCAATTAAATGCTGACTGAGCAGTAGGCTGTGCTGCACAGGAGCTCTCGTTCTCCGTTAGAGGAGTGTCAGCTATTTAATATGCAATTTCTGCCTAAGTAACATCTAGAGTGTTTGGATTTTTTTTTTCTATATTTGATATTCTGTATTATTTTCACTGTTGTTCGTCTGGCACGTTCCAGAGAAACAAATCTATATATCTGAAGGTTTGGACAGTATTTCTAGAAAGGACTTTTTGTTTACTGGGTGTGTGGGAGTAGGGCTAGGTTTGAGCTTGATCCCCAGCTCTGCCTGGGACCTGTTGTGAGCAATGTTAGGTCGAGTTAGGTCCTGATTAGGTATTGACGTTTGTAGAGGTTTGAAAAAGGTGCTTTGAAAACTCCCAAGTGCTAAAAGTGCAAAATGTTTTTGGCAATCTTAGCAAATTCAGTGTGGAATCCGAGTTATGAGTGCATGTGGGTGGAGGAACATGTTTTTCATGCTTTAGGAATTTTTTTCCAGATGCTTTCGCAGTGCTTGGGTAACTATAAAAGCTAAGTATTAAGACTTCAGCATATATTGATTCCTTACTTTTAATGTGATTTGAGAAAATTGAGCCACACAGTTTCGTGGCGTGCTTTTAACTTTTATTATGGCGACGATGTCGCCGAGCGCACGTTGGTGTCTGTCTCAGAATGTGAGCACAGGTATGTGCAAGCTGTGCTGATAAGCCCATCTGAGAGACACGACTTGCTTGAAAATATGAATTTTTCAATGCAAGCGTGTGTGGTTGGAGATACAGGAGATGGAAGAAATCCAGAATTGTGCTGAACCCCGTAAATACAACTTGCACAATGAAGTGTGGAGTAAATGTAAAATACCGTTTGATATTTCCAGTAGGAATTTTGTGATTGAAATTGGTTTGTTTAGCTGTCAGCTAAGAGATTGTATTTGCCCTGAGAACAGGATATTATTCTGCGTGGTTTTAACAGAAATTTTTAATTCTTTCTAGATACTTCTATTTCTTCCTAGTATATAGAGAAGGTGACACGATAGCTGAAGCCTGAGCGTATACTTTGTTTTCAGAGAGCTGGGAGGCCATTTGTAGACGCTTTAACAAAGGAAAAACTTGACTGAATTTGGGTAATCTCTCTCTACAAAATTATTATTCCACTTGGTTGTGGTTCTGGCAGATGTGTCCATGAAGGTGGAGGGCTGAGTTTTTAAAGCCATGTAGTAGATACAAATGACTTCATGTTCTGTTAACCTTTTCTCTGAAGCAGTGTAATTGGTAGGGTGTTTTTTGAGAATGGCTGTAAAATGGAGATAGTAGTAACTGACTTACCTCTCGAATTCTGGTTCTCTAAGAAAGCGGTTGTGCTTTGAACATGTTGGGAGACGGTCTGCAAAAGAAAAGGTAGGAGGATGTGAGGGAAGACAGTGCTTCAAGGGCATCTTCTTGATGACAAAGGAGGCTTCACCACTTACGGTCTCGCCCTTGCCCCAGCATCTCCAGCTGTATTCCTTACAGCCGAGCAGTCACTGTAGGGCCAAGAAGAATGGTTAGGAGGTGAAGCAGCAGTTTACAAAAGGTTTACCCTAAAAAATAAACTTTAAAAAAAACCTGGAAGTACAATTTGAGTGAGAAACATGAACTTCATGTAGTTGGAATTTGCCCATGTCTGTAAGACTCAAGTAGTCAGGGATACTCAGGGTTTATGTCTATCTAGGAAATAGGAGACTGTAGAGACTATGAGAAGGTTCTTGGCCTGGATTAGAGGAAGGCATAGCAAAGTTTTAAGAAAACTGATGTAATACCTAGGATTTAATGAAAGATTTAATCTGGGAGGCAGACTTTATATCAGGCATTTGTTATGGGTGAGCAGAGGGGGAAGAAGAGAAAGAAAAGTTAGTATGAGGGATAATTGGATATGCTTATTTCCACCTTTCTGATTTGTGTGCCTTTCTCTGATTCTGTATGTCAGCATTCCTTCAGCTTTATTGATCTGCCTTTTTTATCCTTGCAAAGTTCTTCAACTGATTCCATAACTCTTAGTTTTCTCCACGTTTTAAATTGCAATCAGTTCGCTCTTAAACTTGCTCTACTGGTCTTGTGTTGCACACTCAGTTAACTGGGAATTTAATGAGTCTGGTTCTTCCAATAGTCCTGTGCTGTTTTTTTAAATGATTTATGTTGTTGAGGGCTAGATCACCCTTTGTTGCTGTGTATCTGGGTATGTGAAGACTAAACTGTTGATCAGTGCCCAGCAGGATTTTTCAGTTCGAATAATTCTTAGGATTCCTGGAGATGAAACTCTTTTGTTTTGTCAACTTGGTATTGTTTGCACTACGAGGACTGACTCTCGTTCATGACGGGTTTCTGCTTAGGTAGGATGGAATTTTGATTCCTGGCTAAGTAGATACTTTAATGACATGTTAATGGACTAATAAAAATGGCTTTTTCTGGGTGTGTGGTTTTTTGAAGATCTCTTCAAAGTTGTCTAGTGTTTGCAACTGGCTACACGAAGCCAAGTTCCAACCCACGAGGAAAGCATGCCTTGAAAAGAGGCTTTGATTTTTACTGCAGCCTACACAAAAGGGCCACAAAAAGGCTTTGTGTATCAAATTTAGCAGTTCTTTGAGAATTGAGGTTTTTTAATGAAGCATTGCTTTAATCTGGTAGTCAAGGTCTGTTTTAGCATGAGTTCAGGCAGACTCTTCCAATGTCAGGGCATGATGTATGCTGGTCCTGAAGTCTGAGGGATCTCGGGGGTTTTTTGGTTGGCTTACGTGTCAGATGGCAAATCTCGTTGGCACCGCGATGCTAAGATGGTTAGTGAAGGCTACTCAACGTACACGCCTGCGTAAAAGGAGTTCTGTACAGATAATTGGTTTATTTGGCAAATGTAACGGAAGACTTTGGTTTTGTTTATCATTTTTTGCATGCTAGGCGCTGCAGTGATTCAGATTCAGTTGCTGAGAAGTTGAAGCAGTCCGTGGATTTATGAATTTCAATCTCAAGCAGACGAAGAGAAAGACCAAAAGTATTCCTAAAGCAAACAAAAAGAAGACTAGAATAGAAGCCTTGGCCTTTGTGGTGACAATTTAAACTTCAATTTGTGAATAAAGTGGTATATTTCAGTTCAGTGATGTGGCTAGCTGTAAAGAAACTGCGTTTTTATATACTTGGTGCCTTCAACCATCTTTCCTTTCCCATTAAACCCTTTCTCTTTTACCCCACCAAGCATAAATGGTTGTCACCCTTAAAAAACCCAGAACACTTAAAACCTTCGTGGGTTGCCTGGTAGTAGAAATAAAACCAGACGTTTATCTGCAGCAAAGTCTCATTTAGAGTTATGTGCAGCGGATGGGAACGGTAAGCAGAGTCATTCTGAACAGCAAAGGCAGTTCAGAAGGGGTTGGCCTGTGGTATTCCGAGTATTTTCCACAAAATACATCGAACCGTTTGGGCGAGACGTGATTTCACAGAACAGATTCAGCGAAGACTTTAATTGTGGGCCACGGCGCTTTGGGGCGTTAGAGCAGCGTGTAGTAAATAGCTGATGTTTGCTTTTTCTGTTTGTTTTTTTTTTTTTTTTTTGAGGGCTTTTTAACACTTCAAGCACGTTATTTTTGCCATGCAGCCTTCTGAAACTCGTTTTTCAGAATGGCAGAATTAGCAGAGATGTTTCCATTACTTGAATGCATCAAATTTGACCTGCTCTGCAGCCTTTTTTTTATTTTTTCAATGGTATGCACCAACTTTAGTCTCACTTTATGTCAAGATCTTTATTCTTCTCCAAAGCCTCATTGTTCTTCTTTGCTTCTTGCTTATATCTTAAAACAAACCAACCAACTTGTGGTGCTTTTAATGATTATGCCACATATCTCTGTGATTAAAGATAGGCTTACACAGAAGTAAATATTAAGTAAAGTCCTTTCTACGTCACCAGCCTGCTGGCCTGTGTTTATCTTCTGTCAGAAAGTAAAACGAATGTATCCTGGAATCTGGCTGCCTGTTTGTACAAGCACAAATGATTAACCTGGAATATCAAAGGGAAGGCCGAAGATGGCTGGAAGGTGTATTTGCCGGCGTCGTTCAGAATGACCTTCCCCACCTCTCCGAAGGAAGATGCAGATTTACTGCTGGTTTGTCCTGTCTTCAGAATTAACCTGAGTTCTGAATCGAAGGTCGTCCATGTGTAAAAGTCCTAATTTGAGCAAGGAGACTCCCACCTTTAACTCACAAAGTGTGAATGAACACAGTCCCGGGTGCAAATTTGCCCACTGTTTTGCATTGGTACGGGCTGGGACCTATGCAACATTTTCATCACTTTTTTTCTTTTTTTCCCCCTCCATGGTCTCAAAACACAACTACCTACTTTTTACAGTGTGCACCTGAAAACAGTGGTACCATCGTAGCGCTGTGCTGTGGGATGGGGTATGTTATATGTGGACAAATCTCTTGTTGATGCAGACACAGCAACGTGAGGACTCCCACGCGGACCAGCAGCCGTCCTTTGAGTGCTGACAGTTCAGGAGGAGGAACTTGCACACCAAGGCTTTGATTTTCATAGGCTGGGTCTGTTTTACTCGGGGATGATGGAAACGGTCCCTCACCCGGGCTGTCTTTTCTCTGCCTCCTTTCTAAAACTGCTGGCCTTGCTGCAGAGGTGGGTGTCCTGGTGATGAAGCAGCAGCTTTCTGATGCAATTCTCAGCCGGGTTGTTCAGACCTCGGTGCCACTCCGCGCTTTCCTTACTACACCCATCCGTAGCTCACTCCTGCGGCACCTCCTGAACCACAGCAGGTGATTCATCCCCGCTTTGGAAGCGGGGTGGACAACTGGGGGCTGGTAGAGGAACCACACAACTCGCTCAAGTTGCGTCTGCATTGAAGACATCCCCAGGGCGAATACTGACTTTGTATAACGCTCGTCCTTTCTTCACCTCCTGCCAAAAATGCTTTCACACTAATACTTTACCCAGCTGGCTAATTTGGCCTTTGAAATTATCTCAATAATGTCAGGCACATTCCCATCCCTTTATAAATATTATAATCTAGATGTAAAGACATTGTTTCAGTGTTGTTTGGGATCTGTTGTATTAAAAAAAAAAAAAAAAAAAATAGTTCTTTGGTGCTGTGCAGCAATCCAGAGCGGAGTATAAACAAATACAGTGTCAAGCTGAAACAAGTCAGTTGACTTTGAGAAAGCAGAACGTGAATGCCCAAGTCAGGAGAATTTAGTAGCTTTTGTAATGTTGCAACTAATGCAGGGAGATTGCTCCTGCTCGCAAACCCTACACCTTTCTTGTGTAAAAGAGAGAAAAACGAAAAGAAAAAGCTCTTTGGAGAGCTGGAAATCGGGTTGAGCAAAGCGCATCTCGGATGCGAGGCTTGCAGATAAGTATCCGTCCCATTCTCCTACACTGCTCTGATGCAGGGATAAAATTAATAACTTTTTAAGCCTTTGTAGCTAAATCTACCTGAGTTCCCAGGTTTTGGGCTTGAAGTAGCAGCTGTCAGACCCCGTGAAGTCCTGTTGGAGGCAATGCATTTAAGAAGCAAAGCTGGCACGTACCCAGCTTTAAGGAGCAGGGAGGGGTTGTCTGCTCCGCCGCTGGCATAGTTTCAGGTCCGAGTCTCCCGTTGCTGACCTTTGTCACCTGTTTTCTTTACTGGAATTTAGAAATCTATGGCTTTTAAGTGATAGGGCACTTGAAAATATTTTTTTTGCTCTAGTGGGTTTAATATGTGAACAGTGGAACAGAGCGAATGGTCCATCCTGGGCAACCCGATTCTGGAGATTGCTCCATAAAGATTTATTTTGGCTATTAGCTGTTGTGCCAGTGTTTTTCTTACAAGAAAGAGTAATGATTTTTGCAACTTAAAATTGAGGGTTTCACAAGCTGCGACTGGAAAATTGGCAGCCGTCCTCTTCTGCTCTAGACTGAAAGCCCGTGGCAGAGGGAAAAGAGTTAAATGAAAAAATGTAATTCTTCAATAATAGCTTTAGAAACTTAAGCTGCTACTTAGCTCTAGAAGGCACACCTGAAATACAGAATAAAGGTAATAATTATATAGTCAGACTATATGCAGATAGTTACAGATGGCATACTTTTCCAGCTCAATAATGTATTCTTAAAATTGGGGATGGGGAAGGGAAGTGAGTTATTTGATTATAAAAAAAAGAAAAAGAAAAGCTCCACCACTCACAGGAACTTTAAAATTCCTTTTGGATGGTACTAGAATGTACAAGTTCTGATTTTACCTATACTTATGCCCTGTTTTTCTGGTATTTTTTCTTCTGAAGCACTCACAACAGGAAGAGGAAATTAAAGGTTGCTCTGTTGTGCTTCCACAGAACAGTGGATGGTGATTCTCTAATCCTGTTTTGTTTCAAATTCAATTGCCATAGTCCTACAGACTTCTCTTTTTTTGGTCAGTTGTTAAAAAAAAAATAAAAATACAAGCTTTCGCTGATTATGCAGTTTGCCAATGTGAGAAATAAGTAATTTTTAATCCATTCTAAAAATAGTTTCCTGGTGCAACTGCTTTAATTATTGCTAAGATGGAGGATTTGTGTATTTTTTTCCATGAACATCTGCGTTAAATAGTGGACTTCTTTGGTCTGTTTGCTTGACATGTGGGGTGAGGCAGTTTCTTTTCTGCCAGCTATGTTAGGTGGGGAGCGTTGCTTTGGAATGGAGAGGTGGAATTCTAGTAGAAGTGGAAAAAAAAAAATATTCATTCCCATATTTTTGCTACCATATCTTCACTTTCCTCAACATAAAGTGTGTAAATGTCCCTGGTGAGGCTGAGTGTAAGTCAGGAGCAAGGTGAGATAGCGATGAGAAGGGGAAATGGTCCATACTGGGGGAAATGGCCATTTGAGTATCTTCTGAGCATAGATTCTCATGCTGAAAGATCAGAACTGGGTGGGAAAGAGACTACCTCAAAAATCATTAGGTCTTTTATAGTTATCTTCCTCTCTTGGATCCTAGTTTTAGGTAAGTTAGAGTTCTAATATTTTCATCCTGGCCTGTTGTAAGAGTTTAATAGATACTGAACAACTTGGATGGCTGGGATTGTACTGAGCAGTCCTTATGGGAAAGTAAAATTAGGCTTATAGCTGGTAGTAGACTTAGTAGAAATGGAGATTGATGCGAGTTTCCTGATCTAATTTTTGCTTAAACTACTGTGCTATTTAGTGGAATTGGAGAGGGGAAATGATGTCTCATTTGTGGCCCTTTCGAAGGAAAACATATTGATGCAATTTTTTTATTCACTATATGTTTTCTTTTTTCTGCTGAGTGAGATTCCTGTCATACTTAACCACAAAACCATTTTGTATTTGCAAACTGCTTACGCTGGTACAGCATACGTCCCGTCTTCTGTTTTACGGTGCATCACGCGCCTTTTGTGTGCGAAGAGCAGAAGTTTGCACTATATTTGGTGGGACTTAGCCTTGAGGTCTCCTCCAGGAGTCCCAGAACCATTCTTGATTCAGAAGCTGTTTAGCCCTTGTTCTAAAAGGGCTGGGTTCTGAAACAACACAACAAAATTCTGGTTTAGCATTTGTGTAAGCATGCAGTATAGAAAATTAGGAGGTTTTAACACAAAGGGACGTTCGTTAAATCTTCTGTATATTGTAACAACAGAACAAAAGCAAAGGAATTTTTTTCTTTATGTAAATACATGTTCCAAACACAGATAAAGAGAACAATGCTCATATTTAATATTTGAGTGGGTTTTTATGAATTATGATCAGGTAGTATTGTAGCTGGTATGATTGCTGGGAAGCTCTTTTTTAATGGTTTTAAGATTTCTTTATCTGGTGTTTTGTTTTGCAGTATTATGTGCCAAGAATCTTGCAAAGAAAGATTTCTTCAGTAAGTATGCCCTAATTGTGTAACTTTCTGCTCTCGATTAATCAGATTCATTTGTAGATTGTGCATTACTGCCGCGGCTCATCCATGTATGTCATTTGTTCTGCGGTTCCACTCGTGCAGTAACGTTGCGTTACTACATGAGTATAGGTTACCCCAAATTGTATTTAGATAGTGTAGACTCCAGGGCTGGAAAGAGCAAGGGCTCACAAGTTGTAGTTGAAAGTCTGGCTGATGAGACCGCAAGCAGCTTGCTGCTTACAATTCTGCGTGTGGGGTACCAAGTGCATCCATCTCAAAGACAGCTCTATTTGCAAAGTGTGCCAGGGGTACCAGTACAACATCCCAGTGCTGCAGTCTTGACATAGTGTTAAGGACTGAGTAAAAATGACTACCTATTGGTATGCATAGGTCGCTTGAGCACTGCTAAATTAAGCACATTTAACCTTTTGTTTTCTAAAAACTTTCGCAATTTACGGCAGATATCAATCTGTATGACAGAAGTACTTTATCTAGTTAGGAACTCAATTGTCTTTTGGATTTACTAAAATAGTTTCAGGATAATGGCAACTTTCCTTTCTTAGTGAGGCAGGGGCGGGGAGCAAGCAGGAGCTTATGATAGCATTATCTTGGAAGAATCAAACTGAAAAGGATTATATTTAATAGCACATTTTCCCTTCCGCAGGACTTCCTGACCCGTTTGCAAAAATAGTTGTTGATGGGTCAGGTCAGTGCCATTCAACTGACACTGTGAAGAACACGTTGGACCCCAAATGGAACCAGCATTACGATCTGTGAGTTGTTCATGAAGTTACAAGTCAAAAATATTCCAGGGATTTATCCAGTAAACAGAATGTAAGGGTTGGCACTGCAGCTTCGTTTTGGTGTTAGCAAGAAACGTCACATTTGCTGAGGAGGATTTTTTTGCAACAAGAAATTACCTGTTAAATAAATTACCTGTAAATACCTGTTAATGAAGGAGTGGTACTTTACGTGTTTGTATTTGGAAATATTTGTGTGTCAGGTGCACGGCACAACTGCTTAGAGTAAGTTCCGCTGGAGTAGTGCAGTCCAGCTTTTACAAAAGATTGTCCTGGTAGTGATTTATTTTCTTCACATTATTAGAAACATAAATTTTAAAGTTTTGTACGTTAATCAGCTTGTTGCATAGCTTTTTAATGAGGCCGTCTGTAGTTAAATTCATATTGCAGCAATATCAATTTAACATGCTGTGTGAAATCACAGTGCAGTAATTCATTAATAACACCGTTTCAGGCTTAAGCACTTCTGCATTTATAATAAAGCAGCATGACCAATGCACTAAAATTTATCAGAGTTTGTACCAAATAAAGCATAAATTCCGTGGAGTAAAAAGAGGTTATTTTTTCTAAAATTACTCTTCTGATACGTATTTTTCTAGATATGTCGGGAAGACAGATTCCATAACCATCAGTGTATGGAACCATAAAAAAATCCACAAGAAACAGGGAGCTGGCTTCCTGGGGTGTGTCCGACTCCTCTCCAATGCCATCAGCAGGCTAAAAGATACTGGATGTAAGAGCAGTTCCTACCGGGTGCAATCAAGAACCTCCGGTGCCTTGTATCTGAGTAGTGAATAGTATTCCCACCCGCCCCTCCCCAGTGCTTTGTTGATCTTTCCAATTCTCCTTTGCAGACCAGCGTTTGGATCTATGCAAACTAAATCCCACAGATACCGATGCTGTACGAGGCCAGATAGTGGGTAAGAATAATCTCAGCTAAACTTTCATCTTCTTGGGTAAATACACTGTAGGGGCAAATGTTGGGATAAAAGAGAAACCCGTAGCCATTATTGCTTCTGTGCCTTTCTGCCTTGTTTCCTCTGACTTTAATGGGATTAAATTACATAACCTGAAAATTGTCATTGTACTCCTATGGAGGAGTGTGTTTTCTCTCAGTTGATAGTGAGAAACGACATTAAAAAGATGGAATGCACCTGGTAAGGTTTCTGGCAGCCCTGGAAGGGTAAATGTTGCTGTGAAGCTGATTGCATTTGAACCAAGGTGATGGGCAAAAAGAATCTTGCGTGGAATAGAGGATCTGGAGGAGTGAAAAGACATTTTTGCAAATTGCTGTTTTAATACCTTTGACTCATATAACCCATTTCCAAATTTCAACAAGGCAGTGCTAGTTTTACAGCTAATTTACCCCATCTTACCACGTTTTGCTGCCCTGCACTCAACCCAAGCCTTTCGTTGCGATTTATTTGGCAAACCCCAATTCTCACCGTAACGATGACATCTAGTGGCGAGTCATTTCTTTCCAGTTTACCTTTCTGGGTCCTCGTGAAACACAGATGTAGAACCTGGTGTGTGTGATACTTACAGAAACAGACTCAGCTTAAGTTTTGAGGGGGTGATCCCTCTGGTTTCTTGTCTACCTTTTTAAAAAAAAAAATCAGTAATACTTTAGGGTTATAGAAGGAGTTTTGGCAAGTGGTGTGCTCTCGTGTGTAGGTTATAGCTTGCCTTAATATTTTACCCTGTATAAATGTGGGTTGTTTGGCTTTATGTTGTTTTCAAGGGAACAGTTGTTCTTTTATTATTAACTTGTGTTTGTTTTTTTTTTTATTTTAGTCAGTTTACAGACACGGGACAGAATAGGCACAGGAGGCTCCGTGGTAGACTGTAGAGGGCTTTTGGAGAATGAAGGGTAAGGATTGTTTTCTTTACACTTAATTAGAAAAATGGTTTGCCTGTGGAAAGAATGTAATTAACACTAGAAATATTAAATATCAGTGTGACTAATACATTGTCTGGGAACATGCATTGGGTAGCGAGGTTATAGCTGGATACTTACTTGAAGAAAATAAGCTAAACTGAGTAGGACTTGATATTTTTTGTTACCAGTGCTTTTGGCACTTCTGTGAGAAATTTGGAGTATAAAAACATTAAGCAAGTGGCATATCTTGGGTTAAAAGTTGCAGTACTTGAAGTCATGGAGGGGGAGAGAGAGAGAGGAACAGTTATTTCTGCATTCACTTCTCTTGTGATGGAAACTCTTGAAGTTTCCCCATTTTCAGAACGGTTTATGAAGATTCCGGACCGGGAAGGCCGCTGAGCTGCTTTATGGAAGAACCAGCACCGTATACAGACACTACGGGGGCTGCTGGCGGAGGCAACTGTCGCTTCGTGGAGTCCCCCAGTCAAGATCAGAGGCTTCAGGCACAGCGACTTCGGACTCCTGAAGTCAGAGGTCATGTACAGACACCCCAGAACAGACTGCATGGTCACCAGTCGCCTGACCTACCCGAAGGCTACGGTAAGAGTTTTCCAGAACTATAAAATGGAAATTTTTTCTGAAGGCTTAAGCGAAAAATTCTCCCGTTTTAAGAGATAGATGTGGTTTACCTGTTAGAACATGCAGCATCCACATGCAGCTAATGGTCTGCATTTTGGAAAAGGAACTAAGTAGTGCAGATGGAAGTTTGAGATTGGCTAATTAGCAGTTGGCTGCGCCAGGATACACTGAGGGGTTGACGGTAAATTAAACATGAGTTTGTGGTATGATCCTGTTACAGAAAATTCACTGCTAAACTTGGCTGTGTAACTAGGGAGAATGAACGTAAAGAGCTCTTTAAACTAGAGCAGTCATGCTATTTTTTCCTTCCTCTTGGCATGTTGTGTAGGTTTGAGCCCACATTTGAGAAAAGATCAGGAAAATATAAAAGCAACAAAGAAGCCAGTAGTACAGAAGATTAAGGAGGATAAGATTAAGGAGACTGTAAATCTCGGGGGGGAGGGGGGGGGAAAGCATACCAAATCTAGGAGTAAAGCAATCCAGTTTGGGTTTGGGTTGTCTCGAAATCTAAAAATAAAAATGCAAACTAAAACATACTGGTGCATGGATTTGTGAGTTTCAAAAAGAACACTGAAACGCGTAGTCAAGTAAATTAGTGAAGACAGTGTTTAAGGACAAAACAGCCCATGCTGCAAGAGATGAGGTGGGATGGCTCAAGTACTTTCTCCTAGCTCTGACAGAAAGATAAAATGCTAATGGCTTTGAACAAACTGTTTATTCTGATTTTTTTCAGATTTATAATTAAGAATAATCTTTCTTCCCCTTTCATAGAACAAAGAACAACGGTACAGGGACAGGTTTACTTTTTGCACACACAGACTGGAGTTAGCACATGGCATGACCCTAGGATACCAAGGTATGTATTTATAGTTATAAAGTCAGGGGTTTTTTGAGGGCTGTGTGTATGGCAGTGAGCTGAATCTTTAAGAGCAAAAAATCTGTGAAATGGCCTGCCTAAATTCAAAGGGAGAGCTACGAGCAGAGGAATAATTTTGGATCTTTCTAGTTGTCTTCACCAAACATTAAGGCCTGCTCTTTTTGAAAGAATTATCTACTCATGAATCATGTAAAATAAAAGGGAAAAAAATACATAATCCTTCACGAATTCCCATCTGACAAATTCTTCCTAAAATGTCAAGGTGATTTTTTTCTTTTTTTTTTTGGTGAAGCTACGAATTTCTGAATCTTACCTAATTTTTATTTTTTTGTGTGTGTGAAAACAGTTTTGTCATGGTTTAGCCCAGCTGGCAACTAAATGCCAGGCAGCTGCTCACTCACCCTTTCCCCCTTGCCTGGAGGATGGGGAAGAGAATTAAAGGGAAAAAGGGAAGGAGTCTCGTGGGTTAAGATTAACAACAATAATATAAATATAAAGCAACTTAATATAAAGCAACTTAACAATAATATAAATATAAAATTAAAAATAATAATGATAAACTAGTAATAATATATGAACATATATATAAAATTATAATAATATATACCAAAAAGTGATGCACAGTGTAATTGCTCACCAGCTGGTGACTAACACCTGTCCTGTCCCAGCAAACGATTCTGAAACAGGTAAGTCCCAACACCACAGTCCTGGACAAGCGAGAAGCCTGAAAAGAGAGTGAGAGAAAGCGTGCACTCCAAGAGACTGAGAGAGCCCTCAGAAGAGAATTTCCAACTTCCCAGTCAGCCCTCATCTATATACTGGGCATGACGTTGCTTGATACAGAATACTCCATTGGCCAATATAGCCCTCAATCCTAAGTCCAAGTTCAAATCCTAAGAGGAGTTGTGGACCCTTTGTCCCAGCCGTGCGGCCCCCAGCCTGTTGTGCTCCTGCACACTGGCAAAACCCAGCAAGCTGAAAGGTCCTGGATGTCTCAGCACCAACTACAAACATCAGTGCGCTATCGACGTTCTTCTCATAACAAATCCCATATTAAATCCAAAAAACAGAGCTCCTCTAGCTGCTAAAAAGAAAAACTAACTCTGTCCCAGTCAAAACCAGGACAAGTTTGGACTGCAAATTGAAGAAAAAAGTGATGACTTTCTTAAAGCCATTGTTTCTTGAGTATTGAACTTGTAGCTTTTTCTCTAATAGTGCTCACTTATGTATAACTGAAGCAGAGATTACTTGTCATCTTTAAACTTGTAGTGATGTTGAAGTTTTTTGTTTTAGACCACTGATTTGGAGCTAGAAAACTTGAATCCTCCCCATGATTAATTTAGTAAAGCCTCTTTAAACCTTAACCTGCAGTTAATCCAGATCTTTGTGACTGAAGGTCTGGCGCTCTTCCTTGAGGAGCTCTGAATCAGGGCTGTTTCACCAGACCACCTGCACACCAGATTCAGGAGTGAAACACCAAGTTTGTAACTCTTCAGCTGCTGCGCTGGCTGGATAGTGTGTGAATGTGATACAGGATATTAGCAAAATGATATGAAGTAGTATAGGCAAAAGTGTTAATAAAACCACAGTGTATAGAAGGATATGAAAAATAAAGTTGAGAGAGAGAAAATAGCTGATATTAGATTAACTGGAATCGTTGGAAGGAGAAATGACAATGCTTATTCATTCATGTCACTGGTGCCAGGCTTGTGTGCCCAAAGCCTTGTCTGTTCTTCAAGTGATGCTGGCTGGCCTAATGAAAGGTATTGCTGCTTCTCTCAACAAATCTTAGAGCCAGGTTTTCAGGACCAGCAACGTAAGTGGCCATGACAGTGTCTTGTGAGTCACAGGTCACTCTTATTTCAGTTAAAGGTGCCTTTCTTACTGCCAGGTTGCAGTACAGAAACCTAACCTTGGCATTTAGCACAGATGTGGGTTAAAACTTGATGTAATCAGATCTCTAAAGTACTTTCAGATGCACAGCTGATTGAAACAAATGGTTACAACCATAATCTTCTTTAAGGAGCCTAACAAAGGCTCGTCTGTCTCTCTGTGTACTCCCTGCTGGCTTATACTCACTCTGCCACTAATGAAGCCTTTGGTGTACAAAGTGTTTCTGCCTTTTCTAAAGCTTCTCAGTTTACTGATTTATAATGATGTTGCGTGGTTGGATTTAGGTAACAAAATATAGAGTGGTGCCTTGGACCCTGGATAGTAGATGAATCCATGCCAGCTGTCTAGAGAATACTTTATTTAACAACAGCTTTTCCATCTAAAAGTAATCTTCATGTTTCCATCCTTCCTTTTCTTGCCACTCTTAGTGTTTTCCTCTATTAGGTGGCTGGGGCCTTAAGTGTTTTCAATTTTCTAGGTGTAAATACATCCTCCGTATTGAATTTGAACACTACCTAAAAGTGAGTGACTACCTTTAGCAGCACTTAGAATGATACCCAAAATTGATCTCGGATGAAACGGGTGAATGTGTTGGTAAAGCCTTGTTCTCAGTGCTTTATAAGTCAAATAGTTAGGATTCTAACCTTCTCTAGTTAAAGAGGTGATTTTAATTTTTTTTTTTTAGGTGATTTTAGTATTTGGTTGCCTTAACCTCTCAACTTATTGAGTCTTTGGAGACAGTGGTTGTTGCAGAAGCCTTTGCTTAATTGTTTGGTTTTCTGCATGTGGATCACATTAGTGTTAATGGGAATTTTTGTGTGAAATTTTTGCTACAAAAAAATGTCTCTTCCTCCTTTTACAGCCCTCAGAAACCCTGTCATCACCTAAATGATGATGTGGCATATTGAAGTTACTTTTAAGCTGTATGGATTTTTTACTTCCAAAGCCTTTCAAAGACAGAAGATGTTTTGTGATTTACTGTTCTGTGTGCTATGCATACATGGGGAGTTGCACTGCTCAGATGATTCTAAAAAGACAGCGTTGAAACAGCGATTCCGTCCTTCCTAAGGCTTTCATAGCCTAGAATCACTGAGCACCAAAGTCATTCCCTTCTCTCCCCGAATGTAAATTGGTTTCATCTTAAGTTCAGCAGTGCTTTAACTTTTTGCTTGCTTTTCTTCTTAGAGACCTTAACAGTGTGAACTGTGATGAACTAGGACCTTTGCCTCCAGGCTGGGAAGTTAGAAGTACAGCTTCAGGAAGAATATATTTTGTAGATCACAACAACAGAACCACACAATTCACAGATCCACGACTACATCACATCATGAAGTAAGAACCTTGGCTGATAAATAATTAATCTCGATTTTGTATTCTTAAACCTTTTATTTTTGTCCTATTTTAACTACAGTCTGGGAGTCATGGGGGCTGAAAAACTGTGTGATAACAATATTGGGGAACAGATGCAACCACTGCTCTAGTCAGGGTCACAGCATTGGTTCTCAGTGGTGGTTTTATCAAACCTTTTTGCAGATAGTGTTCAGAAATATTTTTACTTATGCTTTGCAGTCCTAAGGTTGGAGGGAGGGTTTGCTTGTTTTGGCACAATGCTGATCTCTCTAAGCTGGTTTGACAAAATTGCAGCAGGCTGTGCTGGAGCCAATATGCAGTTCTGAAAATGCTGGGGTGTGGGGCAGAGGGTCTGCCAGGCAGTTCCACAGCAGTCAGCTCTTGTCTCTCTGGTTTCACAGTTCTAGGTCTGTGCTGGCTGTGCAAGACCTGAACTGGCCTTGTGCTCCCGTGAGCTCCAGACAACAGGAATATAAAGCCAGCTGGAGTCTGGTTGCCTGATCCTGTGCAAAGCCAGCTTGGGTTTAGCAGAATTTAATAAGCTCAAGTTCTGCATCATGCAAAGGCAGCTGAACTGTTACAGAACTGACCCTGGAAGCAGCCTAGTAGTGCTTGTTATGCCCAAGATCAGACTTTTCCCTGGATCTGAGTTGTCTGTGCTTGAAGCCAGGTGGGGAATCTCTGTATCTAAAAAATAATTGCTCCACAAGCCAAGTAAAGCACTGATGGGTAAGGACAGTTGAATGCATGAAGCTGCAGCTGTTGGGACAGGTACATCTTTCTCTTTGAATAACCATAGATGCAGTACTTTTACTGTGTCAAGAATCCCCAGCCTTATTTTGCACGGAGCTGGAATAAAATTCATTACAGCTGTTAGATGTTTCCACTTACAAAGCTGTTGTTTGTGTCATTAGAAGTCTCTTTTTGTGTTATGCTCTTGCAAGTTGTCCCCATATGGGAGGAATACCACATAAACGTTTCAATTATTGCTCAGTCAGCATTCAGTGATCACGCTCCGCAGCCTTCCGCAATATATTGCTGTATAAAAAACAAGCTGAAAAATGCTGAAACTCCTTATTGTAAATGGCTGCATTCCTTACGTCCCTGAATGGAGGGTAATGATGCTATGGAAGTTACTCAGCTGAATATCCATTTCACCCCAGGTTTCTCTTAGAGAAGCTTAATCACTTCTTCCATTGTTGTTTTCCATATTCTTTTGTTACACTTCCAGAATAAATATTTTCATTTTCTTTCAAAGCCATCAATGCCAGCTAAAAGAGCCCAGCCAGCAGCCTCTGCCAGCTCCAAATGAGGGGTCGCTAGAAGATGGTGAGGAGTTGCCTGCACAGAGATATGAAAGAGACTTGGTTCAAAAATTGAAAGTTCTTAGACATGAGCTCTCTCTTCAGCAACCACAGGCTGGTCACTGTCGCATTGAAGTGTCCAGAGAGGAAATATTTGAGGTATTTGATTGACTTTTTACTACTATTAGCAGCCTTTGTCACTCAGTAGTTAAGTAAAACTTACCTTTGCTTATAGCAACTCTGCTTCCTGAAAGAGGTGGTGAATACCACCAAGTATTAACAGAGTTGTAATTGGAATTTGCTTTAAATTAGCAGAATAATGTTTTCTGTTGTTGAGTAACTATCTATTTATTACAGTAATGCATCTTAGTAGACTTAATTATAAGAAGGAAATAAAATGACTAATTGTAAAAATACACACATAGGAATCCTACCGTCAGATAATGAAGATGAGGCCGAAGGACTTGAAAAAGAGGCTTATGGTGAAATTTCGAGGAGAGGAAGGCCTGGATTATGGAGGAGTGGCAAGGTGAGATTTGGGGTTTGTCTGACACTTTTAAACTGTAAGATTGTTCTTAAAGTGACCATGGCTGATATAATAATTCCCTTTCCAATTACCTGTTAATGGTATATTTATTTGTGATCTAGTTTGTAGGTAGTGGTTGTAGCTTCAGTCTTGGTGTCATGGTAGTTTGGGAAGTAGAAGCATGTGGTTCAACAGTTGTCCCACAGCCCTCCTGGTGTCAAAAGCTTGGACTAAATGACTCTCTGCCTTGTATTTGGGAACATTCCTGGGATTAACACCAGATCGAGGTGTTTCTGTTTCCTCTTTACCCCATAGGTACTCTGTTTTCACCACCATTACCCAGTGAGTGTAAAAGCTTGTTTAAGATGGGCTATTGATCTTACCAGAGACAATGCTGATCCCAGCAACAGGCTCCGGTTTCATAAGTGAAAGTGCAGTCAGCTAAAATTGTGAGGTCTTTCAAGAAGGATGTAGACTCTGAAGTAAAATCCAAATCACAGCACGGGTTTTGTCAAATACACCTGTCTGATTTCCAACGAATGGGTTGCAAGACAATAGGGGTTCCTTTTCGTTATATCTCAGCCCCATTCAGGAGACTCCTCTGATCTGTTGGAGCAGGAGTGGAAATGAACTAATCCTAAGCAAAGGCTAAAATTTTAGAGAAGACTTGGCCTCCCTCTTAAAAAAAATAATAATTCCCTGTGGGTCAGGTCAGATCTGAAGTTCTGGAGTTGATTGTAACATCATCACCAAAATGCGCATCTCTTCGGTGGCTCAGGTGCTACTGACATTTCTCAAATCCGCAAAAGCTGCATCACCCACTTAGGTGTCTTTCAGTAACCCATTGCTGAACAAAGGAAAGAAGTTGGAACATTCTGAGCTGCCTTACTCGAGGCAACGTCGAGTGTCTCTGCTGTTTGACATCCTGTTGCCGGGATGGCTTTCCTAGTTGCCTGTTTGCTGCAGCAGACTCTTTCACGTCAGTACTGCTCCACTTCTAAGCATCTAAGTTGATAGTCCTCTCAGAATACTTTGGACCCCGGATGGGTGTCCAAATTTATTAATAAAGGGGTATTCGTCATGATGACTTAGGAGATCAGAAATAGCTTTATTTCCATTCTGGTCCTTGTATGTTACTAAGGTGAGAGAATTTACCTAACCTCTCCTCCTTTAGTGTGTCTGGGCTCTCTGCTGAAAAGCAGAGATTCTCTAGTCATCGAGCATTTGCAGAAAATCGGCTCTTCTAATAGATCTCCAGTGATTGAGCTGATTTCAAACAACATATTTTTTTGAATATTTCTTTATACTGTACAGGTTGCAGAGCAGCAGATCTCTTAGTCTCCGAATATCTGAACTCTGTACAAACTCAAGATTTTTTCAGTAGTGGGTCTCGTTCAGACTCCGTTTGTTGATAGCATTGTCTGACAGCTTGCTGTAGCTTCTCTAATCGGTGTTAATCCCTTCAGTACCTCTAAGCTAAACCAAGTCTGCCTGTGAGTGGAGTAAGACACTTCCCAGGTTTTAAGCATACCTTTGTGGTCTGCAAATGGAGGGCAGCACAAGGTGATTAGATTTTGAAATAAACATTTCATAACTGATGGCTAGTTTGATGATTCACAATAATTGTGTTGTCTGAAAAAGTGGAAGTTGCAGCCTTCTAAAATACTTTTTTTTTTTTTTTTGACAGAGAATGGTTGTATTTGCTGTGCCATGAAATGCTGAATCCCTATTACGGACTCTTCCAGTACTCCACAGATAATATTTACATGCTGCAAATCAACCCAGACTCTTCTATCAATCCTGTAAGTATTAACTTCTGAGCAACATACCTACTTTAACAGATGTCCCCTGCAGTGTTTTGTTACAGCTCTTCTTCCACCACAAAAGGGTAAGCTGAAGGGTAAAGCAGAATAAGAATGTGTTAATGAGTCTTATACTGATATAGCATGAAGCAGAGGGGTTTTGCTCAGAAATTAAAAACATGAGAGAGGAGGTGTCCTTTGATAAGTATGTGATTTCTTTGAGGCTCCTGGGTACTGACTGGGATGCACGGTGATTCTGAGAAGATACACGTAGGTGAAATTCATCTTCCCCGGGAACGCAGGCGGTTGTGCAAACAGCAGCGCATCCCAAGCAGTGTTCGCCCCGTGACTCCAGGGGCTTGTGTGCCTGCCTTGCCCTTTCTCTTTAAGCTGCTGTGCTTGGGGTTTTTTTCTTACTGGAGGATTTGTATTGATGCAGACCCTAAAAGGAGCAGCAATTCTGTGTTAGTACAGGGGCATTTTTCCTGACGTGACATTTCCTGACATTTGCTCTGTAAGATGAGGAAGACGGATCGGAAGAATCTCAACCACAGGACTTACGCCTCAGTTTCCAGAAGTCAGTTTATAAGCAACATGAAAGACATGAAGGAAATGAGCACATGACCTGCTTCCTCCAGAGCAAAAAAGATTTTGATGGTTAAACAAAGAAAAAACTAATTTAGTTGGAATTGGTGTGTCTTGGATTCTGGGGATTTCATGGGGATTTTCTTTTCAGCGTTTTTGCCCTTTGAGAGGTCTAGAGGACTTGTATCCAATTTATTACTCAACTAATGCACAGAGACTTGTTTGAGGCACTTAATCATTAAATGCTTCTGTTCTTGGTTATGTTACGAGGAAAAACAGTGGCTCCTCTTGCCCGGAGGGTTGCAGATAACTCGCAGTGAACGTACAACTGATAAGGCAGATGTAACCACACGATGTCAGTGTCTTCCCGCTGCCTGATTTTCTCTCCTCTCCCTGCAGGACCATTTGTCTTATTTCCATTTTGTTGGTCGGATAATGGGTTTGGCTGTGTTCCATGGACACTATATCAACGGGGGTTTCACGGTTCCCTTTTACAAACAGCTTCTGGGGAAGGCCATTCAGCTCTCCGATCTGGAATCTGTTGACCCAGAGTTACACAAAAGTTTAGTTTGGATCTTGTAAGTACTGTATTTATCTGTTGCCTCGCTGTAGAGAAGATGGGGTAGAATATGTTGGCAGTAAGGAGATAATGCTTAATAGAAAATGTTTGCGAAAATCTTGTAATGGTGGATATATGTACAAAGTTATTAAACTACTGTTTCTATGTCAGAAAGCTCCAGGTACTCGAGGAAAAGTTCTAATTGCAAACTGTGTTAGCTCTCCTTGCAACAAAGCAGATACTAAATCATTAGATGTTCCATGGATGCGGTAGGATATCACAGTATCAAAAATCCAAACTCAGGACGGAGTTGTACAGCCTTGTCCAAAAGAAAGCCAACTTTGATTAAAAAGGAAATAAATGGCATTAATTTGGGCTTCTGTACATTTGCAGTTCAGAACAAAATCCAACGTTCTGTGTAGCTTTGGGACTCTTCAGCAGTGCTTTGTATTATCTTGATTTCTTTTCGAAAATGCTCTTTTGAATTTTGTATCTGAAGTTACTAATGTTGTTGGAGTTCACTGCATTTGATCTCTTCTGTGCTTCACGCTGACACATGACAGTGAATCAGTGTATATGCTGTATATATATGTGTGTTTGTGTATATAGGGTTTAATTCATTATCCTGAGTGCTACTAGAATTAGCTGGATGGCTCGTATCTGATCAGGCTCTTCAATGTGTGTTAAGCTATGCAGAAGTTGGTGGTTGTGACAATATTCCTCTAGTGGTGTGAAATGCAGACAGATAGTTACTAGGTTTATCCTGAAGACTAAGTGTTCAAGTAGCAAACTGTCAACATCACACTGAGGGTTATCAAAATATCCAAAATACTGGATTTACCTTTCTTCTTTCCATTGCCAGAGAGAATGATATCACCCCAGTTCTGGACCATACTTTTTGTGTGGAACACAATGCCTTTGGGCGGATCTTACAGCATGAACTCAAACCAAATGGCAGGAATATTCCAGTGACAGAAGAGAACAAGAAAGAATATGTCAGGTATTGCAGAACAAAAATATATCCTGCAAATGTAGTGGAAAGATAGTACTAAAGAGGGATTTTTTTTTAATATAGTGAAACTAACGAAATAAGTATTTTGTGGGGAAATACCTGAGTCATAAATGACATGAGGGTTTTTGCACAGTGCCCAGTTGTAAGACCTGGAAAGATGAACCTGTGAATTGTACTTTGTTTTTTCTGTTGATGGTGCAGTAATTGATTTTTGATGGAAAAATGGACTGATAAGCACTTCTTTCATAATACAATATGTGCGTATTAAAACAAGTTCTTTTGTAAAACGAGCATTTTGTAGCTCTGCTGTATAAAGCCCAGTCCTATCCAGCTCATCATCCCTGACTTTTTTTTCCCTGCCCACAGGTTGTATGTAAACTGGCGATTTATGAGAGGGATAGAGGCACAGTTCCTGGCTCTGCAGAAAGGTTTTAATGAACTTATTCCTCAACATCTCCTTAAGCCTTTCGACCAGAAGGAACTTGAGGTATATGTTTTATCCACATGGAATATTGTTTTGTAATTTGTTTGATCCACAATCAAGCACTGATTTTAAAAAAATAAACAAATAAACAAAAAGCAAACCCACAAAACTTATTCCAATTATTTACCAGAAAGCTGTATATTTGTTTAACCAAACCCTTTTTGGTTTATTCCAGACGTTCTTTGTGTTAACATTGAGAGGGCATCTTACACAGGGAAAGACAAATACACCATGTTGTCTAACGAAGGACTAATGCTCAAAGCAGGTGGTCTGGGCACAGAGGGAGTACTGCACGTTTGAGGAACTGCTGGCAAGACCTAATGTATTATCTAGCCCAGAACTTCTTTTCTTCACTAACTGTTTCATACGTGGCTGTTTCTGTATTCATGTAGGGCATGGTTTACAGGGACTGAAATAGAAATGTAGAGAGAAAAGAAATTAATTTGTCTTCTCATTTAATTCTGAGATGCAGAATGCTACATCTTAAAATAATTCCTGTTCTAGCAATTTTTCTTCTGGTTTTGCCTTTTTTAAAAAAAGAAGGCAACCTGTGGAATATGCACCATTTGTGATATTGAAGCACTAGCTTCATGCTAGTCGTTCGTGCATGCTGATTAATCCCATGAAGTTAGTGCATTCCATTTGCTAGCTGCTTAAAAAGGCAGATTAAAAATCCATTAAATATTTCAATACTGTCTACGTCAGAACAGTCACAACTGTCCTAATAATGTAAATGAGTGCAAGTGGGTGCTGTCTTGGTGGCACAAAAAGGCAGCTGCTGAATTGTAGCTCTCAGAAATGTGATCCTCGGTATGGAATACTATGGGAAATTTAGAATATGACCCACGTTCTGTTTTGAGAGGTGAAGTTTTCTCTGTGCCGTTTATTTGTCGTTGCCAGGGGAGGTGGTTAGATTCATGGCCAGCAGTGACTTCCTTTTACAGTATTTTGCAACCTGATTTCATCTGGGAAAAAAGATTGAAATAATGTCTGGTCTGTGCCAGATCCTCTCGCCACCAACATCAGAATAGAGATGCAAAGTTTCTGTAGTTGTGGAACAACAAACCAACTAGGATGTTGCCATAAACCGAGCAGGATTCTGTTGTAGTTGGTATTGGCACCTCTAGGACAAACCTGCATCAGGACAACGATGTTGTGTAGCGCAGTAGATGCCATGCCTTCTTCCACGTCTGTGCTGTACCCTCATAAAGATATGCTATTCTTTCCCAGTAGGACAGATTTAACAAAGCAGGTCCTGAATGGGCTTTTGACTCTAGTTTCTTGTGAAAATTCTATTTCTGGTCATTGTACTCCTTGGCCTCAGTTTCATTGTGGTTTAACTGGAGAGATTTACCGCCTGTTCTAAACGGATTTGGAGTGTTACCATGCATCAAAAAGGTGGTTCAAGGGCGTAAAGAATGCCAGGCTTCGTGAAATAGTCAGATGTATGTCTTTATAGCAGCAAACCTGAAATGACTCTGCATGTTAAAGTGTTTTTCCAATCCTTCAACAGCTAATCATAGGAGGCCTGGATAAGATAGACCTGAATGACTGGAAGTCAAACACACGTCTAAAGCACTGCATGGCAGATAGCAATATTGTGAAGTGGTTCTGGCAAGCAGTGGAAACATTTGATGAAGAAAGAAGGGCAAGGCTGCTGCAGTTTGTGACGGGTTCGACGCGTGTCCCACTTCAAGGTTTCAAGGCTTTACAAGGTGACTGGTGTGGAGGCCGAGTTAATCTGTGGTGGGACACAGAGATAAAAATCTTGTGGTATTTACTAGCCTCTTTTAAAATATCAGTGTATTACTGGATAACTCAAGCACTTACGAACTTTAGATCCCAAGAGCAGTTTTTCATTTGTCAGCAGCTCTGTTGATGGCGAACGCTTTAGCTGCTGCTGATAGTGATACAAGCTGGTAAATCTGTCATCGTGTAACACGTTGACTGGTGTCAGTATTAGCTTATCAGTCTCCTACAACTTTGTGGACTGATGTTAAAATCATGGCATGCAAGCACACACATGGTTGTAGAGCTGACCAAACAACTTTTTCGCATGAAAATTGTATTCCCTTCATTGTTTGGCAACAAACCAAGTTCCTGAAAATTGCAGTTTTTTTCATCAGAAAAGGTGGCAGGGTCCTAGGCTGTTGTGATTCTCCTGGTAACATTCCATCTGTTTGCTGACAGTAAACTGATGTTCAAAATTAAGATACGTAGTTCTGTTTTACAAGGAAAACCACCTCGCACTTAAGTCTTTTCATTTTTAAGGTGCAACTTTGTTAATGTAGAATTTAGCAGCTTTCCAAAATGCTAGTCTGCAAACTCGTTGTCATGAACAGCCCTGTCGCTTCTGCCATCCCTTCATCACCTGCCAATCTGATCTGCAGATTTAGCCTGTGGCATACTTATGTTTGCAGCTGGAACTGCAATCTTCTCCTTTTTACCTTTTATAAGCAGCAAAATCTGTGTGTATGAATGATGTTTTGTTGAAGTGCATTAACTAGAATGTCTGTCTGTAAGGTTCTACAGGCGCTGCAGGACCCAGACTGTTTACCATCCATTTAATAGATGCAAACACAGACAACCTTCCAAAAGCCCACACTTGGTAAGATGAAAACATTCTGCTTGTCACTGCTTGCTTTTCCTTTGTATTGGTTTAAAGGAGTCATCTCTGTTTGTCCTGGGTATGGATTAGCCATGTGATACGCGTAGATGACTCCCAAATGTGCTTTGCTAGCGTGGAAATATCTGTACTCTGCAGCCAGCCAAATAATCTACTTCTTGTCTTATGGTTTGATTTGTCTTCTGTGCTATCTGTGGTTTTCCTTTATCCCAGAGTTGATTATTCTGGATAGTGAGATGTTTGTAAGGTTATTTCTACGTGTTCAGCAAAAGCATTCACCGAGAAATGACTCGCAGCAATGAGCCCTCGTGCAGGATGACAAAGTTTTCAGATGTAAAATGTGGAAGTGCGCTGTTGGTACAGTACAGGCAGAGAACTGCGCTCTCGGACGGAAGTCTCACTCCATCAGAGACAGGAAACCATTTCAGCAGCGGCACAGACTGTCTGCAGGCAGAGCAGGGAGTGGGCCTGTCTGGTGTCTTGCTTTATTTGCAAGTCTCCTGCATCTGCCACCCGCCGCCTCCTCCCAAACGCTGCCCTATTAAGTCGTGCATTCCTGCCGCAGAAGTACGGCTGGTTTTTATCTTGTCTCCTTTGGCCACTGAAATGGCTGAGGCTTTCTTTGATTTTCACAAATTCTATCTATATATAGCTGATCTAGAAATCTTTTTTCCAATAAATATTTTAGATTCATATGCTGCATTGTGTTGTTATTTTACCTCCAGCTTTAACCGGATCGACATTCCGCCTTATGAGTCATACGAGAAGCTTTATGAGAAGCTGTTGACAGCTGTGGAAGAGACATGTGGGTTTGCTGTGGAGTGAAAAAGCAACCAAAGGAAACAGATGCTAGCTCATGGACCACCAAATCAAAAGCTAGAAGAAGCTTGCTGTGAACTTCCTGCTAAGCTGTCTGAAGCATCGGAACTCTAGACAACTTAGAGATGGGGCTGTTTCCCTTCCGCCACTGGTGGATGAGGGTGGGGGTAGGGACTTTTGTTGGTGGTTTCCAACTCTATTTTCTCCCCTTTCTTACAAAAACCCCTTCCCTCTTCTTCCATCCCCCCATGCAGCCAAGTTCAGCATTTGGCTTTGGTTACACAGGATATTCTGCTAGATTTGTAACACATATTGTGATAGGGTCAGTGACCTGTGGGGTTTTTTTTAAATAGGAGAATCAAAGTGTAATTAAGAATGAGCTTGATTTGCTGAGGACTTGCAACCGGTAGGTGAACCTGGTTAGTTTGTCTTAAATCAAGCTTGAGCCCTTGTAGAGTCCAGCAAGTGCAGAGTGTCTGACTGGCACTGGAATTTGCATTGCACATTTTAAACACCTGTTTAAGAAGTAAACTTCTAGCAGAAAATACCTCCATATGAACATTTAACTGAAAGGTAAAGAAATCCAAGCTCTGCCTTAGCAGGAAGCTCCCAGTGGAAGCTGTGGCTCACCTTGAGAAAAGTGAAGGAATCTGGGACAGCTCAAATGGTATTGTATGATTTCTTTTTGGTTGTCCTGGCTGAAATCTAATTGTTTTGCACATGAAAACAATTATTTCCTCCTGCAGAATTAACTTTCCATAGTTCGTTCAGATGTAAGTACCTTGCAGAGAAGCCTCGTAAAGAGACAGAGGATGAAAACCTGTTCACTCCCAAAGCTTGTGATTCCTGTGCCACTGTTTTACCTGAGATGTGTTTGTGTGACTTCAGATTCTAAGACTCACATGGAAATCGCTGAAAGCTGAGTTAACAGAGCAGACTTCTGTTCTGAAGTTTTCGGCCTTGGGAAGGGTTTATTTGGAGGTCGAGGTAAAAGGGTAACTATATAGCGAGTACATTTTAAATGTTATGGAAAGCTATTGGAAGAATTTATGACTTCAGTTCTGTAGGGATGAAGATTTCTCCAGAGAGCCATATAAGGCTATTTTTTCAAATATCTGAAACTAATATTAAAAGGTTTGTTCTCTAACACATTGCTAAAACGACTTCCCAGGGGAAACAAAAGCAAATCAAATACCTGAATCACTAACGTTTTTTCCAGTTTGCACACCAAGATGAGACAGTATTTTAACAAATAACACGGCTTCAGAAAGACCCAGTTATCTATCAAACGTGTCTAAACTTAAGTAAAGCAGACTTGCTTGTATAGGATTTTTTTCTTTGGCAAGCCTGATTTTTAGAGAGATTCATTACTGAAACATTTAACAGATGTTATGTTTATGGAATAGTGCATTGAAATTCAGCTGTGGGTAAGAGATCGTTCTTAGATGATGTCTACTGGAATACTTCTATTTTGTCTTTTTTTAATTGAATTTGATAATAGCTTTAAACTGTGATAGGACAGAAAGTAGACACTTGTCAAAACCCTGGCATCTTTTCTCTGTTTTGTTTGTGGTTTTCTTTTTTCCATTGACCATAATTTTTGTGATTTATTGGGAGTAAGGATTGCATTGGAGGTGTAAAATTGTACCATATCGTGAGATTTGCACGAGTTGGCTAAAGATGCTCATCCTGCAAGACTGTACAGGAGAGCTGTATTTAGACCCATGTTCCGTAGGAATCTTTTGGCACTTGGGGACCAGTTTCTGCAGTACTGGTTGTTGGGACGTAAATGAAACTCTGTGACTCTTTTGCAGAAAAGAGAGGAAATGTAGTTGTCTACAGAGAAGCATCTGTACGGTCTTGGGCTGAGTGGCAGAGTCCCCCCAGCCCTGGCTTTTCGGAATGGCTGTGAAGTCGTACCTGTTCATAGAGTGTATTTAATCCTTTCAGTACGTTTGAATGTGCAATAAACCAGTCAGATAGGGGAAAAAATAAAAGAAAAAAAAGAAAAAAAAAGAAAAATGGATTATTGCCCAAAAGCTTTGCATGCAGTCTCATGTGGATTTTTCACTAAAAGAGTTTAAAAAAAAACAGATACTAAAGCCCACTGTTAACAAAAATCCTATCACGCAAGCTCTACCTGCAGCACAACTGGCTCAGTGAACACCAAGCGAGGTGAAGGTAAAGGCCCTTGATTTGGACATCTGTAGGTCAAGTAGCTTCATGTCAATGACACAGTTGACATATGGTAGTTCCTAATGTCTTTGCTAGGTCAGTGTTTTATTGAATGCACAAAATAAGAATAGGCAAGGATCGTTGTTTTGAAAAGTCCGTCTGTTTTTTGCTGTATTTAAAAGCCCTTGTCAAGGTACCTCCTCCGTGCTGACAGAAACGAGAATAGGGCACTGTCTTCTTAATTATTTCAGTTCTCTTTTGAACAGCTTCACCACCTCTCCCATCGTGTTGTCTTTGCAATTTCGTGCCACTTCAGTGACGATGAAGATGTTTTTTGTATTGTTCTCTACACGCGTTTGAGGCAGGCCTTAAAGCTGGTTGGATGGATGGATGGATGGATGGAGGAGAATAAAGAAGTGAGGCAGAATGGTTTTTAAGCGATGGCTTGTTCTTCGTGCGGCTGGTTTCAAGGCCAGGGAAGGATGAAACGCAAACAGGAGTTTGCATGGCTTGAGCCATTGACTCTCGGAGGTCTCGGGAGCTGTTCAGATAACCTCAGCTGTCTGAATCTGGATGTTCATTCCCACTCGGTCTGCCAGCACTTGAACTGGTTGTTACTTCTCAAACTTGCCCAAAGAATAACATCGAGTCTGGTGTTCATTTTGTCATTACGCGTTCCACCTTGTACACGGATGCTCTTGGATCTGACCTGAAGGAAATAACAAGGTACAGTGTGTCTTTTGTTCCTGTCCTAAAGGCAACCCTAAAAGCTGGTCCATCAGCACAGACCTCCAGTGCTTGCCCTGATACTGCTCATCAGCCTATACTATATGCTCAGGGATGTAGGAAACCACCACTTTGCTCGTGTTTTAAATCAGGAAGAAACGAGACTGTTTTACGAACGTTAGCGTTAACTTGGGCATTATGTTAGACGAGACCCTGCTTCAAAAAGGCTGCTCGAAGCTCCAGATGGTGAAATCAGCGTTTGCTCAGCGGTATGTACTTAGTTCAAGTCAGAGGTGGTTATGAAATCCAACAGATTTTGTAAATTAGGGATCCAGCCACCGCGCCCTCTGGAGCTGGTGCCCAGGTTCAGGGCCGTGTGGCACAGCAAGTTCCCAGAAACACAGTATGGATCTATTTTTAATTTGTTAATTTTTTTTTGTTCCTCAACCACTTTATAATGTATTTTTTTAATTTATTATTTTGTAATGTCATGTTTAAGTATTGCTGCTATCCTTGTTATTCTTCCCACTGTTTTTATTGCAGATTTATTTTGTGAAAGTTGTACACTAATGTTTCATTTTATGTCTAAATCAAAGTATTTAAAGAAATACTAGTTCTATTTAATGTGGTTATGGAACCAGCTGGAATAAACAGTGATTGTATAGTAGGCTGGACCCAGGAGGTCATGTTCATTTTTGTTACATATGCAATAAACTCACAACTTTAAACTCTTGGTAATCCACCATTTTGTTTGTTAAAATATTTATGGAAGTCACAGGAAAATTGGTACGTAATTAAAGAGCGTGGTAGAGCTGTGCTTAGCTTAGCTGGAGATGGGGGTGGAGGATACAGGCAGAGTGTTGAAGGCAGCAACAAAAAAAAATATTGCTGTTATTGAAAATGATGTAGCATTACAAAATCGTGAGTAAGGTTAAAAAAAAATGCAGTTTGTGTGACAGACCCATTGTTCCGTGTGCTGAAGCCATCCTGGTGTTTGCACTGGTCTCTCACGAATATCGAGCGTCCGTGTTTGCTCACAACAGTGCCTCGCGCTGTTTTGAGTCCCAGCCCCGCTGCGGTGGGATCGTGGTTGTGGCAGCTAACTCGGTGGACAAGGTATGGAAATACAACTGATTTAACAAATTTATATGGATTGCCCAGGTACAACTCCTCCTTCCCAGGCAGAACGCTTTGTTTCGTTCATTCTTAACTGATTAATTACCAACCTCAAAATCCCTTCTTACTTTATTATTCATCCAGTTATTTTTCCAAACCCTCAGTTTTCAGGAAAGAAATTATAATCCCCCTCCCTTGATGAGAGTTGGAGAAAGACTCATTAATGCTGATGAATCTCTGCTTTCCTGTATTTTTTCTAATTAGTAGTGTTTTGCAAGCGGAGAAAGACACATAACGAGTCTGAGGACAGTGCTGGCGGTGATCGTTCAGCGCTCGGTATCGGAGTGTGCGCTGCAGCAGGACCTCCCCTCTCTAAAGCTGAAAGCTGGGAGTTCTTTAATCTGTGTATATTTTCTTTTAAAAAAAAAAAAAAAAAAGGGGAGGGGGAAGAATTCAGTAATGTTTTTTATTCTTTGAGTAACTTCACAATGTGATCAAATGCACTAAGAGATAATGAGCAAATGACCGGGGAGCTGGTTGCACCCGCTCCCTTGTTTCAGGCAGCAGCAGAATGGCTTTTGCTTGATGGTTCGGAGCAAGAAGCACTGTCAGTCCTTCAGTGCTCTGGCAGACACTGGTCCTTTGTGTTTTCTTTGATAAAATACTTTTGGGGAAGTATTCCTGATTTCTGGTGTCCTCTTGGTATGGGGATATAGCTAAGAGAAAAGGATTCCCGTGGCCTGCTCCAGCGGATGTGGTGTGCTGCAGAAGGGTTGCTGCACGACTTCTGAACTATGTGAGCTTTTTGAAGACATGATAAAAAAATCAGTATTTCTCTAAAGAAATCTGAGCGAGCTCAAGACTGTGTCTTTCACAGGAGCTTGGCAGGTCAATTAAATTCCTCAAGTTAAAATTTTCCAGTCTCTGCCTCTTTCTGCAGGACGTACAAAGCCAGACTATGAGCAGGAGCACTGGTCTCATAGTGGCAATTTATTTTCTGTTTTATGATGCTGCTCCTGTGTCGCGGGCACTCTGCCTGCTTGGCGATAGACTGCTCCTGCCCACTGGTACGTGCTTTAAAAAGACATGGCAGAATGGCTTTTCATTCACAAGCAAACCTCTTTACACGTTCTGTTGGTGCTTTACAGGTCGATGCCTGGCTAAACCCTCCCTCTCGCTTCCCTTTTCAGCCTTTCTTCCCACGTGGCTTAGACTAAAACTTGAAACCCCAAAGCTTTGCCAGTAAATAATCATGGATGGAATCCTTTCAGGTGAGGTGGGGGATGGAGGGCAGGAGGAGAGGATACTGCCTCTCTTTCTCGTCCTGCTAATTGGAAACAAGATCAAACCGAAATTTATAACCCCCTCCTGCCATCTCGCAACTACCCGTGGGATGGATGATGCAAACGACGCTCACCTCTCTCTGTGGACCCCCTGCCAGCCTTGACCACAGCATTATAGTGTTGCCCCTCTAGAGGATAAGAGCCCCTGATGACACGGGACCGGGACGCTGCTGTGTTGCCCAGACATGCAATAAAGGAAAATCTGCCCAGAGAGCTTGTGGCTGGAGGTAAGATGATGGGAAGGAGGTCAGGCACCAGCAGGTTGAGAAGGACGGGTGTTTTCCTGCACCACAACCTGGCTCTTACCACCTGCGGAAGAGGGATGTTTTCCAGGCAGGTACGTGTGGCTTTGCAGATGGGTGCGGGAGAGTTGTGCCAAGTTTGCTGATCTCCATCCCAGATCCAGAAGCGGTTGGCACCCGAAACGGAGGTCAGGCTGTGGCTGGAAACCGTATAACTGAGCCACAGTGGTCCTTGGGTAGGGAGGGGGGAGATAAATGTTCCTGGAGGGCTGGGGAGACCCTGGCACTGGTCATGGTATTTGATGACGTTTTAGGAGATCTGCGAGAGAAACCTTCTGGATGTGGTGACGGGGCGGAAAAGATAAGAAAGCAACATGAGTTTTGCTGGTCCAACCTGGTCTCTACAGAGATAACCCTGGCCAGAGAGCTACCGAACAGTGAATCTTCCCGGGCTGCTGTAAAGCATTTGGTCTGGGAGATTTTGAAATTCAGTTCTAATTGGATGCTGATTAAACGAGCCCAGCTTGTCTCCTCTGATTCCGGTCTCGGACATGGCCAGGCAAGACCTGCCATTGAAGTCCTGCAGGCATTGGGTCTGGGAGCATGTCTGGCCCCTGCTGACCCCAAGGGGAGGGTGGCCAGCAGTGCCCAGCTTGGGCAACTTCTCCTGAGCGTGCCAATGATGTGTGAGACTGATCTTTGTATCTCGGTGAGGCTCCAGAAGGAGTGGTGATGGTGACATGTCTGTACGATGCAGATCTGGGCTGGATGCTCTGATGGGTAGATCTGCTTGGTCTCAGCAGGGCAGCAATCAAACATCCTTTATCCAAAGGGACTGATCCCTGCTGCCTGACGTGAGCTGCGTTTACTGTCCCTGGGTGCCCGTGCTCTCCTGTGACACAGCTTTGTGTTCAGGTTTTGGGAGGGCCAGGGCTGACCCTCTGCAGCTGTGGGTGGGCTGAGCCCACATCCTGCATGAGCCCCTGCCCCCTCCCAGCACTGCCTCATGGTGGGGTCTCCACCCAGGGTCCCCATCCGAGGCAACCGCTGGCCCAGAGGGAAACACAGCGTCCTGGGTGGCTCCGTGTCACTCGCTTCACCTCCACGAGCATCGATGGCCAGAGGACAGGGGAGGACAACAACAAGGTGGGGTCCTCAAGCACCTATGTGCTTTGCTCAGAGTGGGAACCCCCCTGTGCTGGGCCTCCTTATCCCTTCACTTTTTGGTGGAAATGCAAGGGGAGCTCCCCCCGCTTCCCAGGCACTGAAATTTCCATCCCTCTTTTGCAGGATGAGGGAGATGGTGGTGGCACATGAGCAGTGTGGGAGGATGGTCCATGGAAGCCCTCAGCAAAGGGCTCATCTCAAAGGGTTTGGCTGAAATCATCTGGAAATGTGGTTTCCAGAGGACTTGCTGTGGGAACCCGGGCAATTTCCCTCCAGGAAATTGTTTTTCAAAGTAGTCTGGCAATAAACTAGTTCTCCATAGAGCTCCTAGAGAGGAACTGAACTGCCAGAGAGGCTCAGGGTGAGCGCAGTGATCAGAGCTGCCCCACTGCACGGAATCCGACTTTGACCTTTTTACTCATCACTGTACTCAGCATCATTTACCGGCCTCGTGAGGGTGGCAACGGCACCATGTCCCCCGGCAGAAGGGCTTAACCTGCACCCACACCGGTGTGCCAACGTGGGTGAGACAGACTTGACCAGGAGAGCGGAAAAAAAGCGGCATCTGCGGCTCCGCTTCTGCTCCGGCGGATTTCAAAGCTCTCCCGCTGCATCTCCCTAAGGCAAAGCTGATGGAGACGGTGGTGGTGCCAAGAAACACGAGTCGGGGGCAGCTCGAGGGTCCGAGGAAGGTGGAAAGACCTGGACCACCTGGGGTCCTCATGAGCAACATCTTTTGGGCTGAATTAATGATGTCAGTGACGAGGGAAATGAGCCGCCCCGCTCCGCAGTGGAGCCCCCGCGGGGGCTCGCCCCGGGCCCGGCTCCCGGCACACAGGGGCAGCGGGGCCGGGCACCGGGCGGCTCTTCCAGCGGCTGAACCGCCGCGGCGGGACGGCGCAGACCGGACCCGTCCCCCCAGTACGGGACCCGCACCCCGGTACGGGACCCGCCCCCCCACCGCTGGGAAACACGTGCAGCGCCTCGCCCCGCCCCTTCCGATCAGGCCCCGCCCCCTTCCCTGAACACACCGACCGCCCGGAAGGGGGCGGGGCCTCCCGTAGGGCCGCCCCCGCTCGCCTCTATGGTAGGATTGCCGAGACGGGACCGCTCGGGCCGCCCGTCTCTCGCTCGCCGCTCCCCGCCGCTCCTCTCTATGGTGCGGGGCGGCGCGGTCACGTGGCGCGGGCCGGCCGGAAGCAGCCGGGCAGCGGCGGCTAAATGGAGCGGGGCCGGCGGGGCGGCGCGGGGGCGGCCGGGCGCGGTGAGTGCGGGCTGTGGGGCCGCTGCCTTCTCCGCGGCCCGGGCGGGCTGGGGGAGAGCGGCGGCGGGCGAGGGGCGCGCTCCGGGCGCCGGGGCTTCCCCGGCTCGTCCCACGGGCCTCGCCTGGCCCCTCGGCCGGGGCCCGCTCGCTGCCTCCCGCCAGGGTCTTCCCTCGCGTCCCCGGGCCGGGCCGGCCCCGCTCCCTTCTTCCTCCGGAGTCGGTGGCCGGTCCTGGTGAGGCCCTCGCCTCCCCCCTGGCCCGGGGGTCCTGCCGAAGTCCCGTGGTTGTGCCCTGCGTAGAGCGGGGGGCCCCAGGTGCGGTTTCCCGGCGCTGCGCTCCGTGGGGGTCTGTTCACGGCTCGTTCCAGGTGCCCCGCGCCGTTGGATTGTGTAGCGTCGGCTCTGGAGCTGGTGGGGAGAGGCGGATGTGAGCTCGTTCTTCTCCTCTGACCCGCGTCTTGTTGTGGAAACACTTGGTGCCGTTGGGACATCTTGACATTTCGGGCATCTGCTGCGGGAGCTGCTGCAGAAAAGAAACCCAAAACACAGCTGTCCTCAGAGTTGAGGGATCTGTGTAAGAGATACTCCTCCTCCTCCTCCTCTCTCTATTGATTTGAGTGCTAGCTCAGTTTGGTGGGAGAGAGCAAACGCTGGAAGCGCTAATGTGCACAGCGTTTATGTAATGGAGATGTCCGGCGGGTGTTTCTGCCTCTGGAGCTGCGCCCGTTCCCCCAAACGGCTGGAGGAAGGTGGAGGTTCCACCGAAGTATTCTCAGACCCAAGAGCTGTAGCTAGCTCCGGCGTGTGTGCGAGCGAAGAGAGGAGCGTGAGTCCCCCCGGCAGTGTTCCCGCACACCGGTGTGGGATGGGTGAAACGTGGGTTGGCATAAAGAGTCGCCTTTGACCTGTGGATCCGCTGGCTCTGCAGCTGTGTGCTCGCTGGAACCCCTGCACAGCTGTCGGGCTGGTAACGGCCACTTGCACCTGTGAACCTGGCCTCAGAGGTTGTTCTTTTCGTATCGCCTTCGCTTTATGACCTGAAACATCATCTTCAAATGCCTTCTGATACCTTATCTTAGAGTCTTACTGAAAAACGTGTGTACCAGAGACATAGCTTTCGTATGAGTAAGTTTAGTTGTCAGTGTTGCTATTCAGCTTCCTCACTGCTCGTCAAACAAGGTTGAGTTTCTTACAAGAAGCGTTATGGTTTGGTTGCTGGTTTGAGACCTCTGATGCTTTTTTCAAACAAAAAGCGAATGTTGCTGCTGTGCACTTTTATTTCCATGATGAAGGTGTAGTGCTGAGGGACTGTAGCTCACTTGTCTGTACGCTTTTTATAGTGTCTCTTCGTGTGTTTCACAAGCTTCACAGCTTACTGCTGTGCGGAACAGTAGGCTCTTCTTGCTTGGTTTCGGGCAGCCATCGTAAAAGCAATGGCTAATTGCCTTGGTGTTTCAAAGGCGCGAGCAGCAGATCCCCGTTTCTCTTTTCTGGTCTGTGGTGGTTGGTTCCTCTTTCTTACAATTCCTGCGATCTCAATCGATGTACTTCGGAGCCGTTGCAGGTTTCCAGCGGTAGCAATGGAGGAGAAGGCAGGTGTCCCCCATCAGGTCTGGATTTTGCATGCTTAGTTATAAAGTGGCCTCCTCCTGCTCCTAGAGAGGATGGCATAAGAGCTTTTTTCCTCCAGTGACCTCTTTGGAAGGTGAGGGGGGTTGTTTGAGACCCATCGCTCTGCAGACCCGAATCTTGAGCAGGTTCTGGTACATCTTTGTACAGGTACCGTGCTGTAGGAGCATGCAACACAAACTGTACGGTGGGACTCGTTTTCTCTTGGACTAGTAGAATTGCAGGGACAGCTGTTAATTACAGAACTGTGGGATTTACTGCTTTAAGCTGAGCTTTTCCTTTCTAGGATGAATGCCGTGCAAAAATTCCACTGACTTTCAGCAGGCCTTTCGATACTGTAAACATCTTAATAGATTTCATGTGCTGGGTGTCTGCATGGTGTGACTAGATGCTAATAAACAATCGTCTTGACAGGAGCTTGTGCCTGGAATACTAAAACTTGGGAAAGGACGCAGACCCGCTTCCTGAAGAAGATCTGTAGAGACATTCAGCCCTTTTGGTAGTGCTGTGTTTTGGTAACGGGCCTTCTTCCATCTCTTTTTCTTTCCTTCCTAGGGTGTTTTCCTGTCGGCCTGGCTGCAGGCATCCTTCTTGGGCAGCTGCGTAAGTCAGGGCACGAGTAACAGTTCCTGGAAGAGCGGTTGGGGCAGGCTTCACTGATGATAAGGTATATGCTGGTTTCCAGCCATGTGCTGGCGGCCTGTTCCCGGACTTGCGTTTCAGAAGCTGCCTTGGAAGTCCAAATTCCTGGGTAGACCAACGCTTTGTCTGCCTGAGAATGCAGTGGGCGTTACCGCCGCCGGCGAGCTATGATCGCTGGCAGCGCGGCTCGTGCATTGAAATTGGACACAAATCGCTAAAAAGTCTTGTGGCAAAAATAGGTGGAGCGAGCACGCAACTCCGGTGACTTGGGTGCAACTGGAGAGAGGCAGGAAGCGTATCTTAGGGGCCAGGAGCTGATGAACACGCCGGAGTAGCACGTACCCAAGTGCGAGAGATGTGGAGCCCTTTGGGCGTGTTTTAGTGCCTGCTGGAAGAAGCTCCCGTTCATTAATTTGGAATGGGTGCCCTTTTTTTATTTATTTCTTTTTAAGGTCATTGTGAGTGGTTTACTGTGTCATAGCGGCGGCAGCTCAGCACGGCGATGCGCGTCGGGGCTGGCTGCCGGCTGCATTCTTTTTGGGACAGTCAGAACTGCTCCGCTAATTCCTCTCGTCAGAAGCTTGGGGTTTTTTTTGCACGTGGATTTGGTCTGGAGATATTTTAAGTCTCCATTTAAATTATTGAGTTCAGACATCTTAACTACTTAAAGAAGAGGCACTAATAGTCTCAGAAGTCTGCGTGTGCACTAAAATAATGGCATGGTGTATTGCGTGCCTTGGTCCATGGGTGGGCTTTTCAAGCTGCTATGTGTAACTTCAGTTACTCCCAGTAGGATCTATCCCTGGTGGGTTACGTGTCTTTTTTTAATACGGTGAGCAGTGGAAGGTGTGAAACACGCAGCTGACTCGGGACACTAGCTGTCTTCCAGCACCAGCCTGGGAGATAAGGTTATCTGTGTACTGACATGGTGGTTCCTGTGTTTGAAATTGAGCTAAATAAGGTGCTGATCAGCATTAGTCTGACGAGAAGTAGAGCAGTTTTGCTTCAAGCAGGTTACTAGGACAGGGAAATCTGGGAAATTGGGGAGGTAGGGAGGCAGGCAGGGAGAACAGGAAAAAGAGAGAAAGGCTGCTTAGCAGTGTCCTGGTGACTTGAATGAGTTGTCCTTGGCAAAGCACTGAGATGTGAGATAATAAGGAATGTTTTACTGAGCTTGGATAATCTCACTTTTCAACAGCCTTCATACACTTTTATAGCATTTCAGGTTTATTTTGGAATATCTCAGGAGAGATGCTTTTCCTCTAGGTCAGTGCTTAAGAGCATGCGGTGGTTTTAAATTTGTAACGATCCTTGAGAAAGCTTAATTCCTGAGGACTAGAAATCATATTCCTGCTGAATGACACCTTTCTCCTAATTACCAGCGTTGCTGTGGTTCCTTCCCCGCGTCTGTGAGGTGAACTGTCAGTGTCTGATTAAGTTGGAAAAAGCACTGGGCTTTGGGGAAAGATTTCAACACAGGGCAGCTGCTTCCCTGAGTCATGGTGCCATCCTGTAGTGTTTCTGACCTGGGTTGGGGGGAATTTAAATTAGTAGTGTGGTTTCCTCGCCGGCTTTAGGGGAGCCCAAATAAATCCTTTGCTGATGCTGACGGTGCCTGTCTGTTCACAGGGTGACTTTCGGAGGCTGTCGTCGTCACTCGTAACGAGAAGCAAAGCTGATGAGCTGAAATAAATCTCGGAGCCTATGTAGGTGTCAGGGTGACCTGAAATGTTTTCAGTTGGCTTTTGAGGACGAGTGCTGTGTTGCTCATTCTTGGGCTGCTTACCTTTGTGAGAAGGCCAAGCTACCATTTGCATAATTTAGATAAACATCTGGACAAGATCGGTAGAGGCATCGTGTGATATCACTCTGTAGTGTAAGGTGGTCAGGATTTGTGCTAGCTAGAATCTTTTTTTGGGGCATGCAAGGATGGAAATGGTCTGTGGGCACCGTTACTGCTGTTTCTTGGTTGGAGAAAGGAAGACAGCGGATGGGTTTTTGCAGCCTTTGCAAAACCGGTTAGGAACATATTTACACTTCTACTTCCAAATACCATCCTGAAGACGTGATACGTTTTTATATTTGAAGGAGGGAGGAGGGAAACTGCTCTTGCAGAGAGAAATGATCTTGCAGATTGTTTTTACTCGAAGGCCAGTCGCGGAAGGAACGCTTCCTCGCATAGCCGTGGTACAAAACGTTGTTGGATAAACGTGTTACAGTGGGATAGCGGAGTGGAACAGGCAGCGATATCGACAGCTGCCTGCAGCAGAGCAGCGATGCTGCCTACAAGACTTTCATTCTCTCCCCGCTCTCTCCGTAGTGTGCTGTAATGCAGTTTGAGGAAGATGACAGCAGCAGCGTAATGGGGAGGCAGGAAAAGCAGCTTTTTCTCCCTTGCAGGAAACCAGCAGCGTAGGGCATTTCATACCTCCCCTGCAGCTGGGATTTCAAGCTACAGATGAACCAGAGTGGCAAGAGCCATTAGCAGTAACTTGGCTAGCGTAAATAGTCCTCTCTATATATTGTTAAACCGGAATCCTATTGTAGTGGAGCAGGCTTCATTGTGTGTAAACTGGGAGGTGCCCTTGGATCAGCCAGGACTAGCACAAACCAGCTCGCAACGGCTGGAACGCACCTCTGATGAACGCAGTATCTGCAGAGTGCTCCTCAGCTCGATGTTTTTGTGTTTATTTAGCAGTCTGTGGCTGCTTTTACTGACCCTCCATCCCAGATGGTTAAATAATGTTTGATGTTGCACTGTTGCAACACCCAGGAAAAGAGTTTGTATTCTGCTATGTGAAGGCTTGAACAGTGTTGGACACTTGAGTGTGATGACTAAGGGGTAGGCACGCTTATTTACAGCCTGAAAACAGTTGTGTCCTTAGCAAATGGTCTGACTGCAGCCTGCATAACCTCTTAGCTGTGGCCTGTAGTGGTTTTCGTAGTCTTGCATGTGAGAAATATTTATTTCCCTTGGGGTGAAATTGTTAGGTACCTTGCAGTCTCCTAAATCTGCATGACTGTGGACCTGGAGAATTAATATGCAGTGCTGCCTTCCTTGCTTTTTAGCTGGCCTGCTGATAACTCAATCATTTGTGAACTTGAATAGTCTCAGAAGAGAGTAATGCTGGATGTGGAGCATCTCTGAATCTGGCCGCGATCCGATTTCACTGTTTTCAGTTGTGGTGTGCTGGAACGCTTACCTCAGATACCACCTCTTTGCTTTTCTGCTGTCGTAACGTGTTCTGCCTAAACCCTGCAGTGGCCACTGCCACATGACGTGGATGAACTCAGACTGGACAACTGTCAGGAGCCTGGAAGGCTGCCCTCAGTTTTTACTGGTGAGAGCCTGCTTGCTGGGCTGGAATCGGTTGGCCGCAAGGCGAACGCGTGGCTGCAAACAAAACAAAACCTGATTTTACAAAAGCGGCTGCTGGCTGGCTTGAAAATCTTGTAACAACCGATCATCTGCAGTGCTGGAGCAGTAAGGACATAGTGTTCTTCAGATGGGTTGGTGGCAGTCCTTCTCGTGCAGCCATTGTTGGGTGCAGTAGGGCAGCTTTGTTTACTCTTTCCAGCAGGAATCGGTGCGGAGCGTGGACTTGCTGCTCAGGTATTCCATGTGCCTTCCAAGGTTTCTATCGGTGTTCTGCTCTGGGTGCATAAGGCGATTTAAGATTCGTTTCACTGCGGAGTGAACCTGGCCTGTTGGCTCAGTATGGCTCTAAGCTGGCTCTTGTAGGTGTTTAAGCCCTTCAACTGAATGCAGAAAAGCATCTTTCAAAAGCAGTGCCTGATCTTGGACAAGGAGCACAGCTAGTTTGAGTGCCAGCTGAGTATCTCGGCGGTGGTTGTGTAGTGTCAGCTGTTAGGCTGCAGTGTAAGGTCTTTCCCCTTCTTGCGGTTTATTTTAGCATCTTATTGCTGTTCTCCCAGTTATGCTGTGGTGGATGTGTGAAGAGAGCAGGTATCTGATCTGAATCCTACAAAAAAACATTTTCCACGGTATTTCTTTTCAAAGCTGTAACAAATGCTGGCAGAGCTCAGTGTGCGAGGAGGCGACAAGCTGTGGTGTGAGAACGTGACCATCTTCAGCAGGTATTGCAGTGAAACCCTTCTTAAGATGAAGCCGCAGCTTGTGGCCACTGACCTTTGAAATTATAGCAAGTGCAGGTGCTTAACATGGCTCAAAAAAAGGATATAGCTGTAATAACCAGAATACATGACCTGTGAAGTCAATTCTATTTGGAAGTCCTTAATTCTGGGATGTTTGACACCTGGAATGGTTGGTGGCAAGCTTTTAAGTCAATGCTTCTGAAAGTACTGGGCAGATCGACACAGAAACCTTCCTTTTTTGCTAAGGTGGGCTACTGCAGTAAGTCAGGTTTTATTCCCTTCTGTGCCACCTCAAGGTCAAGTCTCAGCTTTTATGTCGTCAGCAGCTTTGTGAAATGGGGTGAGGTGTGCTTGGCAGACCACAGCCATCCTTGAAAGCGAAGTTTCTTGTGATAGATAGGTTCAGGTCACACTTAAAATAACATAAACCAAAAAAATACCCCCTTCCTTTCCATGTTTGCTCCTGGTGGTGCATTATGCTTTTCTTTTCCTGGAACGCAACTTCCCAAGTGCGGCTTAGATGGCTGTTTCCAGAGTTGATCTGTTGGGCAGCAGCTTAACATCTAGGATGCCATTGCAACCTGTCAATCCTTCGTGATTTTTTAAGTCTTCTGGCTGTTACTGCAACCAAAGCTGACTCTTGGTGCTTTCCAACCTTCTTGACTTTGGTCTAGTTAGTCCCTCGCTGCTGCTTTTAGTAGCAGTTTGCCGGTTGTGTGCAGTCTGTCTCTCTCGTTCTTGCTCCCGGTGCCCCCCGCAAACAGAGCTGCGAGCAGAGCAGGCTGCGGGTTGCCCCTCTATGGGAACATCAGTGCTGTAGCCTGTTAGGGTTACTCTAACCAGTAACCTTAAATTCCTTTATTTCTGTGTTTTCTCTCCAGTGAAAAACGGTGCTAAGATGGTAACCCGAAGGCTCCTGAAGACGTGCATCCAACTTGTTAAATACTTAAAAGGTTGCGCTTGGTTTTCTTTGTTCTGTTATACCTTTTAAAGGTGACATTCAGGATCCTTTTTAAAAAGGGAAAAAAAAAAACCTACTAAGGATTCGGAGAGGAAATGCTGTGTCCTTTCCCCTGGAGAGCTCTATGAAGTATAAGTAACAGAGAAGCAGTCTCGTGTATGTCCTGGGGAATGCAGGGCACTTCTCTTGTTCTTTTCTGTGTGGCTGCTGGGTTGATGGGGAAGAGAAGGCACTTGCAATTAATGTTGTGTAGAGCTGTGACAGGTCTGTGCAGAACCTGGTAGCTGGTGGAGGCTGACTCTTTCAGATACTGGTGTGTTTAATGATGGTGCTGCTCAGAGAAAGGAGCCTCTGCTCCTTCTCTTGGGATGCACGTGAGTTCAGGGAAGAAAACTGGAAGTAAAACTTGCTCTGGAAGTGGCAACGCTGCAAATCACATGGTTTCACGGGCTCTTCCGTTCGTCTCCACCCTTATAACCACAAAATCAGAACAAAACAGTTCTTTAAAACGATGGTTTGGGAGATAGGCTGTGAGCCCAGAGGTGTTGGTTTTGTGTGTGTGCGTGCAGCCGTTGTGAAGTGCTGAGCTGCTGGTGTCTGAATTGTTGCTTGAACACAAAATGCCAAGCTGGCACCTATGTTTGTGATGTGGGAGGGAGGTTTTGGCTTTTGGGATTACACCTTGTGATCTTGCGCATGCCAGAAGTCTGAGGCAGGCAGAGCAGTACCCTTCACAGGAGCTAACTGCAGAGATGCTTCTTCCATCAAAGCCTTGAATTTTCACTTTGTTCTCAAAATGAGCTACTGGAGGCAATGGCATTAACTCTCCTTTCTAACCAGCTTTCATAAACTAAACTTTTTCTTAGGGCTCAGTTTGACAGGGGAAGGAAATAACTGATCCAAACCTCCCCTCCTCTTGCAGATCTTGCATACATCAAAATTAACAGTCACGTGCTGGTCAGAGAGATGTGATGATCCGGAACCGTGTTATTTAGCAGAAGGACTGACGGGGGTCATGGGAAGGCACTGAAATGGCCAGCAGTTGACCTTGATGCCAGTCATCAGGGAATAGCTTGAAGGCAACAGAAACTTTCAGTTGTGTTGCATTAGTAGTTGTCTATTTTTGGAAAACCAATAGATCTGTTTCAAAACAGTCTTATGTTTTAGAGAGGAGCTCACAGAGCAGAGATCAGTTTTGCTGAGAAAAATGGAATCGTTGTAGGTGGCCAACTGTTAGGTGAATAAGATAAAACTGGACCAATTTCTTTCCTCTTGTGCTTCGTGTTAATGGGTGCACAAACAAATGGAGATTGGGTGTTTCAAAAAATTACGATTAAGTGATTCTGTCACCTGAATGGAACAATGAACTGCCAGTGAGGTTGATTAGAAGTCTTGTGATGTACAGACAGTCGAGATGTTTCCTGTAAGTCCTAAATCGACATCCAAAATGGGTAAAGTATAGCTAGGGATTTGAACTCAAGTAATCCCTAAAAATCTGCTCTCTTAATTGCAGTTTTCATTAGACTGGAGCAGCGGCACATAGATGGAGCTCATACCCTGTTAATCCATAGCCTCTCTTTCCAAAGTATCTCCTGATGTGTCCTCAGTTACGCTGTTGACTGATAATTGGCTGTAAAAATGCACAGCAGAGCTCTGCATGAAGCTACAACACATGGTCCTTGTTCTGACCGCAAGCAGGGTTTTAGTAAAGCCGTGCTGGCGAGCTCACAGTGATCACTGCACCGACAAAAAGCAAACAAAATGCTCTGCAGCAATCCAGCGAGCTCTCATCAATGGTATGCCGTGGTGGAAAGGGCTGTCGCTCGCTTTGGTGTGGGTGTCACAGTGCAGCTCCTCTTCTTGGATAAGAGAGGGTGAGGAGTAGGGAACTTCCATGAGATAATTGCAAGATGTGATTGCTGCTGAAGAAACTTGAAGACTCCCTGTCCCTCTTGTCCATCATAATAAAGATAAAGCACTGCTGCTGAAGCTGGTCGTGATGCTGGTGTGGCCGCCCTTCTGAGATATTTTCTGAACGATGAGTGTGTTGGCCATCCCATGTGTGTGGGGAGATGAATGTTCAGTTTTTTATTTACTTGCCACAAAACGCTTCTAGTGTTTTATGTTTCGTTGTGACAAGATCAGTTCTCTGGCTTTCTGCAGTAGAACTGTGTTACCTGGCTCTTACTGCAGACACAATTGTTCACTTCAGCTTCTGTTCCTTGATTTTTATTTTTTTTTCAGATCTCAGGAATCCTGTCATCTTGTTAGAGGGTGTATGTTTCTGTCTAAAATCATTTGGTAAACCCAGCCAGCTGCTAACATCTTGTGAAACGCTTAGGGAGCGTTTTAAAACTTAAAAGCCAATTCTGTTATTAAACAATCTTCTGCCTTAAATCATCTTCTTCAGCACATACTACGGGTTCAAAAATTGGTGGCAGAGCTACATGGATGCAGTTCTTGTAAGTCTGCCCCCGTTCTGTGCTCCAAAGACGAGTTTTTGTGTGATATGCTGTTTACTTAGCAGCAGACCGAGCCGCTGCTGGAAACCAGGTGGTCTTGCCTGCGAGCTGCTGCCCACACGCTCCTATCTCCAGCAGGCTGGGGCTGAGGCTTTTGGGCTGGGGCCAGTGCTTTTGTTTTGGTGTGGTTTTCCACTTTGCCCGAGCCGCGGGCAAACCTGCTCCCGCTGCAGGTCCGTGTTTTCACCTCCGGCGCTATCCCTTTGCGAGGCGCGATGCAGCGGCGGTGGCTGCCTTGTGCAGAGCAGACAGGGCTCGTTTGCACACAGCGGTTCTCGTCGGGCTTACGATCAGGGGATTTCTAATTTTCAGTTGGGATGGCGCCGCTTAACGCGATCAACCGCTGTTAAACTCTCCCTGCTTTTGCTAAGTGACTGCTGCATGGAGCAGCCCCCAGCAAATCGTGAACCCTTTGAAAGGTTTCAATGAAATCCTTGACAGCGAGTCGGGCTGGTTTGTTTCCCTTCTGTTATGTGCTTGCTGCTTTTTTTTTTTTAAGGGCTGAATTTTTAGCTTTTCATTTTGCTGGTTGTCACAAGCCTTGCATTATTTAAGTAGGTTGTCTTTGTTTTAGCAGCTTGAGACGAGCCAGAAATTCACCTTGCTCACAGGCTACCCGCAGACACGTTTGCTGCCCGCAGGCAGAAAGTAGGAGTTGATGCTCTTCTGTCAACGTAGGTGAGCAACAGCAATGTTGCTGTATGGGGGAGAGGCTAAAACACACAATGATTTGATGTTGCTGACATCTTTTTCAAGTTACTCTTTTCCCCTTCCGCTCTCCGTTCGGTTGGGATTTCAATTCCTGCCTCCCCTGCAGTGCTTTCTGTCTGGTCCTGTTGCCTTGAGCTAAAGCCAGGAAAGAGCACTTTGAGCCTAGTCCCGTCTTGGGTATGTGGGAGTTCAAGATTTCAAATGCTGGAGATGGGGAGAGGGGGGATTGCATTACTCTGTGTCTAGGAGGGGGGGGCTCCCCGTGACTGTCGCTTTAAATTCCAGCACTGTTTGAAGATGCTCATGGCGGCACAAATGCGAGGTGGAGGGAGCGGATTTGAGTTCTGCTCTAGTTGCTGCAGTCCAGAAACGCCTCCATATTCCAGGAGTTTAAATATGTGCACAGTACCAGTGCTTGCTATCTTTAGATTAGGCTAAAAATATGTAGCATGGTGTTTGCAGGGGTTTTGAATGGGTTTTGGAAATCCTTGTGTAAGCATTCTGTGTGCACCTGAGATCTTCTTCACCTCTTAGCAGCTGATCCATCAACTCGTAGTAGAGGCTGGGAGCAGTGGTTTTGTAGATCGTATTTTTGCATGTGTGAGAAGCTTGTTTGGGAAGTACGTGCGTCTTCAGCTGTCAGTCTGAGATCCAGTCCATTCAGAGAGCAATTATACGTAAGTCCCTGATGGTCCCTGATTTTTCTGGTAGCTGTTCTGTCAATAGGTGGTTCTCCTCTCAAGTTGCTGTTGGAGAAACCTTAAGGGGGAGGGTCTTGTTGGCTCGGATGTGCAGAGTCATGAATACCTGGAGTAATGTGGAAAATGGAGGGGAAATTTGGTGAAACAGCATCTTCAGTGTGGTGGTTTTCACTGCGCTGTCAGCAGGTGCCTTCGGAGTTGTGACAAGAGTTTTGAATCCCTGTGCAGTATCAAGGTGACACAAGTCCCAAGTCTTGTTTGATGTGCTATAGTGCAGGTGAGAGTGTTTAAGAAAAAGGTAAAAAAAACCACAACCAAACTTGCAAAGTGTGTATCTGCCTGCTGCCAGGTCTTTTTCTGTTAAAACTGTTCCAGTATCCTGTCCTTGACTGTATTGCAAAAAAACTGATGGTCGTGTTAGAGCTTGGTTATGGGTAGCCGTACTCTTTACCTATAAATAGGCACTGAAATCACTGAGGTAGTGTGAGATAGCTTCTTTCCATCTGTCTTGCTTGCTTTTTATTGTGTTGTTTATGTAGGGCAAGACCCTAGGGTGGCTTTGATCTTGTTACTTCACGTTTTTGGCGGCCTAGTGCTATAAACATGAATAAACTTATTCACGCCACTAGGTGGAACTGGCCCATGCTTATAGATATTTGTTTTAACTTGAGCTTTGTATTGAGTATTGACAAAATGAGTTGCTAGCTCTCGGTGGAAGCCTGGCTTTTACCCTCAAAGCAGTGCTTTAGTAAGTTGCTGGGGGTTTTGCGCAGTCTGATTTGAAGTAGAGAAGTGATACATTGCCAGTTCTTTCAGGCTTGGCTTTTTTTTGTCATTGTTGCCTTGACTGGATTACAGTTAATGCTATTTATTGTATTCCTGCTTTTAAACCACTCAGTCTTTTGGTGATGTGTGTGCGTCTTTCTCTTGTACAGGGGGCTAGACGGTCTGTTATCCCAAATTTCATTTCAGATTATTTTCTGTACCTCTTTCTCGATGCTCAAGGTTGAAGTGTGCGAGTTCCTCTCTACGGGATCCAGAGTTGCCTATAGACGATACGGTCTTAATGTTAGTCTTGTGGTTTATCCCTTGTTCTTGGATGCGAACAGCTGTGGTTTAGCCAGCATTGGACAAAGCACCATTTCAACTATTGGGGAGAAGATTATTTTGGTGGCTGTGCCCAACATTCGTGATGTCGACCCACTCACACGTACCCAACTCTGCCGACACATTGTGTGACTCTGGAGAGGAGAAACATCCAAGCCACTCACCTTTGCTTAGAGCAAATCCAAGCAGACACCTGTCTAGCCTCTGTCCGCACCGCTTAATGCTACGAGGGCTGATCTATGGCTTTCACAAACGTCCTTGTTCCTCCCCAGCCAGTCCTGGAGTGATCGTTCGCCGTTTTTGCCTGCCGAGAGGTTCCTTTGAGCATGAGCCTGCACGAAGGCAGCTGAGACAAGGCAATCACTGGCTATGCAGAGGCTGTTGAGTGTTGCAAGGAGTGCTTTGTAGGACCAGCCTGCTGGGAAGCAGAAGTGGTTGGCACGGGTACATGAGCCAAAGAGGCCTGAGTGCTGCTCCTGGCTTTGCTTCTAGCCTGCTTGGTGGCCTTGGCCACACTGGTCCTTTCCATGCTTCCGTTTTGCCATCTTTTAAATGGCAAGAAGTGTATTGATATTGTTTTCTAAAGTGCTGAGAGGGCTAAGGATAGAAAAACGCTAGACAGGACTAGGTGGTAGCTGTTCAGGTGTACCAGGGCAAATACAGCTGTAATAATATGGATGTGACCTTTTAAAAAAGGACGAGGTTTTCAACAAATATGCTTGCAGTGACCCAGCTACTGAGCTGCCACTCCAGCACCTGTCTGCAGTGATGAGAACAGCACTTTCATGCCATTCTGGCAAATAAAGTAAGATTTATTTCTCCTTTCTCATAAGGCAGAAGCTGAAGAACCTAGTGGAAACGCTCCCCAAATCTTGCTTTTGAAGCATTTTCGAAGCATCGGTGTGCCCATGACATTCTTGGAGCTGCTTACTGAAAATCGGGTGTGCTGCTGCGGTTTCAGGGCTCAAACATAGAGGTAGTTGTACGTTGGTAGCAATGCTGGTTAGGAGAGGCCTCTGCAGTTCCCTAGCCCCATGTCCCACTCAAATTTGGACCATCGCCAGTGCTGGGACTGGTTGAGGATGGCTGTTGGTAGACAAGCCTTGACAGCTTTTATGGTGGAGGTTTCCTCCAGAGAAGGCTGCTTCAGGCAGTGAGCCATGCTGCTGCCACTCTTCCTGTGGGTTCAGGAAGCGTCCTGCCCTGCAGATGAGAAGATGCTGCTGCATTGCCCATCTGTCCTGCTGCCAATGGAACGAGGCTTCGGACTGTCTGTGCAGGTGGCTCTGCAGGAGGAGGGTGCTCTCCTGCCCAAACCCACCAGCATTCAGTGCTGCTTTCTGCGAAGTGTGGCTGCAGTTTTGGCCTTTTATAAGTGCTAAAATACACTTTTTTAATTTTTCTTATTTTATCCTATACTAAAATATTTTGAAGATGGTAATGACTAGTTCCTGGGAGGTATAGATGTGAGTACATAGTCTGCATCTTGAACTGATTTTTTCGTTTTGCTGTCCTAGCTGCAAATCCTGTTCCCTGCAGAGGAGGTTAAGTACGATTATTGAGGAGGAATTTATACTGCTCTTATGTACTAGCAAACAGGATTTTATAGCAGACCCACTGTTTTCTTCCAACTTATGCATCAGTAAATATTGAATAGTACAGATTCCTCCGTGCTCGAGTAATGAGATGAATAGTTTTCAATAAAAAGACCTCCTTTCTCATTCCAGTGATCAAATTGTGGTTGGAGTTCCCGTACGTATTCAGCTGCTCTGCGATAGTGGGAATTGAGAGCTATAAGCTGACAGAGCATAAAATGGAAACCTACTGCTCAGGTTGCAGTGATCCCTCTGATCTCCTAATCCTGTTTGGGAGCCTCCAGCCGGCTCATTGTGCCTCCCTGAGAACAGGTGGGGGTAGCAAATTTTAGTCGCAAAACCTCAGTCCTGTGAAGGACCCTGATCCCTGTCGTGCTCTCTTTTCGGTTTGAGAGCAGGTGACGTGTCCTGGAATTTGTACCAAACCCTCATTGACAAGGGAATGTGTTGTAAATCAGAGGAGTCTCTTCTTTAATATAGCAGATGATGGCAAGAGAGTGTGCTCTGTAAGTATGACTTGTTCCCATGCCAGTTCACAGTGCGGGCACAAAACATGCACTCACATACTGCCCTGCCAAGGGTGCAGCTTTCTTCTGATGTGCCAACAATGTGGACGTTGTGGAAGTGATCTCAAAGCACCTCTTGTCCATCTGAGATCGCACCGCGGCTTGGTGGCATGCAAGGGAATTCAGAGTTTGGTGCTGGTGTCTCCATTTCAGTGGTATGGCTCACTCCACCATTCAACTCCTTAACAGTCAGACTGCCAGGTCTGACCCATAATGTTGGCTGTTCACCTTGGTGCTGGTGTTTCTGCAGCGCTTATGTGTGGTATGACTTCATGGCATCAAGTGCAGTAGGGAACGGTTGTAATGACATCAACTGGTACATCCGAGATGCAAGATTACACGGTGTTGCCCTGTGGCAGCTCAGGCAAGTGGCTTTGGCTCCTCTCCCCAGAAGGTGATGGCAGAACACTGCTGTGTGAGTTGACGCATCGGGTTTTTGACTTGGAAACAGGAGAAGATCCACATATGGGGAGGGTTTGAGTCCTGGCTGGGCAGAATTGCATCTCCCCCCTCTTTCTGTGATTGCATAGCTAAAGCATCTTCATGTCTTCTCCAGAGAGGCTTCTTGAGCCTGACTGCACTCTTCAATCGGCCGTCTTAACTGTCAGAATAGAAGACAGCAGAACCATGTCTGCTTTTAGGCACTGAGAAGGTGGTACAGAAGAAGATCCTCATGGAGCGGCTGTGCTGAGGGAGCCAGGAGAACTCCCAAAATGATCTGGCGGCTGAGGCTTGGGAAAGCCCGGTTAGGGTGCTGCCGAGTTTGCCTTACTCTCTCCTGTTTTTGTTTTGTCTTCTAGTTCCTCATGTGAGCCTGACTGCCATGCCTGGGCATTGACACTTTTGGGTGCAGCTGTTTAAAATGGCAGAGAGGGGTGGAAATGAAGAAGTAATTAACTTGAAGAGCTTCCGTAGTCACAGAGGGAAAGGTGAGTACTGATTTGTGCATGTTTCCAAAACTCTCTTTGTAAAACTCCGCTTTCAAGCAGCAGGATTCATAGACTCTAAGCTTGGAAGAGTGCTGTTGCTGGGAGCCTGCTAGTGGCCTGTTTTGTCGTGTCATACGCTGCTCTGTTACACTTCACAGCCACCTACAGAAAACTCTCTCATTTTATGCTGACATGCAAAATATTTGGCTCTTTCTTGTGTTGTACTGCCTTAAGGCAGATTGCTAACTTCTTGGGAACGCCACGTTAGAGGCATTTTGACAGATCTGAGGGACTGTTTGTGCTCCACCCTTCTGAGGACCTCGTAGGAGAGAGGTTGTCTCTGCTTTCATATCCTCGTAGGACTGTATGCATTAGCGCCTGTTCTGCCAAGAGTGGAATTCAAAATGATGCTTTCTGTGTATGCCTGAAAGGTGATAAATGAATACATATCATAGAATCAGGTAATGGTTTTGTATTGAAAGGGACCTTAAGATCATCTAGTTCCAACTCCCCTGCCGTGGGCAGGGACACCCTCTACTACACCAGGTCACTCAAAGCCTTATCCAGCCTGGCCTTGAACACTTCCAGGGATGCGGGAGCCACAACTTCTCTGGGCAACCTGTTCCAGTGCCTCACCACCCTCAATGTGAAAAATTTCTTCCTTGTATCTAATCTAAATCTCCCCTCTTTCAGTTTAAAGCCATTGCCCCTTGTCCTATCACTACACACCCTTGCAGAAAGCCCCTCTCCAGCTTTCTTGTAGCCCCATTAGGTACTGGAAGGCTGCTCAAAAGTCCCTGGAGCCTTTTCTTCTCCAGTCTGAGCAGGAGTTTCAGTGCTTGTGCCCTATAATTTCAGTTATTTACCTTTAGCAAATGGCTGACTTGACTTTACTACAGATTGGATAAACCGCAGGGATGAAGGTCTTATCACGATATCAGATTCCTCGGATGAAGAATTACCTTTGCTGGAAACACCAGCAGAGCAGCAGCATGAGGAAGACGATGATGATGTAGTCATCTTGGCAGAGGTAAATTTTCATTCTTGTACCTGACCCACTTTATTCATGGCCTTTATAGCCACCTGTCGTGCAAATGTCTGATGCATTCCTTTGAGAGTCCTGTCCAGTGACAGTAATTTACTTAGGATGTCTGAAATGAATGTTGAAGTGGTGGTGTTTTGCTGGCTCTAAGTGTTTATTCAGATTTTGGGCACAAACTGTTAAACTTTGTTGTATTTAAAGTTCTACTTAAGCACAGCTGTAGCTTCCATACAGTTATCTATCTAAATCCAGAACGGTGCAGTGCTTTGTAGGAGGACTTGATGTTCCTTAGGAGGCAGTTTTTCAAAACATGCCTTGTTTGACCTTGTATGCTTTGTATTCCTCTGTGCTGTTTGGATTCTTGTTGGGCTGTTGCAGGCACTTACATTTTTGCAGTTCCTACAAAGCCAGCCCACCTGATAAATCTCTTTCCACTGGCACAGGCAGTCACACAGAGGGCCAAAGGCTTTAGCTTGCCCTGATCATTTTAAGTATCTAATTTCATATCTAAACTATATTAAGAATATATTCACTTTTCTGTTAAGTTAACCAGAGGCTTTGAGAAAATGGGTTGTGAAGCTGACCTTTCTGCTTCTTAGCTGAAAACGGTAGCAGAGAATATTCTGACTCTGTTGACATACAGCAGTCTGTCTGCCAGAGGCAAGAATGAGGCCAGAGATTAATGTTTTGAGCTTTGGTTCGTCCCTGTTTAAATAAATTGGTGAGAATGTAAACATGCCATCAGTTAGTTCCTCCTTCCCAGACTGTTTTACTGGGAGATAAGCGAGTACTGAGGTGAGCTTAGGAAATGTTCTACTCCGAAAGTCCTGTGCATCCCCAGTTATGTCAGATGTTCTCTTAGCACCTGGGGACGGACTGGGGATGGAGTTCAGTGAAACAGAGATAGTGGGTTGCAGTTTTATGACTTGAACATCTTGCTAAATAGACTTTTCGTCTGTTTCTCATCAGAAAATTATTAGATGAAAAAGACTACCTGGAACAAGGGTTCTGACATGCAGGCAAGAACTCCTACTTACTCTTGTCTGTCTTTTTAGACCCCAAAGCACCCACAGCTTCTGCGTCCCAATGTCATCAGACCTGCTGCTCAATGGCAAGGTGCAAACACTGTGGGAGAAGGAGGATCTAACAGTGCTGTCGAGCCCTCAAGGAACACATCCCTGCAAGGTGAGATCTCAACTCTGCTGTGCCAGGGAGACCGGTATAATCACATGATGGAGAGCAGTGCTGGACCAAGCAGGGATGAGAATATGAGTTTTGCTTTGCATCAGCCTGGACCATCTGAGCTTAATGGCCCCAGGTTTGAGCTTACAAGTAACCAGGAGCCTGGCACAAGTTTGCTTCCAGCAATAAGGATGAGTCCACAACCTGTTGCTAGCAGAGAAATCATTAGTCTGGAGAATGCAGACCTTCCGCCACAACAAGAAGAAAAGGCAGAAGCCCAGGGATGGCAAGGAGAGAACTTGGAGCCAGAGCAAAACCTCGAAAGAACAGCTGCTGCAAATGCCACGGACCAGGAGATCCATGAGAACAGCCAGCTGGATCACCCGTACTTCCAGCCTTTGGAAGGCGAGCCACATGCTGTAGTAAATGGTTGTGCTCCTCAGCAAGGGCAGCCTGAGACAGACCCAGGATCTTTAAGGGCATATGGAGAGGAGGCTCCTGGGCCAGCCTTCCCCCGACCTGAACCACAGCAGGATGGGATTCCGGGTCCTGCTTCACCCCAGCTGGCACATCCACCGGAAGAAATGGGTCAGCAGGCAGCGATAGACAATGAGCAGCCAGGTCCAGCGTTCCCTGCACAGGGCTCTCATGAACTTGGCTCTAGTAACGTGCCAGAACAAGGAGCTGCTGGGCAGGACCAAGACCTCACTGCGCTGCTCATCAGAGAGACAGTAAGTATTCCCAGGGTTTGTTTGCCTTCTGCCTGCATGTTATTTTCAGACAGGTTTTTCAAGGTATGTGGTGTTTCACATGCTCAAAGCACAGCCCTACCAACTTCAGCTGCAAATCCTCTGCGTTTTGGCTGAGACTCAGCTACACGCCAGGTGAGAAGCATGCAATGAACTATCTTGGAAAACGTTGGTTTGGAAGACCAACCCCAGCGCTATGGCAGAAGTGGTGAGAGGATGTGAATCTTGAGAGCACCATTTGCTTTGGGGTGGGCTCTTGGACAGAGATTTAGCAGAATGGATTGCAGAGTCTGAAGGGTGCAGTGAGTTGAAATAACATGGATCTGTTCCCTTAAAGGCTACCACCTTCTCAGTTCTGCTAGTTTGTTTTTGTCTGGTTGATTCCTAACCCAGCTCTGTAGAGCTGGTTTAGGAATGGCTGTAGAGCTAAATGAGCAAAACTGAGACACTAAACACTAACAGAGGGGTAGAGGGTGGGGTAGAGAAGGCTGAGAGACACGTGGCTGAGAGCCATGGCTGCTTTCAGCTGGCTCTTCTAAAGTAATTTGGTCCATGGCCGTGTTAAGGCCACCATGGTGGTCAGGGGTAATGGTTGCCCTTGCAGTGTAGGTTTCCAAGCAGTAGCACTCGGAGATTATTGGATAAGCAGTGTGAAGACTCCTGTATGTTAACTCCACACACTGCTTTCTGACTCTGCATGTGAAGTTTAGCATGAGGAACACTAGCTACAAGAACTGAACCACCAAGAAGGGTACTCCTTAGCCTCTGATACATTCAGCAGCTCGGGCAACATGGTGTATTTAAAAACCAAAACAACACAAACATGGTGATGCTTTACATATCTCATATTTTCCCCTCCATTGCATGCTCTTCCCCTTGATTGCTAAGGAGAAAGGATCTCCCTTGATACCTTATGGAATACTTTTTTTGCCAACAAGCATATTTTGCTGCATCTGTATCTTACACCACAGGAAAATATTCTTTTAAGTAGCAGTGGAACAAAATTCAGTTCTTTCCAAGTAAGACCTTGTTGATCAGTGATTTGCTTTGAGATGGACAAGTAGATACTCTTGCATTGTTAGGGTTACTTGACAACCTTGACCAGTTGAGTCTTGCAAAGCAAAATATCATATGGTGCAATCAATTGCAATCCCTGTACAGAAAGCCAACGAGAGAGAGCAGCAAAGGGTGCTCTTTGCTATGTGGCTAGTGCTGGGAGAGCTTTCACAGAAATGCCGATGGAGGTTTGTATGTTCTGACCTCATTGCTAGTGTGTCTGGGTGCTTTGGGTGGGTATACGTATCGTTGGGTTTTTTTTCCTTTTGCTGTAGAATGTTGCATTTCAGCACACAATCTGGAACTCCTTAATCTTCTGTCTGAAGGTAAATATTGGCTTTGCTTGTGTTGTAGATCATACCTACGTGCCTCTCCTCTTTCCATCCAGCGTGAATCACTCATTAGGCCAGCTGCTTATGGCCATTCACATCACTACCTATGCTCTTCTTGTGAGAAAGAGCTGTTAGCAATCATGCTGGGGAGCAAAGGAAAGCCAGCAGCTTGCAATATCCAGGCTGGATGGATATAAATGGTTGCTTGAAATCCGTTTCAGCCCTTGTCTCAAGACCGTGCTAGATAATTACCTATAAATCCCTTGTCTTTTGTGCTGTACAACTCCTCTAATACCTACATAACCTTTAGCTTTTGCTACTGTAGGAAGCAAGATTCCCAGACGTGAAGAAGGAGTATATTGAAGAGCTAATCAGTATCAAGAACTGCTACGACTTAAATGTGTAAGTACAGAGCGAAGAGCCAGGGTGTATCATCCAGCACTCTGGCTATGGTCGTATTTCCATTTCCCCACCTGCTGATGATGCCGTTCTAGAGCATGTCCAGGCTGGGAGTCAGCACTGCATTGATAGTGCCAGAGAGTAGAGAGTTTTTTTCTTCTCCTTCTAATAGAGCTTTTCTTAAATCCTCTCTAATTCTGATGTGCTGTAGCTTCTCTGCTTTTAAGATCATTTGCTCATTTAAAGATATTATATATAATTTCCTCTTAACTATTACTAGGGTTCTTAAAAACGGTGAGTGCCAGGATTAAGGTGTCGAGATTACTTTTATGAAACATAGTACAAAGGTGGGTTGATGAGTTTTGAGTTGGAGGAAATAGTTTCCTACCTCTTCGTTTCACTGGCTTTTTCCAGGTAAAGATGACCCTGTTTTGGACTCCCTTATTTAGTGTCATGATGTTGCCTTTTATCCTCTTTACTTAATCAAGCAGCAGCGGTACTGTTTGAGTTCTCTCACGTCACTTTTTGCAGATAGAATAGAGCAAATACATTTAAGGGCTGGTAGGATTGATTCTAGATATCTGTTGAGGGGCTGGATTTTGGTCAAACTGAGCAGAAACGTGAACCCAGAAGGGAAATAAAAGGAGTGGAAAATCAGCATGAGGACCATTGCTTTCCCAGTTGTGTTCGCAGCTAAAGAAAACCTTGGTATTCATCATGCTTGATATTTCTGGGACTCATGTTAGAATCAAAGGTTTTTTAAAAAGTCGTTAACCTTATTGATAAGTCGCATCATCTCCCTGCCCTTTTGGGTAAAGCTGGCACAGCTGAAGAGCGAAGGTTTGCGTGTGTTGGCACCAGCAGCACAGAGTGAGAGTGGTTTGAAGTAAATCACTTGTGACTTGTGTCTGATGCTAGGTGGCCCCTCTCTCTTTCTCTCTCTGCAGCTGTCACTGCTATCTCCAGCGTTTTGAAATCAGTTATTATGTGATACAAGAATGAAGAATGGGTGTTGGTTGCCAGAGTATTCACTCTATCTTCTATGAATCTGGAACCCTTTCCGGTTAACTAGGGCATTAATTAAGCAGTATTTAAGTGCGTGAGGCTTTGAGTTAGTTATTGGACCATAAATAAGTTAACTGGCAAGGAACTAAGGATGATTCCATCCATTGGGCGTAGATTTCCTGTTCTGCTGCTTTTGCCCATGTTGTGAAATCTGTGTCTCCAAAGCAGGGCTTCTTGCTTAGAAAGTCATCAGACTTTAACTTCATTCTTGTCTTTCGAAAGCGCTTTCCGTGCAGCGGCGGTGTGGTCGGCGTGAGAGAAGCTTTCAGGTGCCCACACCTCCTACTTGGTGCACCTCGGCACGGATGGTTGTGTTGGGAGTGTAGAAGACCCGTAGGGCCATTCCGTGGGACAATCAGGCCGATGAAGTTGGGCATCTGGCTGCAGGACCCTCTCACACAGATTGTGTGAAAAAAGATTCGTTATTGTGTCCTGCAGGGATGTAGCGAAGCCCGATAGAATTAAATCCCAGTATCGGCTTCTGTCAGCCTTAATGTGTTCCTTCCCTTTTTGCTCCTGAAATCTCCTCTCTCCTATTGTGTGCCACAGACCCAGTGAGATGAAAAGGTGCTTACAGGCTTCCCTGTAGGCCATCTACAGTGTCTGCTCAGCGGTGCGTTACCCACTTACTGGATGATAAAGATTTCTTCTCCATATTTTTATTCCTTTAACCAAACTATCTTTTGAGTTGTCACTGCATCTTTTGTACGAGAACAAATGGGTCAAAGCCCTGGTCAGCCTCGCTGGTAGGGTCTCTTTGATCTCCATGGTATGTCAAGCCGAATCAGGCTTGAAATATAATAAATAAGGGCGGTTGGGTTTGGGCAGGGCTGAGGATTTTAACTGGCTCTGTGTCCTGTGGTGCAGATATTAATGAACAGTGCTGCAAGTGTGCGTGCGCTGCGCGCTGGAACGCACTGAACTGATTGTCAGACGTTGGAGGTTAACGTCTCCGAAAATGCACGGAAATGGCAACGTGCAGAATAGTTCAAATGTGCTCTGACTGCTCCGGCTGAAAACCCTGCGTTTGAGCTGCAGTGATTTGAGCTCCTTGAAGTTTCTGGTTTGTTGGATTTAAAGGGTTACCTTTTACAAAAGGGATGGGGGAGAGGGCGGGAAGCTATTAAATGCTCAGTGCCAAGATATTTTGTTGTTTTTTTCTTAAAACTTTCAACCGATGTGAAAGATAAGATGTGGGAGCTCCTCTTAGCAGGGTATCATCTATTCAGCTTTTGTGTGCAGAAGCATTCAGGCTCAGTCAAAAGCTTCTGGCTCAATATGTCACTACCTGATTAAACAAAAAGAAATGCCTCTGCTTTGAATGTGAAAGCAGGGCTAAAGTAATCATGCCTTGATAGTGGGTTAATGCTTCAAGCCAATTCAGATTTCTTAATTAAGGACTGATTTCTGACACCAGGAATGTAAATTAGCTGCAATTATGTCTTTGCTGCAACCTAGCACCTTCTCATTCAAAAAGTTTTACAAATGTTAATTGCTTGTCCTAACTCTTTTCAGAAGGATATTGTTCTCCAGCTGGGGAAACTGAGGAACAGCTTATGTTACTTGGCACAGCTGGTTAGTGATGGTTCAGAGTAAGCTGTGAAAGTCTGATTTAGACAGCCTACAGCAAGCCTCCCTTTCAAAATGGCTTCTGAAGTATTTGTGGATCTCCAGCAATGAAGTATTGTGAAACTACCTGCTAGAGAGTTTTCTAAGCTGAAATACTCAGTTAAACTAAATTTGCTGGACAAAGTTGCTATTGTTGTGACAGGACCTCAGATATGCTGCCTTTACAGGCTAGTATACAATTTTTTAAGCAATTTTTATTGATTATTTTTCTAAATGCTGTTCTCACTAGGGCAATTTCTAGTGGGAGTTGCACAATGCTGGTGCGATTTCAAGCTTTATTACAATGAAACCTGTATTCAGAGTACATATTGTATGTAAACACAGTTTAAACTTCTGTCTCTGCTCTATTGTTAAGAGTAGATAGAGACTGGAGGCTTAAATTCGAATTTGAATCTGTAATCTCGTATCAAGGAAGACACCAACCTTTCACAGGTTTTGTAGGAGTTCAAATGTTTTTTCCATGGATGCGTTTGTATTAGCCACAGTACATGGCAGCGAGGTTTCGATTAATGCTGTTGACTATTGTTGCTTGTGTGCTCTTCATAATGTCAGTTCCAGAATAGCAGAAAGTTAGTACACCTGGACTGTTAGTCGTGCAGGATTCGATGCGTGCTCGAAGGAGGCACCACTTTACATGATTTTACCCGTGGGTGCGAGTGGGAAGTGAGCCTGATTGTTCACCTCTGGCATGGAGAGGTGTAGGCTGGTCAGTAGCTCACTCATACAAACTTCTCTTGTGTAAATGTAATTACTGAAAGACAAAGTTATTACTTTTTCTTCTGCAGTCATACAGCCAATCATTCTTCACTTAATTCTCAGTCATTTACTTTCAGTTTGCCCTAGTCTGAGACCTCCCTTGGTTCTTACAGGGCAGGCTGTGACTGGCCTGCCCAGCCTTGTAATTATAGGATACTGAAAAGTGGACAAGTGAGGAATGAACTTGAGCTCCCAAACCCTGAATAACTGTATTTATCTTTTCAGACTTTGTAACTTTCTTCTGGAAAATCCAGATTATCCAAAGAAGGAAGGCAGAGTGGTTTTAAATCCCAGCAGCAGCCTGCTTGCCAGCCAAGACGAGACAAAGGCAAGTGAGAGTATCCTCATCTACAGCATGCCTCCCGTCCAGTCTGTCCAACCCGAGCGCGTCTTGGGATGCCTGGTTCTGTTAGAGCATGGCTGTGGAATGCTGGCTTGAGCCATACCCAGGCCTCTGGTGCATTTAAGATGGTGTTAAATAGCCATAGTTGCGTGCAAGATGACTTCTTGTTTTGCTATTGCGTGGCTGCATTGTGTCTGCTCTTGTGCCTTCAGCGAGACCCTCTGTCCTGCCTGCATGTCAGCCACCTCGTCTGAAGTGTTCATTTTGATGACTGAAATAAGAATTCCTTGAGCATTCCGTCTCATGAAGTAGACTTGGCCCTCAGGTCTCTCTTGTATAGCCTTTTTTCCACCTCCTAACTGTAAAACTTCCTACAGCTTCTTGATTATTTTTATTTTATTATATATTTTCTAATTCCATTTGACAAAAAAATATCTCTGAGCCACTTTGAGTATGTTGAAATAGCTGTGTTTGGCCTGAGAGAGAGAAATGCCAAATACCTCTTTCTATTCTTGGACGCTTCTTTCAACCTCGAGGTAATAAAGTTGTTCACCCTTTCTAGTGACCTAAATGCATCGTCTCCTTGCCGTCTCGTGCAGCTGCACACAATGGCTTTAAACTACATGGTGTGGGTCCTGCTGGGAGCAGAGCTGCAGCGTGGCGTGGCTCAGGGCAGGTTTCCTGCACGAGTATGTACACCAGTAGGCTTCACACCCATGCTGCGCCCTAAGCTGATGGTTAGATAGGTGCCCAGAGCTGGGTGCTGTGTAACCTGAGTTTTGGACCGTCTCGCAGAAGGTTCTGATCACTGAAGGAGTGGTTTGGGGTGTTCTTGTGTGTGGTTACAGCGGCCTTTTTATATCTTTTGCATTTTTTTCCTTAGGTGCCTAAAGTGGACTACTTCGACTTTTCCAAACTTGCCCCACTTGATCAGCGGTGCTTTATTCAGGCAGCTGACCTCCTTATGGCAGACTTCAAAATGCTGAGCAGCCAAGACATTAAGTGGGCACTACATGAACTCAAGGGACACTATGCAATCACGCGAAAGGTTCTCCAGTTCAAGTCTCTTTTCTTTCCTGGGGTTATCTCCTGTGTCTGTGGAGAGCAGTGCGATGTCTTTTGCCTCACTATACCATCTGCTAGTGTGTGGTCGTGGGTGGTTTTTTTTATAATCTTCCTTTCTTTTTAAGAAATATTAATCCATTGAGTAGATACTTGCAAAATTTATTGGCCAAACAGAACGCTGCAGGAAGTTTTTACTTTTCTCTAATAGGAGAACTGGGGAAATGGTATCTAGTTGATGGTAGGTGATGCATTAAGCTGAGAAGTGTTTCTGTACGTTGCCGCTGAAGTGCAGTATAATTGCCAATAAAGCCTAGACATTTAGTTAAATCTTAAAACATTTAACTGCTGCTATTAGTTAACTGACTGCATGTAATTGAAAAGAAGCTCAAGTCTCACTGTCCTGTTTCTTCCTATTACGACTTGTGGAATGAGTCCTATATTCCTCATAAAAGAGTTTCACTGCAATGGAGCTGGGAAGACACTTGTTTTAAGTATCAACAAACTGAATGTAAATGCAACTTCAAGCTTTTGACTTGAATCTACTTCTCTGATATGCTCCTCTTGCTTGAACTTCTTTCTCTGCTATTTCAGGACTTAGTGAAAACAAAAACTCCTTGTCTCTTCACTTGTTTGATTGAGCACCGAGTATTTGAGCTGCTTTTTTTTTAATAAAAAGCCAAACTCAACAACAACAAAAAAAACCCAACCACAAACCAGCTCTGTTGCATCAGAGTGGACACCAGCTGTATTAGAGTTAAGAGCTAAGGTGTTGGGAAGTATCATTCAACTGTTTTGTTTCATGGAATAGTTTTGGTTTTATGTACTCATAAAAAACGTGAACAAAAGGAAGAAGTGTACTTGCCTCTCTATGGGGTGTTTGGCTTTCCTGTTTTAGATCAGTCTTATGCACATGTTTGTACTGTGCTTTGATTTGAGGTATGTGCTTCTGCTTTCTTCCAGGAACAGACAGAATTTAAATCTGTATGTTGTTTTCTAGGCCTTTTCGGATGCTATCAAAAAATGGCAGGAGTTGTCTCCCGAAACTAGTGGGAAACGAAAAAGGAGGAAAGAAATGAATCAGTATTCATATATAGACTTCAAATTTGAGCAAGGTAAATACTGAGCTGTGTGTATCGTGCTCTCTGCATCGTTATTGTAAGCAGAACTGGCTTGCAGCAGAAAGTACTGTTCTTGACAAGCAGTGTGATCCCAAACCACCTATGTTTCTGTCACTGTCTGGTATCTATTTTGGAGATATTCTTCATTAGTACCTCTGCTTGGTACAGTGCTGTTTGAGATGCTGAAGTTGTCCAGCTGGTGGTGTGTGGAGGAAGAATGATTTAAGCATTTTTCCGATTGCTTCATCCCATTTCATTGTGCCTTTAACTCTGCTTTAGGGGATGTGAAAATTGAGAAGCGCATGTTCTTCCTGGAGAATAAGAGACGGCACTGGAGGTCCTATGACAAGCTCTCTCTTCTCCCACCAGTGCTACTGGAGCAGGAATTTTATGAGCAGAAAGTGAAAGAGATGGCAGAGGTGAGTCCTGGGAGCTGCTTTGATCTTGTGGTGCAAACAGCTTCAGCTGCTTTTGAGGTCTTGGCCCTAAACGTGGAAATCTGCTCTTAAAGAAATGCAAACACTGAACAAAATATTGAATAACTGACTACCTTTGCCCCTTTACTACCTGTTAACATGTATGACTTTTCCCAAGTAACTCATTTTTGAAGGAAAAAAAGCCAAGCACAGTTTCATATTTACTTAAATGTATAGCTGCTACTTTTGCAAACACCGTTCTGGACCTTTTTGGCTACAAAGTAGTAAAAGCTCTACTAATTAATTCTTGCCTCTAGTTGTTAGCAGGCTTCTCTGCCGCTTTAGGGCTCGTAATTGCAGCTTAGTGTTGGTGGTGAATGATGATCAGGCCCAAGGCAGTCTGTCCACTCACTCTGCCTTCCACAAGTTGGCAGTCCTGTGTCTGCAGAACATCTTGTCCTGTGCTGAGGACCATGTGTTTTGAAGCACAACCCTACAATACCCGCTGATGTGTTGTCTTCCCTTCCTAGTCTGAGGGAAGACTGAATTCACAGCTCTGCACCTACAGTCCTTTCTAAAGCAGCTCTTTAAAGATCCCTGTCTCTTAGGCAGATGGATAGTGTCCCCTTTTAAACACGAAGCTAACGTTCCTTGGGGCTTTCTCTGGAGGGACCCATTGGGTGAGATCATCCCCGCCCATGGAAACAACCAGCAGCCCTCCATAATATAGAATTTGGTTCTTTGTTCTTGCTGCCTTTGCTTCTCCCATCTGTTTTAGCTGAATCATAAATAGCTTAATGGATTGGAAGGATGGGCTGAGTGATGTTGTAAGTAGACAGTGAGCCTTTTATGGTGATTTGTAAGTCCTGAGATAGTGTAAAAAAGTGTAGAGGCTGGAAAATTGCTTTATTCTGTAAATGCAGATGCACGTGTCTCTCTTACAGCATGCAGACTTTCTCCTTGCTCTGCAGATGAATGAGGAGCAGTATCAGAAGGTCAGTGCCTATAATGTGGTCTCTTGAGTTCAGCTTATGCACAGACACTGTTTTGCACTTACTACTTCACAGACTCTTGGCTTCTGGAATGGAGCTTTTCTGAAGCTGCATTTGCAGTGCTGCTTTTGCTGAGCTGGCAAAACATGCATAGTGTGTGTTGCCTGGCTTTTAGAAAAGGTAGAAGGGAGCTGAATCCAGCAAGACAGTGTTGATGCATGTAATGATCTGTAGTAATTCAGTCAGCTGCTGCTTGTTTCTTTACTGGCCAGAGCAAACATTGTGATGGAATAGCACCAGGTTTGCTCTTGCTACCACCATTATGGCTGTTTAAAACAGATTTGCTGTTGCTGGAGCTCTGCCAGTGGAAAGGCCTTCGTCATTTGCAGAAAGGACTCCTTAAAAACCTGAAAATCAGAGCTTTCCCTTTAAACAAAGAGGGAAAAGCTAGAGATCAGCTCAGCAGCTGTGGATTACCTTTCCATTCTCAATGCCCGTTTCTCTTCAAACTTCTGAGAAGATGTTGGACCTTTTGGAGAAGTGAGCATACTTACTCTTCAACAGTGGCAAGCTTCTCCACTCCTGCAGTGAAGAGGCTGAGACAAGGCCCCTGCAGGCAGATGGATAAATGTTCCTTTAGAGAGCAACAGATCTGAAGCTTGGTTTTCCCCATATGAATGGTGTATGCTTTCCACTGCTTCTCTGCGATTGCAGCTTCCCAAACTGCCTATGAGCTAAGAATTCTTAAAACACCATGTGTTCTGTAGCTTTTTGGAACCTGTCAAGCAGGACATGTAGACATTAAGTTACTTAAAACTGAGTTTCTGATTGTGCTTAGTGAGTTTTGACCACCAAATTGGATATGGAATGGAATGATGTATATCTGTTGCTCTTTTTGAGAATTAATGCTGGCATTGTTTATGGCTTGCAGTTGTGTGTGCCTGTATGTTGCTACAGCTATCGATGTTTTGATGATGATGATGATGCTAATACTTCTGCTCGTGGCTGCAGGATGGTCAGATGATAGAGTGCCGCTGCTGTTATGGGGAGTTTGCCTTTGAAGAGCTAACTCAGTGTGCGGATGGTCACTTGTTCTGCAAGGAGTGCCTAATTAAATATGCTCAGGAGGCAGTCTTTGGCTCTGGGAAGGTAAGAATTTCCCAACTGGACAAGGGAAAAATGGGTAAACTGCTATTGGGAGATCACATTGCTGTGTTGTTGCTTAAATCAGATGTAAGCTCACTTCCCAGAAAATATTTGAATGGAATTGTGTCCTGAAATGCAAATCCAACAAGTCAGTCTCGCCATCAAATGAAGCCAGCAACATCACAATGGCATCTTTGCCGAACAGGATTTCGGTTCTGCTAACCTCCGTCTTTTGTGCTCCATGCCTAGCGACTTGGATTATTAGGAACGCTTTCTACAGCATTCACAGTAGCAACAGTAATTTGCACTCATCTGGTTTTTATTTTCTACTTAATCAACCAATGTTACCTACACAGAGAACACACTCTTATCTCTGACTTGACCGGTCTCCTCCTAGTCAATAGAATTTGTCCTTCATAATATCATTGTGATCCCAGCTCATTTTGGGGGCCGGTTCCTCTATGATACTGCTGACTTCCTTAGTCTCCAATTTAGCTAGCAATTATCCTGGTACTTAGCTGAGCTCTAAACGAGTCATTAACCTGCTCTGAGGTGTGAATGCTCCTTTGCCTCGAGATATGATGATCAAACTGTGGGATGCTTTTGTACTCATGTAAACATACAAACTGACAGCTGTATTTTATGTGACTGTATTGACAAAGGTGCAACATGCTGTTTGTGAGCAGAGACCATACAGTAATAACGGGCCACTGCGTGGTCACAGTGGACTTGGAGTGAGTCAGCTGTGATCCCAGCTATCAACAGCATCTTCATGCCCAGCGTTTGTTTGAGGCCTGATCTGTTTGATTAACTGGTCTTGTTCTTTCCATAGCAAACCTATTCTCTGGCAGTCATCTGCTGACTTAAGCTCTGTTGTCATCAAGGCTCTGCACTGGTTTATTTGGAATTTTTCTGGGTAGTGAGTCTTACTTTTTGTTAGTATCATAATGAACCTGAGCTCTCTCCTTTCAACCCTAGTCAGAGCTCAGCTGCATGGAAGGCAGTTGCACATGTTCATTCCCCACCAGTGAGCTGGAGAAAGTGCTTCCAGAGAACATCCTCTGTAAATACTATGAGCGGAAAGCTGAGGAGGAGGTGGCTGCTGCCTGTGCGGATGAGCTTGTCAGGTAAATGTCCAGCAGAGGATGCAGACTGCACTTACTGTGGTAGAAAATTGTTCCCTGAAACCCTAAACGTGTGCTGACTGAGGTAGGTAGCTTTCAAAGAGCTGTATTATAAATTCAGGCTTCTGCCTTCCTGAGTCTGTTTTTATTCAGGTTGATCTGCCTTTGACTAGGAGCAGATTAAAATTCAATAGACTTGTCTCCCCCAAGACTTGCTTGCCAGCTCTGTGCTGATCCTCTAAATTACATGGTCAAAAGCAGTGCTGAGCATATAATATTTTGATTGCAAACAGGGAAACGATCGAAGAAATAGGAGCAAAAAAGCAGTAGTCAGCACATCCTGGCAGCAGGCATTTGGTTGGCAGCCTTATTAACTACTACATAGCTGTTTGACTAAATCTGCTTTCAGCACAGATATGTTTGGCACGCTGCATTAATGGCATCTTATTTTGGGCTGCAGGTGTCCGTTCTGTAACTTCCCAGCTCTACTGGACAGCGATGTGAAGAGGTTCAGCTGCCCTAATCCCCGCTGCAGAAAGGTAATTGGGGGATGCTTTGCCATTTGGTCTCTTCTGGAGTGTTGGGCAGGAGAGCTGGGAGGACAACTCACACTTCCTAGTAGCAGGTGAATGAGTGTCTCGTGTGGCTGCATGGGGCAGCGGTCAAAGTATTTGCTGGATCCTACTGATCTTCTGTAAAAGCCTGTGGCTGGAGAAGTGAATTTTAGGGCACTGTTGTTAAAAGCATCAGTATTCTTTTCTTTCCTTGGAAGATGTTGGCTAAAAAAGCTTATGGATGCCATAGGTTGCTGTCTTGCATGTTGAGAAGTGTTTTAGGTAAACAAGGAGCTGAGTGTTTAAAAGGCATAAAACCAAATTGTAATCCTTTATCTGATGAAAATTCTGGAAAATGAGCTGAAACAACTTTGTGTGCTATCCTGAAGAGAATTAGCATCTGCGTTTTTCTTTTATGCTGTCGCCCAAATAGAGATTCAGTTGGAAGTGACAAAAAACTTGTTGGAAGAGCTCACTGAAATGTGAGCCATTCAAAGGGCACAAGATCTTTGTGCTTCTCTCAAAGTTTGCTAATAGCCATAACAGGAGAATCATCAGGCCCAACGGGGGGATGGAGTGGGGAAAACTTGCTGTTTCTGCACCATCTGTTCTGGGGAAACATAGAAGCCTAGAAATGTGTTTCCCAGTCTCCTGAATGCATGCAGACCCTTGCTTACATCTGGCACTGGTGAGCCAAGGCCAGTACGGTGTTTAGCACCGCAGCTACAAGGCGTCTTGCGTAACTTTAGCCACAACAAGGAATTCTCGTGCAATATTCAGGGAACTGTGTGTCCCCCAGCAGAGATTTCTGCTAATTGCTGAAGTGCCTCTTGAGGACATTAACGTTGTGCTTGCAGCTTTCATAGCTTTGAGTTCTTATATGGAGGTGACACCACCATTTGCCTGTATTGGGAAAGCAATAGGAAGTCAAATTCTATTGTCTGGAGAAATTGAAGTTGCCAGCAGTGAACTTTGTGTTCTGTAGTGAAAATTGAACATACCGGCGGAGGAAAGCTGCTTATGAAAGACACACAATTCCATTTTATATCTCTAATTTCCAGATATGTTTTTCTAACATCTACCTCTAGCATTTGGGAAAGAAATGAGATTCTGATGGATCTTCCAAGTGTCATGAGCAAGGAGGTTTGCTAGTCACTAGGTGGCAATGTTGATTCACATTTAAATCAAAATTTTTTCTTACCGTTTTTGCAAAAAACGAGTTGTTTTCAAAATGTACATGTCAGCACCACAGAACAAAATTCAGGCTTGAAAAACATGAACGCTTCAATGTGCAAAACGAATTGAAGTCGCTTTTTTTCCCTCAAATGTGTAATGCAGCACAGTAACTGTGGTAAGAGGGGTCAGTGCTGAAACGCTCCTTTCCTTCTGGTTTGCTGTTTCATTTCCTTCCTAGCATACTGCCTGCCTCCCCTCCCTGGGGTTGCAGCATTCCAGTGGGCTGGATTTCTGGTTTCCTGGACAGCTTGTGTTGATTCATTAGCTGAAAATCTGCTGAGTAGCTTTGTGCACTTCTTAGAAGTCATGAACGACTTTAGGATTTGAAGTTGAGGGTGAGGAATTCAGATAGCAGGATGTGGTGTTGTCTCACAGTATCAGCTGCAGTGGTTCTTCGTATTCCCGCTATCTTGTCTCTCTCCAGAATGAAGAATTTCAGTTAATGCTCTCGCTTGCAGGAAACTGTTGCCCTGAGGGAGGAAAGGGCTAATCTAGGGAACTCTGCAGAGGTTGGAGAGGATGCATTGGCTTTGCTAGCAGTGCCTCTGGCAGACTCGGCGGTGGTGATGACTGATCCTGGAAGGAGTCCCTCTCTGGTTGGAAGGACTGCATTTGCACAGCTGAACCTAACGCGAGGGGAAGTGTGGAAAGGGAAAGGTCAAAATGTGTCTCTCCTGAAATCTCAAGGCTCCTCAGGGGTGGGGAGAAGAGGACCAGATGGTGGTCCTGTTGTATTTCTTTGCTCTGTCACCTGAATCCTTTGTCTTGCTTTGAGAGTTCATGTTGATACTTTTAAGCTTTCCTTTAAATCTTGCAGAGATGTTGATTCATGTTTGGGCCAACTATGAATGTACTGTAAAGTGACTGATGGGAACCAGCTGGAGGCCTTCATTTTGGCTGTATGTATGTACGCTGGGCTCAATAATAAGAGCTGTAGGCTTACCCAGGTCACTGCTTATGCATCTCACCTGTAGTTCGAGTCATTTGCACCTTGCAGGGACCAAAATGTGGCTAATTGTAACCTCAGCAACGGACAGAGCTGCTGGTTGCCTTCTGCGACTGAACGGCTGCATGGAGAGCATGCAGATGAGCCAGCACCATCTGCCAGGGCCACTGTGGCTCCAGCTGCGTGGCGTGAAGTTTGGCTTCTAGTTAGGTGGCCAGGGCTTGAATCTTAATATCATGAGCTGCAGGGTGGACGAAAAGCTTAATTAGCCAAAGAAAAACATTGCCCAAGCCACCCTACAGATGCGTTCTCCTGGTTGTGTGCAGTCTGAGCTGGTGCTGGGCAAGAGGCAGCTTTTGCTGAGACCTGTTTGAGTTTTGGGGTTGTGCTCTGCGACGGCTCACTGACCGTGCATGGAGCCAGGCTTCCCTGTGGCAGGAGGGTTTGCCAGCCTGCTCGGTCACCCTCTGTCTTATTCTGCACAGGGATCCCTGCGTGGAAGCGACACTTGAATTTCTCATCTCTAACGATGCATGTTTCTCCTCCCAGTGCTCTGACAGAGCGAACCAAAGCTGGCAATTCTGGTAAAACTAAGAGAGACACATGTTGCTTGTTGACTTGAGCAACGTTGGGAAGTGAGCGTGCACTTTTGCACGTTGGGGGAAGTCCTGCTTCCCACCAGAAAAGGAAGTCCATCCTTTCTGCTCAGCCTCCCTCCTCCCAAGACCCCATATTGTTGGTGAAGACAAGGCTTTTGTTCCCGGGCTGCTTGCTGCTGTCCCCGGCGCCGTGTTGCGGGTGGGGGAGACAGTCGCCCCTCTTTGCAGTCTCAGCACAAAGCACTGCAGGGCTTTCAGCCAGCGCAGAGATGGGGAGGTGAAAGCTGCCGTTGCCATGGAAATAATGCATGCACGGAGCAGCACTGTCCCTCCGGTGCCGGAGAGCTCGAAACCCTCAATGTTCATTTCATAGCCAGGCCACGTTACAGGGACTGGTATTTATGAGACTTTTCCTTAAAACTCTTGTTCATAGTGTAGGATTTTTGTTACTTTATTGCACCGAGTCGTCGTCTGCCTGGATGCTGGCTGGATGTGGGGAGGTGACGGCGGACGCTTGCGTGGTGCTACATTGGCATTGCCCTTGGAGTGGGCAGCTGCCGCTCTCGTTCAGGGCTCCTTAGCACACGCCGCTAATGAGGCTGTGTTTATGGGGCAGGTTTGCCTGCTGGATGCCTGAACCATCACGCTGGAAAAACGAGCATTGCTGTGCCTGTGTCAGATGGATAAAACCTCCACTCTTTTGCCTTTTTGTCTTTGGGTTAGGCTTTCCGGCCACAGCAATCCTGGTGTGTATTTCTAATCTGCGGGACTAAGACGTGCTGTTTTAGGAGATGTTTTAAGCTGCTAGAATGTCTCAGGATTGATTTCAAGGTGCTGGCTAGGAACAGATGCACCCAGCTGCTTTTAACCTTTGTTTGCTGTTGGAAGTGAGACAGGTTTAAGCTTGTGCAGAGCTCTGCCTGGCAAGCTGTGTCTGAACACGGCTTCTCTTAGCAGGGTGCTAACGCTGCATCCACAACCCATGGTAATAAGCATAAGGTGCTTTGTACAGTTTGCAGCAACTTTTGACGTGAGTGGCCTTGCTTAAACAAATTCTTGCACAATCAACAAGACTTTAAGTTACAGAAGGAGCTAAGGGACCTACTGCAACGCCTGTGATCTCTGTACCTGGTGCAGGAATGGTGCGCGCAGCTGCTCGTGATTCAGAGGTAGGCAACAAGGCAGCCCCAGCCACCCGTCATCCAGTTACAAGTGTTTTATAGGGTGCAAGGGGAAACGTTTGTGTAATCAAGTACCCAGCAGCAGGGGATGTGTTCAGGATGACATACCCTTCCATGGATGTCATCCAACACATACCACAGGGCCCATTATTTCTGGGCTAGAGGCTGGCCCTTTGCTGCCTGGAGCTGTCCTGCCCAACTCCAGATGCGCCGTGGTTTTAGGCTTAAAATGTGTCGAGATTTGTCACTGGCAGGGTGTGTGCATGCAACATGGGGAAAAAAAATTGTTCTGGTTGGAGAAATTGAGCTTGTCCAAAATGCCTCAGAGTAGGATGTGCATATGGAGAATTACTTAATTCTCCTTGGTTTGCAACATGTTTTCCCAGCTGTTGAAGTCTGCTGTCTCATTCAGCTTCCTGACAGCAGCACAAACATTTTGAAGGTCCCATGGCCCCGTCTCGTTCTCCGTTCAGCCGTTCTTATTGCTGTTCCTGTATGCTTTTCCTTGAGCATATTTATTTGGATTTAGTTGTTACTTAGAGCTTAGTCCCACAGCTTTAGTGGAAAGCAGAGCCAAAGGTGGCGCTCACTTATGGCAGACCCCTGTAATTTCTTTCTGGTGGCAATGACCTCAAGAACCAACTCCTGTGTTTAAATGGAGGATGGGAACATCCTCCTGTGTCTGTGCATGGGGTTTAGCAGAACTTGTTGGGACGAGGAAGAAAGGGAGATGCAGTGTGGAGGGCCTTGCTACGTGTCTTACTGGGGGACTTGGGAATGGAGCGCTCGTGCCTGCGTACACTTTTGTCCAGAGGCCTGTCTCCTGCTTGTCCAGGCCAACAGAAAGGTCTAAGCCATCTTTTCATGACTCTGTCATCTTCCTCCTCAGTGCTGCATCTCTGAATCCTCCTGCTCCGCAGCTCTCAGCTTTCTCCTCCAGCACAGTGCCTTCACTGCACCCTTTTTAAATGAGCGGTGCGCATGGGAACACGCTCCGCTCTGTTGCTGCCAAACCCACAACAAATGGCAAGTTTCCGTCTGTCAGCTCGGCTCGGAGGCACTCCGCGGCAGGGCAGGCGATTTTCATTTTTCTTCCTTAAAAGGACATTGAAACTCGTCTGCAGCGGCGGTGCTCCGTGCCGCGGGCAGGGCGAGCGGCGATGCTATCGCCGGCAGTGCCGCGGCAGGAGCGCCCGTGATTTCCGTATCGCTCCTCAAAGGGATGGGCAGGAGGGAGGGACCAAGGCCGAAGGTGGGATGGAGGTGATTGTAGGCAGCAGATAACACCCCACTCGGTTTTACTGCCAAGTTCTAAAGGAAGACAGATAACAGGAGAGTGCTCCTGGAACAGCAAAGCCTTAAAAGTACAGTCGTGTGTAGGAAGAGCACGCGCGTGCTAAACCACGTGGTCGGTCCCACTGAGGCGTGTAGGGTCAAAGTTGCGTGAGGAGTGCTGAGAGTCAGGAGATCTTCTCATCTCCAGCTTTATACTGGGCAAGACACTTACCTTTTTTGGGGGGCTGCAAGGGGACCAAGGGAAAGCTGTGTGCCGGGGGCTCTCCTTGCTTCCCTGGAAGCTGGACGCTGCATGCCTGCTTGCTGTACTGACAGCTTGCTCCCTGGCTGAGGGGGAACACCCAGGAAAGCCAGGGACTGGGAATGAGTTTTCGTCCCAGGTTTTCATCCCAGGGGAACCTCTGTAGCTTGCTCTTTGGTGTATGCTTGGTCTGGGCCAGGAGCAGCTACAAGAATTGAGTGATGCCAGCAGTAGCTAAATGCACCTTTCCAGAGAGGAGCCACAATGATCACCCCAAAATCACTCCTTGCCTGGTTTATATACCTGCCACCCTTCCTCAGGACACATAGGAAGGGTCTGTAGGCGCTCCAAGAATACCTCACCTGGAAAAAGAGGGTAAGAGCAGGCCGGGTTCATTGCTGTGCTGAGGTGGAGAGATTACATCAGTGGGAGCTCAGGTACTGCTGCTTTTACAAGGTCAAGTCTATTTATGCAGTGGTATGTGGGAATGCTTCACTTGATAAATGAGTCTGACAGAGGAGGAGAGGCCAAAGCCCAGCCTGGAAATGGACCTGAGGAAAGAGGTCAGTTTAAATGGGGTGTCTGTCTCTTAGAGGGGGAAGAAAAAAGCTGCTGAAAGCAAGAACTCAAACTAGTCCCTTTAAAAATAGACTGTGTAAGTCAGGGCAGTTTCAAGCAACAAAGCTCACTCCCATGCTTGCTTTCTGCCTTATATAGCAATATCCATTCAGTGAAAAGGCAATTCTCCCGCTGTTTACTGCCCAGGGAATACCTCTTTGTCAGGTCCATACGAGATAGCAGTGCTATCTTCCCTTCATAGCTTTATCCTATGCCAAGGAAAGGTCCAGAGGTGATCAACTGAATGAAACTTCACGTGGGGATGGAAAGTTCAGCCTCAGCAGTCTCGTCTCCCCTTCTTTCCGTTGGCACAGCCTGCAACCGCCTGGGCAAAGGAGCCGCGGAGAGGGGCTGCAGACCTGTGGTCAGTGCAGATGCACGATGACAACATCTTTGGAGATAAGCTGATGGACTCCAGGAGGTGTTGGATAAGAGCACCCTGGGCGAGTGGTGCCAGGATATGAAAAGTCCTTGACTGCCTTGAACGTGGCAAGTTGCTGGAGTGATCCCGTAGCCAAACTGCTGGGGCTGGAAGGCCTCTGAAGGCTGTAGTTGTGCTGAGGGTTGAGCAGAGGCTGAGACCCGCAGCAGGCTGAGATGAGCTAAAGCTTTACTTTTTCCTCCTAGATCCCTTTGCAAAAGAAATAGAGGAGTGATGTTCTTCCGTTTCATACAGGGAACAAGAGAGGGAGCAGCGTAAGGTGATCGCCCTAACATCGTGGAGAAACCCCTAAACCTCTGTACGGAGCGGAGTGCTCGCACTGCTCGACTTGTTTGAGTGTTAAACAGCGAAGTGACAGCCTCTGTCGCTTGTCTGTCCTCGTGACAGGTAGGGATGCCACCGAGCTGCCCGGGGTGCTCGGTACCAGTACCCTTCACGGCAGCAGGGGCGAGTTTAAGGTTAAAACACATCGGAGCAGGGTTATCATTTTGCTGCTGCAGTGGAAACGAAGGTTGGAGAGGATGGAAAAAGGCTGTTCCCAAGCCAAATTAAAAACATTGTTCTGACCTTAGTCAAGAAACTACATCTTTCCTCTCTCTTTCCTCCCCCTCACATTCCTGTCGTGGTAATCACTGATCTCTAACCTCAGCTTCATCCGCCACAGCCAACCGCTTTAGAAACACACTTAAACCTCCGATACTCTGCACACACCTCACCTTGCTGCACCTTGGTGCTTCCAGGGCAGGGTTATCTTTGGAGGGCTGTGAGTCAGCGGTGGAGGGGTTGAGTAGTATTGTGTCAGGGCAGCTGATGACTGTCTCCGTGGGGCCGGGGTGCTGGGATGGCCTAACCTGGCATGTGTAGTGCAAGGAAGTGTTTTGCTTCTCCTTTCTGTTTGCACATAAACAGGTTTCAGCAGATGACACAGTCATCAGACTTCCTGAGCTAATACAAGGCTGCTGCAGACGATGTCCATTTTGGAGGCTGTCAGTAGAGTTTGTTTCCTAATTTGGTCACAGTGTGCTCAGGGCTGGCCTGCTTTCCTTTTTTTCTTTTTTTTTTTTTTTTTTCCTTTTTAAAAACACTCATCCTTTTATATCATTGTCGTGGAGGGGAAGCTGTTTGTATCGGAGAACCTCCAGCTCCTCTCGCTTCCTCTCTGCGGAGGAAGTGATACTTGAAAGGTCTCTTTGAAAAAGCAATGCAGCTCTAAAGCTGATCTTTCCAGTTTGGTGGGTTTTTTTTTTCCTTCCTTTGCCACTCTTCCTTGAGCTCATCTCAATGAGCCTGCTGGCTTTTTATCCCTTCTGGATGGTCATCTGAGCCCTTTGTGCTGGAGGACTTTGGAATCGTTCTCTGAAGTGACAGTGAGCTGTGCTGCAGTTACATAATAACATTGATAAGCTGATATATTGGAATATATATTGCAAGAGGGAGACACGTGTGTGATTTCAGCTAACAGAAAGCACGTGTTTTGTTTTGCTTTCTACATCATCACTAACAAGAGGCCTGGTATCGTGTAGGGAGCTGCAAATGCCAAACACCGGGAGAGGAATAGTGTGGCTGGTCAGCTCTGCTGAGAGACCTTTAAAAGTTAGCTCATGTGTCGTGCAAATCCTTAGGAAAACCAGGGACCACCAGCCCCTTTAGAAGATGCCTGCTTTTCGGTGTTGGACCGGAGTCCACCCCAAACAAGCTGCCTTCCTGGCTTGCCGGAGGCACTTTAACCCTTCCACTGTCAATGTGAATTTTCGGTCAGCGATAGGAACAGCTGAGGAATCAACTCCAAACCTGTAGACTCTTTTATTACTTTTGTTTCTATGCTGGACTTAGCAGGAAAAGAAAGAGAAAAGGGGCAGGGGGGGAAGAAGTTTCCAGGTGATGCAGTTGAGGATGCAGTTCCAGCAGCTTTATTCGGTGTGATCAGGAGGCTTGTGTGCCTTACATGGTGGTGAAGCTATTGCTGTTGAGGGAACTGCCATCTGTGTTGGAGAATGGCTGGCCTTGGAAGCACGGGTTGATGCTGGGTTACCTGTTCAAGTTCAGCACTATTTTAGGTTCAGAGTACATGTCATAAACAGCTTCAGCAGAGCCTCAGGTTAAGGTGCACCAGGAGCAGCTTGATTACTGGCATTAAAGATTTGGCTGTAGATGGGCAGGTATGGGCTGGTCTCTGCAGAAGTTCCTCTGGAGAGAGTAAACTTCAGTGTGTGTCATGTGTTGGATGCCAGATTACCCTTGACCTCTGAAACTTGAGTAACGGAGAAGTGGGAACATGAAGTGGTGAGGCAGCAAGTTTAGAAGGGGGAAAGGGAAGGTGAAACAGAAGTTTTATTCTAATTTAGTAAAAATCACCTCTGTGTGTCATTCTTATTTGCGTATTGTCTTCTGATTAACCATGACTGACTCACTCACCACTTCCACCTGAAAGGAGCAATATGTTTTGAAGTATATGGTTTATAATCTCAGTAGGACAGCGTTTCTTCTCCTCTTCCTCCTCCCTCCCCTTCCATTGCCCCCAAAATGCATTCTCTTACTGCTTTTAACCTTCAAGCCTCTTTTCTTCTGCTCACTCTCTCTCTGTTACTGCTCTTGCATTATTAATGGGACTGTAGCAATCCAGCCAGAACACCGACATTACTAATTACTACTTGTAGCAAAGGAATGAGGAGCAAGATAGAAACTGGGTCAGGAAATGTTGTCATCATAAAATGATAGCATCAGAACTGGGGAGCAGAACTCCTTGTACGAGCAGGTTTGCATTAGAAATGGCCTCCTTCACCCCGTCGCGTACCTGTGCGCATTCACCATGCGCGTCCTCCTTGCTTATTTGCTGCATGCAGATGAGAAGACCATCTCGCACTCACGAGAAGGTTAATGGACCTGTAATTTCCAGGAGCGGAGGAATGGAGTGATACGTTGTGTTCTGCCTGGTAGTGCTTCAAGCATCACAAAATTCATGTGCTCTTCATTGCTGGCGCTGTAGTAGAAGCCCCTTCCCTTGTTGGTGTTAAAGGCTGAGGAAGCAGAGGTGGCTGGGTTTGTTTTTGCATTCAGCGTTGAGCCTGTCACACTCAGTGCGTTCAGATTGTCCTTGGTAGTACCAAGGGCATCCTGTAGCAGCAAACAGCTCTCCATGCTCCGTGTAAGAGAATATGGCTGCTGTGAAATCAGAACAAGAACATTAATTTGGGGTTGCAGCAATTAACCTGTGAAAGCTGGGCTGCTGTAAGCATAAGGAATTGCCTGTCTCTCCTGCTTCTGGTTAATGGAGCTGTGCCTCTTCACTCAATTGGACAGAGCATCCCCTTAGGAATCCGGCATCCCTCGGAGGCCTTGCACGAGCAGTTGTGCTGTCGCATTAGCTTGCTCCTTGAGAGAGGGGCAAGTGTGAAAAGGGAACTGTCATTTACTGCAAAACGTGTCAACTCTTATCGTAAGGGACAGTTAGAGAAAGCAATCTCTTTAAACACGTGCTGTCGTTGTTCTCTTCTTTGAAATGGTTCACACAGTGAAAATACACAGGTAAGCAATAAAACACAAAATGGATAAGCGTGTGCTGGCGTGAGACTGAAGTCCGTCTCCCAAAAAGATGCTTTAAAAGAAAAACGACAAACTGAAGCCTAATCTCTCCCAGAGTCACTAGACAGACGGTCTCCCTGCTGGCAAGCTGGGAGGCCAATACACATTTCCTTGCTGGTGATGAGGGAACCAGAGGATGTCTCTCGGGGAGCTGGCTGGCTCAAGGTGCTGGATTTCTTAGTCTCTTGGAGCCAAGGGAAGGGACTGTGTGTTTCCTCCCTCTCTGCGTTGCTGGTGCCGGTACGTGTGACTGCCCGCGCGTGCATCAGTTGGGTGACACTGCTTTTGGCTGACGATGGGGAACATCAAAGCAATTTGTGCTCGGTCCCTGCTAGGCGGTCGTGCATCCAGATAAACGAGTAGCGTGCTTCATTGATATTCCCGACAAAGCCGGGAGGCCGGCACACGAGCAGCATGACTCCCTCGCAAGTCAGATGGTAGCTCGCACAAAGCGAACGGGATATTTAGGCTGGGCAGACTTGACAATATCCCCTTTCAAAGATTATCCTTTAAACTCTCCTAGTCGCACACCGCCTTCGGCGCCTGCCTGAGCCTTTTGTAAGGATGAACTGTATTTAAAAGAGAGGCTGGCTGCTCTAATCTCTTCTCCGTGGGCTGAAAAAATCTATCCTGCTGTAGCTAGCCAACTTTATTTATCTAACTGTTAGTAGTAAGTGTGTAGGGCTCTTAAATCCCATCTCGTGTTGTATCTGTGATGTTGGTGGGACTGTCTGTTACGTCGGAGCAAGCCCAAAGCAGAGCTTTGCTAGTGCAGCTTAGGGTGTTTGAGGGAGAGCAGACGTTCCCGTTAAGTGGGAGCTGGTGATAGGCAGTGATTTCTACCACGTATTTAGTAATAAAGCCATTGTGGAGCTGGAGAGGTCTGGAGTTTACGACCTCAGTATTCTTTTTTTTTAAAAGGTGAGTACTGATTTGCCGTTAAAACTGAGTGTCGTCAGAAAGGCAAATGCTTTCTTGGTCCAAAATTTCATGTGCACGTATTTAATTAAAAGGCGACAGGGTTAATGAAGCTTTGAGTGCATAAGGCCTCGTTCCTTGAATTTAATTTTCTTTAATTGCTCCAGAGATTGAAATTCCCAGCTGTGGTTGTCCCCTAACATGTGAATTAAGGAAGTAGAAAGGGACAATTTGCGTTGTCTCATTCAGTGCCAACTTCTTCTCCTGATTTTTCATCACTTTAGTTGAAAGAGGATTAGATAAAAATGGTTTAAGTCAGTGTTTGAGCTTTGCAGTGGAATTGGCAAAGCTGTGAGCTGCTGGTGCCTTGGACACCATGAACGGGGTGAAAAACAGGGAATGTTTGTGCAGATCGCATCACTCGTTCCTAATGCGTTACAGAAGATGGAGAGCAAACATGGTTTTTGTTCTCTTCCCACCCCAGTACCTGCGATTACATTCAGCATTGGCGGGGTTGGGTTGACTGAATTGCCTGCCACAGCCCAAATCAGACCAGCCTTCGTTAGCATGCAGTTAAAAAAAAAATAATGTTTTATTATGTTTTGGGGTGTATTTCTTGCTTGTTTACAGGGGCATTTGAGTAGTGGTTTGGGTGCCTAAGACCTCTGTGAGAATCAAGGTCTTTTCGTGGTCCTCTCCTCTTAACTATTGTGTGAGCTCATAGTCCAGGCTCTGCAAAGCTCTGTAAAAGGGCAAAAATCTAAAATGCAGCAAATCCACGTACGAGTGAAACGATCAGTGATGGAAACAGCCGATCGTGTTCTTGTCTTTGTTATAATAAAAACTTACAGCCCTTGCTGAATGCCCCCGTATGTGGCACGCTCCATCTCTGTTTGTGACAGATGCTGTCAAATATTCCAAGGCTACTGTATGTTTTTATGTGTCCTCACGGGCTTGTTAGCAGCTATAGCCTTGACTAGATGGTTAATGGAAAAGAGAGCTTCCAGCAACAACCAAAGACATCGGGGGTTAATTTAAGGCACATCTAACACTGGAACAATGGGAGCAACAAGTGTTTTAGGGTTTTGCCTTTTGGAGGTCTTAGCAGTCAAAAATCCTTGGGAAAATATGTAGTAGCACGCCCTTGATCTGGTGGAGATTTGCCATCACGGCCTGGCATGTGATACTGATAGATAAGCATCCGCTACATGAACAGGTACTTCAGAGCTGTCAGGCTTTTCCAGTAAGAAGCTGGTGGCTGCTGGTAAGCTGAGGTGTGTGAGGTGGTGTCTGGGGTACATTTGCGGGGCTGGAGGAGTTGTTTTGGATGAGCTGTGCCTTGCTCTCAGGAAGGCATCTGTTTTCTCCCGTTGCTGTGGGAAGAGCCTCCGTGCAGGTACTCCTCCCTGGCTGGGCAGCCAGAGAGGTGCGAGGGTCAGTTTGGCACCCAGCACCCAGTGGGGTGTGTTTAGGGAGGTGGCACAGACAGAGGTGCCCTCCACGTGTGGGCTCTAAACTACGTTGATCATCCGTGTCCGTTGAATCTCTGCCTGAATGTATGAATCCATAAAACCATTGGGGTTAAAAAAAAAAAAAAAGAATTCTTTCTGGCGTTCTTTAATCCTTCCTTGTTTCCCATCGGCCTGTTCAGCTGGAGTCGGCACAAATACCTCTCTCAAGCTCGTGCTTCTGGCCTGAAGGAAACCACCTTCTTTGCTACTACATAACACCTCTCCTGCGCCTTGATGGTTTAAACAACCTCTGCCCTGTCAAATAACTAATGGCCGGGTCATTGTGCTGGGTGCTGGGAGGTCCAGGACCCGGCCCGTGTGCTGCTGCTCCTCCCACCGTGGGCTCGGAGAGCAGAGGTGATGCTTAAGTGGTCTCCATGCTGCTACCAGTGTAAACAGAGCAGATGTTTCCCTGAGTCGGGGGAGCATTAATGGAATGTGTCGGCCCCGGCTGATGTAAAACATCTCTGCGAGTTTTGGGAATGAGGTCAGCGGTACTGAAAGCTGATGGGAGTTTAATGTGGAGTCTGCCTCTCCGAGCAGAGGGGTCAACCGAGAAAGCTGCGGCTAATGGAAACGCAAGTACACTTGTCATAAATCAGTGCCAAAATCCTGAACAGGCATAGCTGCCGCCGGATCCCGCAGCCTGCGATGTTTCTGTAACCACCCATTAGCTGTTCGGTGGCTGCTTTCCTCGCCGGGTGCTCTCAGTGTTAATGTTTGGCCTTAGAAGGGACAAATAGAGGCTGAAAACGGAGGGCGTGGGGAAAGCTTTACCCCTGGGTGCTGGGAAAGCCCTGCCTGCTGCTCACCGCCTTCCCCCCAGTGTTTGTGGGGGTCCCGTGGCTACTGCTGCCCTCCCATTTGGGGAATAGCAGGAGGGCAGCTGGGATCTTGTTTTAAACGGGTCGTCCTTCTCGTAAAAGGCGATGGATCGTGTTTCTGCCACGAGGTTGCTAGGAAGTCCCGAGGCATCCAGGAAAGCATCGAGAGGCAGGAGGAGCAAAGCAGGCTTGGCACTGCTTAGAGATCATATGGCTTTTTTAAAAAACAAACAAATCTTGTAAAAAGTAAAGAGCAGCATTTTTCCAGACAATGAAAAGCCGGTTCACCCGCCAGACCAACCAACATATTTCCTGTAAAGCTGGACTCTGTAAGGTACCATTTGCCAACAAGATAAGATGGTCGTATTTGTTCAGTGATTTATTCTCTGTGAAGCTAATCTGAAAGAATGCTTTATTGCTCTATTTATTTTTTCAAAAGAAGCTTTTTTGACCTCATTTTTTTTTGTTAGGAGCATGCATGCCTTTAAGCTAAATCTCAAAGCCTGGTCAAAATTGAGGTCTGTCTTCAGGGTTGCTGCTTAAAACACAATATTAGTGGGCTGTTAGTGGCAGAGATGCCATTCAGAAGCCGAGAGGTGAGCATCTCTCCCCAAGGCCTTTTCTGTATTGAAAAGCCCCGCCACGATATCCAGCCTCATACAAACCAACAAAGCCAGTCCACAACTAGAAGGGTTTGTGGTGTTTGTTGTTCTGTTTTTTTTTTTTTCCCCTTTGTGGGCCCTCCTTAAAGGGCAGAGGTTAAAACAAAGCAGATGCTCTTGGATGGTGTCTCTGCTCTTGGTGCGTGAAAAGAGGATGCTTCCTCCTATTCACGAGCGGATGTCAGGCTTAATAAAAAAAATAATCTGAAAGAGCCAGATGATTCCCCTGAGTGGGGTGAGAACGGAGTATCGGCGGTGTTATTGCATTACCTCCATCCTAAAGTTTGTGTATGCAATTATCCATGTAAGTAAAACCCGAAAGTGCCTCCTTATGGCACGTTCTCCCCAAACAAGGGAAAGGATTGCAGCTATCAGAGCGGCTTGCAAAGAGAGGAATGGATCTTTCAGGTAGCTGGAAGCCGTGCCAGTGAGTGTGTTTGCTGGTAGCCTGCTACTATATTTAGTTTTTCTTGGCCTCCCAGAATGAGCACGTTGAACCTTTCTGGATATGGCGATAGGCACAGCACCGGCGGGCTCGGAGCAGCAGCTCGCCAGCTCCCCAGCTTTGCAGTTGTTGTTTTGTCCGTGCCTTTCCCGTGTTTTGGGGTAGGGGATAGTTAGATGAGGTTATGGCAATGAGTTGGTTTTGTAGCTGTTCCGTCTGCTTGTGAAACCTGGAGTGTTTTTTAAGAAAAGCTTCTTTTTGGAGTATGTTGTTTTCCTGGGGCTTCAACCCTTTGTGGTGTGTTTCAGGTGTGTAGAGCAAAGAAGAGGCACTTTACAGGAATCGTTAGGAAACTTTTCCAGTTTTGTACCACAAACAAGCACGCAGATGCTTTTAGAGGCAGCTTTGTTGTACTGTAAGAGATCCCTGTCTTGAATAATTCTGACCTAGCCATGTAATTAAATGAAGGATTTTTTTCCCTCCTGGAACTTTATTCTGGTTGCAGCTGTTGTACAAGCTACGGATTTCTAGATTTGTGTCAGAAAACCATGACTTCAGACCACTGGGCTTTTTGTGGGTGGGTGAAAGCGATAACAGATTAATGAGTTTTACTCAGCATCTCCATCTGCCAGACTAAACCATGTTCTGCATAGGAGACTTAACACAGCTGTTTTGAGCTGGTCCTCCAAGAGCAAAGCACCCTTTACCTAGTCAAAGCTGACCCCGATCTAAAAACAACAAGCACTGCTCTTTCGAAAGGCAGTGCTTAATATATATTTCCTTTCCTTTTCCTGATCCAAGCACTCTGATGAACTCAAAATGGTGCAAATGAGGAAAAGCGATGATCATATGGAGAAATGCAGGTGATCCCCTGAGGACCAGGTACAACCCCGGGTACTCGCCAAACGTGCGGATCAAGTTCCTTGTCTGGAATTTGAACTCTTACTTATTGCTGTGATGCTTGCAATCAACTGCCTCGTGCTTTACCTCCATAAGTAGATAAATTAAAACATGCAGTATAAAATCAGTTATCTCGGTCCCAATGTGGGCGACTCGTACCAGAAGAAAATGACCGGCGAGCGATCCGTGTCAAAGCGTACGCGGTTTCTCAAATTGCTCTGGGCTCCAATCTCTGTCGCTGCGCGGGGCGGCCAGCTGCGAGCAGAGCCAGGGTGAGGAATGAGCTGGCCTGTGCATTAGCTGGAGCTGTTAGCTTTTCTGCTCCCTCCTGTGAGCCCTGAAAGTTAAATGGGAATGAAGTAGCTGCTGAATAAGAGACGTGTTATCCTTTGCCTGCATCTGTTTATTATGTAGCAAGTTGCCATGGCTAAGACATCGATCGATTATTGTTATTGTGAAATTGAGGATTATTCTTCAGCTTTTTTTTAATAGAAATGGGTATCTGTTATCTCCAGTGCCCAGAAAGTATCTGCAAAAGCAAGTGTTGATGTTAGTGCGTGTGTTGTGTGTGTGCCTGCGCATACACGCTGCCCTGCCGTTCCTGTACGCCCTTTCTCTGATTTTTTTATTGCCTGTGAGACTGGATAAACAGCCCCGACCCTGAGGAGCCCAAAGGCGCTGGGGAGTTGGAGGGTGTGGGGGAAAGGCTGGCTTGGCTGATTTGGCTTTCAGTAAAACTGAAAGGTATTTACTCAACGCATTGGGTGGACTGTTCTTGTATGGAATGAGTTGTGCAACTGCACAGCTGTATCAAAACAGACCGAGGTCCTCTGACTTGTCTCCCACATGGATTCATTACAAGTACTTGTCAGGAAGATGCAAAATTCTGGTGATCTCTTTGTATATGTTACTCCGGATTGCTTTCTGCTCAGAGTGCCTCTCCATTTTACGCCCAGAGTATCAGTGGGCCTTCTCACTGCTTCCTATGGGCTTGATGACAGATGCTATCCTTAAAATTTGGACCAGATAGTACCTCTGAAGTACCTCACATCACCATGGAGAAGTGAAAGCAAGCAATGCAATTACCAGGAAAGCCACTGTAGTCCTTGGACTTGTGTGCTGGGACATGCAGAGTCGGAGAAAGTTCTTATTTTCTTTATATTATGGCATTAGTGACACCAAGTGTTTTGTTCTGATTCTTAGTTAAGAATGACAGGAAGCGAGAAGACCCTTAGAAAAAGTTTAAAAGTATTCTCTGCAGTCAGGAAAACCTGCTGTATGGTAAGATGTTAAAGCTAACTCTTTAAAGAGAAATGTTATGAGATCACTCGATAAGTCTGTAGATGTATACTTCAGAGATATATGTAACATCTTAAATGTAACAGGTAATGATAAGATAGTATTGAAAGTCTAAAAAGTAAAGCTGTTTGAAAACCTGTGCTTTTAGTCAACCTGGAGCTTTTGGATCAAGCTGGATATCTTGATGGAGAAGGAGGAAGGGAGATTTTAGACTTAGTTGTAAATTGGATTTTCGATATAGGGAATAGATGCTTTTATAGGACTCCTTACTTTAACAGTCACTTTTGACTTCCATTCTGGCTTGAAGTCTATTGCTTTAACATCATTACAATCTGTAGCCTCACATTTCAAGCTGTGATTCAGCTAGATTGTCCAGGCTAAGCCAGACTAGGTGTGAACAGCCGTGGCTGGCTGACAGCCAAGGAGCCGAAGAACTGGAAGAAGTGGTAGCCTGGATTTGATAGGTAATGCTCTCCTGGGGATCGTGTGGTGTGTTAATTAGTGCTGCCAGGGGAGAGACAACTTTGGAACTTGTGTGCTTCGAAGGCCATGGGACAAACTCGAAATAAAACTTAGCTGTTAGCTGAAGTACCACGGATGGTGCAGGAAACCCCTGGCCCATGGAGAGCAGCATGCCCACCGGGTCCATAAGGGACTTCCTGCCCACCCTCCATCTTCCTGTGCTGGAAACAATGCAGGTCTAGATGGACTTTTAGTGACACCACACTAGGTCAGGCTAATTTTGCTGGTGGAGAAAACTAGCACCATCTTGATAAGTATGTGTATGAAAAGGGCTGTAGCTAATCACTGCATCTAAAACTCCGCTTTTAGCCCGAGCTCTGCAAAAGAGCCTTCTTTTCAGTGTGGTGGTTTGTTAAATGGCTGTTGTTCCAGGCCAAGGTGGTCATTTCTGTATGTATATACTGAGAGAAAGGTTATGCTGTAAACTAGGGTTCCTCGATTTCTCCTGCTACTGAACCCATGCACGTGGATGTGGGTGTGCAGGAAGGTCCTGCTCTGGGTTCTTCTCTCTGCATTTCTGTCTGTGACTCTCCACTTAGCACTGAATACAGATATTTATGCTATATTTATATCTACTTAGAAAAGACTGGTCTGGAAATTAAACTCCCCTTTGCAGCACTCCACCTCCCGCTTCGTATTTTAAGACTCTTTAGTCTCTCATAGTAATTTTCCAAGTGGATTAGCGCAGGTCACCAAGGCACCCACATCAGTAAAATACAGCGAGATGTTACTGTCATCTCCTGAAACGCTCCAGCTCTCCACCCCATTGCTTATCAACCCACACTCCAGTAATCCTAATAGCTGTGTCATAGCAAGATTAACAGAAAATCCAGGCAAATATTTATGGTTCCTTTCAAGGTACATATTAATCCAAGAATGAAGAGTGGGGTAGATGCTTTATGAGGAGAGCTTGGAAACCTTGCTCACATGGCTGAGAAGGGATTCTGCCAGGCTGGGGAGGGTGCTGCTGCCAGCTTAGGGAAGAGGCACGGGGCAGCCGATGCTGCTGCGATGTCAGTGAGGCTGCGGGGTCAGCCTCGGTGTGTGGCATCTCCCCAGGAGCGGATGGGGAGAGGAGCAGCTGTGACTCACAAAGGGAAAAGGGGGACAAGGACCAGTGTCTGAGTTGCCATCAGTGCTATAGCAGCATCATAGAGCAACTCAGTGGTGAGAGTAAAGAAGAAAAAACACAAAAGCAAAAGCAAAGGAGGAGCAGATTGAGAATGGAAGAAAAAAACAGAAGAGCTGTTCAGCAAGGTGGCATGTAATAAACACCTGGGCAGGCAGTATTGGGTGGGAGGTGATGGTTTTAATCACAGAGAAGACTGATTCTTTCTTTGTTAGTGGGGCTGTGCAGGTTTCTGGAGTTTGGGGAGTGTCATAAGAGGGCTAACAGCTTCCTCCCCAGGAATACAGCTAGTCCCAAAGTGAGTGTGTGCCAGATTACAGTCCAGCTAATGATGAGGATACTCTCCTAGCTTAAAAACCCCTGTGCTCAGTAAAAAGTCTAAACTAAGATTTTAATAGCAATGTGTCAGCACATGTGAGCCATGCTCTCGGGAGCTGCAGAGGAGGAGAAGGACCTAGTGAGGAGTGTGGTGGATGCTGCAGTTCAGCTAAAGTCAGGCAGAGACCAGTCCCTAAAGGGGAGAGCTGGAAAAAAGAGGAGGAGACTCTTTCTGGCTGTAGCCCTAAGCTCTAGGAGATATCTGTAATGTCCTTATCATGCCATAGTCAAAGAATGCTTTGTGCCTGGCAAGGCCGTGATAATCACTAATGCTTATAAATATTGCCTTCTCTTTCCCAGAGGCAGGGGGGAAAAAAAAAAGCTGGATTCCTTGTAGTTTGTGTGGGTTTGGAAGGTGTTTTTATTCTGGATCAGCTGCAGAGCTGTGACAGCAGAGGGAGCAAATGAGCCTGAAATAGTTGCTTTCAACAAAAACCAGCAGCAAATAATCACAGCCTTTGCAAGAGGTAAATTAAAACCATCTCCAGCCTGGGAAACATGCACAGCTCAGCATCTTTCCTCCATAAATATTTCCTTGCTGCTGCTGAATCTTTGTAACCCCTTCGGAGCCCGGCAGCCCTGCTCGTCCCTGCTAGCAGCAAGCCACCTCCTCGCCATGTGCTCCATGAGCGTCTGCTGGGCAGAGATTTTGACCCATCAATAACTGAACTCTGGTTCTATCAGACCTTACTGGCCTGGAGAAGTCAAGAGAGGGTTGGTACAGAACCAGTCTGGCCTTCCTGCATGGCACTGGGCAGCCTGACATCCCTATGGAGCAGATGTTAGTACTGGAGCAGTAGCTTCCAGTAACTTCCTTAGCACCCCTCACTAAATAATTCCTGTAGCTAAAGCAACACTTCAGCTTTGGAGGAGGTTGGTCTCGCTGTCTTCTGTCACCCCCTTTAAACGTGGGGGTTATCCAGCCTTTGCACATACAACAGGAGCAGCCAACTAGCTGGAAGTGTGGGGTTTTAACGTTTGTGTTATTAAAGCTCAGTCCCAGCCAGATGATGTCCTTTCCCACCCTACCTCAAAGGTGTTGCATCCTTCTCTACACAGAGATACTATGAGGCTTACGTGGGATTTTGCTCCAAGGAAGCTGGTAGCGAGCTGCCATCAGAGGGCTCCAGAGCCCTATTCTTGAGTACGCTCCTTTGTGGAGCAATCTTCCCCTTTTTCTTCACCGGTGTGTCCAAGCTGCCTTAGCAAAACCCTCTTACACCTGCTCTAAAGATATTTTTTCTCTCTTACGTTGCTCAGACTGGTTATGAACCTGGACTCTTTATTTTAACCAGTATAGTTGTACATACTACAAAAATGCCTTGTACGGATAAAGCTTATTTCTTTGTCTCAAATATAGAAATTTGGCTTAGTAAGACTCCCTCCCTTCTACTGTTGCAACTATACCCTGTAGCAGGAGCTGTGTCAGTACAGCTGCAGGGAGAGGAGGCCCGAGACCACTGTGAGGGGTGCCGTTCATCTGTATGCAGCGTGCTGCGTGCCTGTCTGGTAACGAACACAATGAGACTTGGGGATGGGGTTTGGGGCAGGGGAGGGAGTTGTGTTGCCATGACAATACAAATTGCAATAGATCACTCTTCGGATAAAAGCATTGCATTTTTCAAAGCAGGAAAAAAAAAAGTGCTGTAAAATAATAGCAGTTGAAATATGGTGTGAATTCCAGCTTCAGTAGATGTGACTTACTAGGAAAACGTGGGGCTGTAGGTGTTAATTCTGGAAATGTTCTTCCCCTTAGGGTGTTGAGGGAGCATTAAGGAGAGCATGCAGGAGCCAGGCATCCTATGAGTAAGCGTCCAACAAGTCTTCCATGCAAATATTTGGACGGGCAGTGATGAGTTCCAGTAATAGCTGACTGCTGGCTCGCACCATGGGAGATGCTGGGAGAACAGGGAGCGCGCGCTGATAGCGTGCTTACCACTGAAGCTACAGCTGCCAGTCAGGGACGTCAGGCGCAGTGCAGATGGCCAACTATTTATATTTCTGTTGTGCCTAGAGCAGATTCCTCCGTGTTACCACTGTCGGGAAAGTACATGTCCCCTGGAAGCCAGAAGCGGTAAGGAAGTATTTACAGGAAAGACAGTGAAGTCCAATAGACCTACTCCTGTTCCAAGGGCTTTTTAGGCATCTCCTTGTTGATCCTGTTTAGGTGGAACGTTTCTAATCCTACTGTGAATCCCTGTTAGAAACTGGTTTTGTTTTCAAGCATGGCCAGTGTAAGATCTGTTTCTACTTTGGTCTGGCACCTACCTGTAAGCTTGTACTTTTTTAACATAGACTCTAAAGACCACAGTAAAACAGGCTTGTTTTTTTTTTGAACAGACTTTTTTTTAGCTGTCATTCTCCCAAAATTGTTCATGAGAAGAAACTAAACTTATCCAGTTGCCTGTAGTTCAAGATGTGCGATGATTGCACTGGTGTCGCAGCCTGTTGTGTCTTGTTAAGCACAAATAGAAATTCCAAGGAAGGATGGGATAATTAGAAGCAATCCAGTGATTGTGACTGGATAAAAATAACAGAACTTCTTAGGGATGAGTTATATTTAGCAGCCTCATGTGAAAAAGGTTTTGCATCCAAAAAAAGTAAAATGAGGTATTACACCTGCTTTTTTTTGTTGTTTTTTTCCTCTGAGTATGATGTGTGTTGAGACTCTTGCTTCATAAAATAAATTGGCTTTGGAAATTGTTGGGGTAGCTGACATAGCCCACTGGCTTGCTTAAAAAAGGGGACAGCAGCAGCAGGTTTAGTAGTGGGACCCACAACCGGCCAAACACGTAATGGGTAGTGAAAATCTGATTTAAGACCAATGTTTTGAACAATACACCCAAAGAAACCTTGCAGCCTGAAGCTGTCTGATGTCTGTCTGATCTGTATTTGATTTTGGTGTTTTATCATGTCTCAGGGAGGCTAACGTTTTCCTGTTTGCCTGTCCTGTAACAAGGCTCTTCTGTAAGACAGGGTGTTTTTCAGGCTTGTTCTCAAAAGCTGCTCTTCCAAGGGAGAGGTTCCTGATTGGCAGCCAAAACCAAAAAGTTAAGTTTTTATGGGTTTTCTGTTATAGTGTATCTTCTTTGTGCTCCTGGAAAGTCAAGTAGTAGTGTTCATATATTTAAGAAAAAGTGGGGCAGAGGATTGAGGGTCTCAATAGCTGCTTGCTCTGGCTGCCATGTGGCATCCAACCTGCCACACCAAACCATTTCACAGAGGCGCTCAGTTCTGGTTTGTGTGTTACCAAAGGTTAAACTTACACGCCTGAACAAGTCTAAATGAAATTCATGGTAAATACTGGAAGCGCTCTTGGGTGCTGTGCTGGTGGGACTTCTATTGGAGAGCAATCAGTGACGTTCGGGAGCTCCACAGAATGAAGCAGCTTGTCCTTGGCAGGAGGATTGGAACTAGATGATCTTTAAGGTCCCTTCCAACCGAAACCATTCTATGATTTCTTAGGTCTGGTGTGGGACAGAGCAGTATTTCCTTCGATATAAAGGGAAAGGATACACATCCTTTAGTGTTGTCTGGCTCCCTTCTTGCCAAAAGTCTTCTGGTTTGAGAGGCTGGTGCTGGGGAGGGGAGATGCACCAGTCATGCATGTGGGAACCACAGTAAGGAAGAAACTCAGAGACGTCACGATACGAAGTGATGACACTTTCGCTTTCTCCAAAATGCCTTTTTAACATAAAAGTCCAACTAAGTGTTTTTTTCAGTAATAGCAACCTGGTCCCAAAAAACTACAATAGATGATGTCTTGGGATCTTAATGTGCCCTATGAGCATTACACTGACTTTGATCCAAAAATGCCATCGTGCAGACGTCGCCTCTCTTAATAAGACTTGACAAATCGAAGCTCGCGTTCGTTTTGAATTCTGGAGTCATAATCAGTTTGGTCGTTTCCACCCAATACTGCTGCGTTGTTTTATGTGATACTGAAAGTGAAACTAGCGCCAAACAAAAAATGAAATTGGCCTATCAGCTTTTGTTGCTGATGTATCTGAAGCGTGAGGTGTACAGTGCTCGTGGCAATCAGTGGGTGATTTTTAAGTGCAGGACCATTTGGCTTTCATCTTTGTGTAAGTGGGTTTGAGCATGGCTGTGTTTAATGGTGTAAAGGTAAGGGAATACTTTTTTTATTTAAAACAAACAAACAACAACAAAAAGCATAAAAGCAAAGTTACAGTTCCTGAATAAAATAGCTTCTGACTGTTCTTATTTTTGGATCGAGCGTGTTAAGCTCAGGAATTTGGAATAATATCTGATGGAAGAAATGTGGGGGGTTGTTAAGCAAACATAAACATGCCCTAACTAAAAGGCCAAATGCCTTCCTGATTTAAATGAAATTCTCAGCTTGTTAAACAACGTTTTCCAGCGGATGCATAAGTAGGGTTGCGTGGAAAGGAGCATATTGGGTCACCTGGTAAAATAAACGGTGCATCGTGCATCTGAAGTGCCCTCGCAGAGCCTTCCTGGACCAGGGCAGAGCTCTGCCTGTTTGCTGCCTTCTCTTTTTGTTTCCCTCCCCTTTTGTCTCCCTTCAAAACGAGACATCTGTGCTCTTCCGCAGCCCGGTGTCGCTGCCCATGTGCGTCTCTGATGGAAGCAGGAGAAAGACCCTTTAATCCAGATGGGGTTGGGGGGGACGGTGGTGGCCTCCGGTGTTTCCGGAGTTTTAAGGAAGTCACTGAAGTTCCTCCTCGTTGTGTCCCCTCCACAGAAATGTGGCAGATGGGTCTTTTCCTTTTATGGCCAATAATGCTGCTTTCCCTTTGCAATAAAATCCTGGGTCAGAAGTGGAAGTGAGAAGTCGGGCAGGGGGAAGGGGCTGGTCTTACCAGCTCCGAATGGGTGGGGGGGTGATTTGCGACACAGTAAATTCTAGGCTAAAATAAACCAAGTTACAACATCTACCCGGAGGTGCTGGTTTTGTTTGCTTGAGGGGTGCCTGGGTTTCCAGTCCTGTTGCTTAAGACAGCAATTAGGAATTGTGACTCTTCTCCTTAATTTCATGGGGAGAAGTTTATCTGGTCCAAACCCAGGATGGTTTTCAGGTAGTCTGATTGAGTCTAGATAACTCTAATTGAATCTGGATAAGCACAGGAGGACAATACCCTCTTCTTTTTGACAGTCGCCTTCAGTCCTTTACACCAAGGAAAATGTCTTGGCCTCTTATGGATGTCTCGGAGTAGTTTTCTTCCCAGACCCCAAAGAGTCATTTTCCACAGCAGTTAACGTGGTCTTCGTGCCTGACACTTGGCACTGGCTTCACTCATTAGCTGAGAACAGGTAATGTCCCTCTGGGTGGTAATTGCTGGCGGTGTGGGTAAGCCAAAAGCCAGCTTTGTCAGCCAATAATGTCTTTTACAAATCATCCATGGATGCAAAATGGGTCGATGCATTTGAACATTAAAAGTATTTTTCTAATAAAGTGAATCTCCTGTTTCTCGCTGCAAAGTGCTTCATATCCTGTTTCACGACGTTAATGCAAATGGCTCGTTTGGCAGTCGGTTAAACTGCTCGTTTTTTAAGTGGTACAGCTCGTGTTTCTGCCCTGCAAAACCTCTTGGCTGCCACTTTAGTTTCAGTTCTTATTCAGCACTTGAGCTCTGAAACTGGGGAGGGGGGAAGAGTAACCAGTTAGGAGAGTCTGTCGTGATGTTCCCGGGACTGTCCATGAGTCTCCCTTTGCTTCCAGGAGCTGCTGACCTGAGCAAAACGGTTCATTTACGGGCTCCTCCGCTCTCTCCTCGGGCAGGCAGCTGACAGATTGTTCTTGCCCTGGTCCAACTGGTTGTTATTTCCCTACTTGCACCTTTGGACAAATGAATTGGACGTTCAAAGTGAGCAGTGGACATGGGTTAACGCAACCATCTCGGTACAGTATGGATCTGGTGTTTAATTCCAGCCATCTCTCACTAGATCACCACTTCCAGTTGCAGGCGTGCGGTTGGGGCTTTGCTTTCAGAGGAAGGTGCTTTGAAGATCTCCGTTCCTTGGTGGTTGACTTGTAGGAAAGGCAGCAGGTTTTGCTGACATGGAAAGCCTCTTCTCTGGGGTTACTAACTGGTCAGTAGGAGCTAAACACTTCCCCAAACATTAGGGAAGCAGTTTGGAAACGGTCTTCAGTAGCATCCGTGTATTCTTCAACTCTGTTTTAACGATGGTATGTTTGCGATCACGCTTTTTTTTTTTTCCCCTTCCTCTCCTGGTCTTTACAGTAGAGGTCCCAGGAAAATGAGAACATAAGCTGCTCCAGTGCTGGGGAAATGGCCAAAACCAACCCTGTTTCTAAATACTTCATTTGTGCTGCCAAAATTGTTGATTTAATCTTTCAGTAATCCCACACTCTGCATTTTTGTCAGTGGTTTGTACCCCTCTGAGGGTATCATACTTAATCCTTTCGGAGGAACTGCATATAGGGTGCCCTTTTGATAAGGTAACCCCCAAAGCACCCGTCTTGATCCTCACTTACATTCAACCATACCAAAGCACTCCCTGCTTGCATTTCTTTTAATTTTTTTCTTACTGTATTGTGCAGAAGGAGGGAGATGGTCTGCGTGCGGTCAAGATGACCAGTAGACCCTTGTCTTGCAACAGGAGCAGCATTCCTCAGTGGCCCCAGGGTGGTAGGATGGCTTTCCTTCTCCTGAACCAGCCAGGATTCTCCCCTCAAAACTGAATTGATGTCAGTGATATAACATGAAATATTCCGCTCTGTTTTGCTGTTGTGGTTGAGTCATGGCAGAAATGACTGTTGCTACTTGGGAATGAGTGCTGGGTATCAAACAGATCCTGGAGATGAGGTGGCTTGTGCTTTTTTTTTTTTTTTTGACTTTTACAAAAAACAGGCTTGCAACATCTCTGCTTTATAGACAAGTCATGCCATGCAAATAGTTGAACAGTGAGCTTAATTAAACTCATTCTGTGCTCTACTGAAGCAGGGGGAGCAGAGGGGAACCGCTCTTTCTGATCAGTGTTTGTAAGCATAACAGAAAGGGAACTGCTCGCCTTGGGATTTCACAACGCCGAGGGTTACAGCGTGCTCTTCCCGTCTCACTTCTGTTGCCATGGGCCATCTTCTGCGTGGCACTGGGACCTCACAAACATTTTGGGGTTCGAGGTGGTGTTTTCGGTCTTGTTTCCCTTCCTCTTGCCCGATCTCACGTGATTGTGCGGAATCGAGTCTGTCTCGCTGGATTACCAGCTTTTGTTTCAGAGCTGGTGTGGGTGGAGAGGCTCCCCTTGGAATTGCTAAATCAGTTTAGCTTCAACATCCACAGATCTGAGATGGTCTTCCTCTTATTCCAGAGTGTTTCCAAGCCCTATGTTCTTCTGAGACTATTTAAAAAAAAAAAAAAAGTAATGAATTGAAAGGGATTATATGACTTAAACGAAAATTTTATTACAGTTTAGAAAACTCGTCTAATTAGAAGACAAATGTGTCCTGAGTTACCCCGGGTTGGCAGGGTGTTGCAGCAGCACTGTTATTAACCTGCCCGTCCTCCCTCAGGAGTTACGGCGGCTGATGGGCTTTGGTCAAGATTAGACTGGTCTGGGGGTAAAGCAGGCGCTTTGAGCAAGGGCCTCGCATCGCCGTATCCCTGCTGCGTTCCTTGTCGGGGCCGGTGGGTTTGGGGGTGTGCGCTGGGCATTCCTCTTTTATTCCAAAACCTTAAGGGTGGTGTGATCCTGCATGCCAAAAAAAAACCCTATTCATTCACACCGTGCTGGTGCAGCGACCTACAGGGATGTGACAGCGTACGCCTGGCAAGGGCTGAAGCTGGTGTTTTCCCCCGTTGCAAGGTTTGCTTTGGGTAAGAGACGCTTTCGATTGCTTCAGCCTCTGCCCACAACTTTTGGACATCACTTTTCTCACTGCATCTCCTTCCCACTGTCCTTGTCCCACCCTGCAGCCCTGGGGAGGCACGTTGCATCTATCAAAGCTGCAGTGACAAACAGCCTTAGCAGGGCTTGAGAAACCACCCCCGAGTTGCAGTTTTGAGGCTTCTTTGGCACCTCTGCACCAAACAGAAACCTAGGCCCAGCGGGTGTGAGGCTGGGCTCGTGGGTGCTCTGGATACAGGAGGGAATGGAAACATCATCTGGGGGCTCTGAAAGAGGAATCAGTGAGTTGCCAGCACATCTATTTCCCTGCTCAGTTTTCAGTACTTTGCTTTATTTTGGTGCACACTCATTTGCTTGATACCTTTTTTTTTTTAATTATTATTATTATTTTGAACAGGCATCTGAGCAGCTTTTGTGATACAGGAGGAAATCCAGTGTGTGGCCACACTGGAGCTTCGGGTGTCAACTCTTCCATCACGCTGCACTTCTTGATGGTTTTGGCTTGTTAAATTCCCACACAGCACTCTTTCTCGCCGGGACGTTTCGGCAGGCTGCTGGTACGGGCCGTGGGCTTTGGTTTTCCCGCTAGTTTATTTTAGCGTAGCAAATGAGCTGCGGATGACTCACTGTCATGTTGGTGAGTTTGGAAGATGGAGGTTAGCAGTTCAGAGGGCCGTTTTCCGTTTCTCTGCCGTGAATACTAGAGCTATAAATACTGCAGTTACAAGGCTGGTTGCTGTGGCTTCTGTGCTGTGCAGCTCAGTTCAGGGGCTGCAAAGTTGGCCTCTGTCCGCACAGAGCTCATGTCAGCAGCAGGTAAAAGGGAACTCTCTACCACATAGGCATTAAAACCATAAATCGTCTGAACTAAGGTTTCAAGGAAGTCATGTATCACTTTGCTTTCATTTTTCTTTGCTAGTTCCCCAACTTTTTTCCCTTCTCTTTTCTTTTTTCATTTTACTATGGCCAATATAGAGGTAGTAGCACCTTACTTCAGGGTTTTCCCCTCGTTGGGGTTTAATTTCTCTGGCAAAGCAAGCTGTACTTGCCCAGTTTCTAAGAGTGTAGCTATTTACCAGCATAGCTGGTCTGCTCAAACAGTTCACCATCTCTCATTCCTTGCTGGTTTTATGACCTGGAGTGTGAACTTCTGCTGTAGGTAGACAGTACAGTTAAAAAGGCTCTAAATTGGAAATGAAGTGTGTTAATGCTGCTAAATTACCATAAAAATTGCCATATTGCAGAGGCTCATTGAAAGTGGTCGTAGGTGTGTTACGTAAACCTGGGTCTCCACACAACTGTTGATGGAGAAGAGGACATCTGTAACCGAGTTCCTTGTGCGATCCTTTCGTAAAACAGTAAAATCTGGAAGACAGCAGGGGGAGAGAGAACCACAAGAAAAATCGGACCTCTCTGGAGGAGGCTTTCTCCAGTTCCTCCCACCAAAAGCCCTGGGTAGGGATTTGCCTCTGGGCAGGGTGACAGAGGGGATTTGTTTATCTTGTGGTGGTGTAAGAGGGAAGTTTCAAAATTAACTTCAGTAATTGTTCCTCCTCTCAGTCTTACAATGCATCGTTAGCAGGTACCTCTGCAAATAAGATACCATGCTTTTGTTACACCTTAACCTTCTTGATGTCGTTGGGTGCAATCCTTGACTGACCTTCCAGAGTTATCCTTTGAAAAATCAGGTTGATTATCTTGAAATCTAAATCTGTTCCTCTCCCAAGGTCCCTATTGTTTCCACCAGTTCCACAGTTGCCACCGCCGTTGTTTGGCCCTGCTAGATTTCATCAGTTTGAGTTCCAGCTACATTGAAGCAGCATCCCTGTTTGTGTGAGGTTGTGCGTAGGATTAAATGGATAACCTCTTGGATCTCCTCCGCTGAATGGGGAAAGGCAATCTGCATCGGGGAGGAGAGGCAAGAGGGTCAGCTGCTGAGTGCTTTGAACTGGTCTGCTAGTATTTAATTATTTACCTTGGCTGGGAAGGCGTATAGCTGTTATCTGCAATCAGTCCAACAGATCTGAAAACTGGGGTTAGCAACTACAGATGTGTTTCCAGTAACATGTCCTGAATTTCTCTTAACTTTCTGCCTGGGAAAGGAGCAGTATGACCTCAGGTGTACTGATTTAGATGACATCTTCAGTGTGAGGTCACAGGCTATATTTAACCTGCCTTCATAAAGTGACCAAGCGGTGGTTTCTCTCCGTGTGCACTGCAGGCTGACTCAGGTTGGTGGGTGACCACCTCGGGGTAGGTCACAAAGCCAATCCACCCTGGCCATATCCAGACTTACCAGTGCGCTGAGCTGGAGAGAGGCTGCGTGTGACATCAGTCTGCTCAGGGCGGGGGACTAGCTTCTGAAAAATGTTATTTTAGGGAGGAAAGCTTATCCTTATGAGCAACACTTGTTTCTCATTTTAGGGAAAGGGATCCTGGTGGGATGAATGCGAGATGCAAATACTCCAGTGCTCGTTTACACAGCTGACCTGCTGCCTGCAACTTTTGATACATTCCTCACACCTCTGGAGCTTGAGAGGAAGTAGCTTTGAAACAAAACTTCTTTCAAAACATCCCAAATAATGAAATTCTTTAAAGTTTCATACAAGTTCAAATTAAAGCATGATCCTTTGCAGTGAAAGAGCTGCTTCTCTTGCTCCGATTACAGTAGAGTAGGCGAGCTTGAGATCAGCAAGCAGTTTCTCGTGCTAGCACGGTTTCCCCCTCTGACCAGCTACAGGGTGATACTGGTGCTGAGCAGCACTTCTTGCATGAAGCTGCAGATATTTTTGTTCTGCACCCAGACCAACAGTTGATCTGGCCATTTAAAGTCAGGCTCTAGGAGGGGAAAAGCTTGTTTTGGTTTGGTATACTTGTTTCAGGAACTTCTGAATTATAAATATGAGATAGTCTTACTGATTTAAGCAAACGTGGGGTGGGATTTACATGTTTCTGGTTCTCAGGTTCTAATGCGGATGACCCAAACCTCTGTGGAAACTGTCCTGCCAGTGCGTTTCTGGATGCAAAAAGGGCATTGAGTATCTCCAGTGTCTTAAAGATGGGGAGGGAGTACCATATGCTCAATTTAACAAGTACATACAAAGCAGGATGCATTGGTTGGAGATGTTTTTTGGTAATGGGGTTTAATACATGGCTGTAAAAGCTTTAAGCAACCCTCTTTGTAGGTGTTGGATATAAATGCATATTTTCCTTATCCAGCTTTTAACTCTCCATCACTCGTAGGTCTCTGTTTGCACCCTTACGTCCTTACAGCTTAGTTCAAGGCTTTTTCCCTTGCTTTATTCCTCTCTGCAACCTCTCCCCTCCCAGAATAAATCATGGCTGTGCTAAGGAGAGGAGAGGAGACTTCAGTTTTGCCTGGGTTTCTCTTAGCTGCGCATTTCCTCCCGCCTGTTCCAGGGCCCGGAGCTGCGGTGTGGCCGGTGGCCGCTGAGCGGCAGCGCTGCCCGGGGAACAGCCCGGGGACCGGCACAGCATCCTGGGGGGAGCAGCAAAGCGCCCCCAGCACCGGTATCCTCCCAGCCCCTTGCTCCTTGCCCCCTCGCCCATCCGAGGAGCAGCGTTTGTTTCTCCATGCTGCGTGGATTTTGTACGTTTGGGGTTGATACCTTCTGCCCGTCTCGCCTGTTGCGTGCGGTGGTGCCAGCGGCTCTGGGAGAGGAGCGCTGCCACAGCAGTTGGTGCTGGAAGGAGCACTCTCCATACTGGGCAGTCGGGTACCTGCGGAGTCGGGGTCTCACTTCCTTCCCTGCGCTGGGTGTTTGTACGTCTCTAAAGAGGGGTCTCTCACCAAAATGGATTGTCTTGGACTGGATTATAGCTTCTTCATCCCAGCTTAATGTATAGGAAATCTCAGGAACAGCCCTGAAGGGGTTTGCTCATGAGAGCTTATCCGTGCTTAAAAGTTGCATTCATTTAGCTACTTCTGCATCCATTTTTAGTTAAGGTCAGTGCAGCTTTATGGACAGTGGAGACTTTGTGGGAAGGAAGACTGTGTGGTTCTTTGTTTTCCCATTAACTCGTCTGGTTGGGAATTGCAGCCCTTTAATTAAACCAGCGCAGTATGGACTGGCCCCAAGGTGCTATTCTAAGACTATAGCGTTCACATCTGCTTTTGGGTAAAACTTGGCCTGTTTGAGGTTAGCCTGCTCTCTCGTGTGTCTAAAGCAGGAAGAAGCAGTGAATCAATCACTGGGGCTCCATCCCAGCGAGCGTCGCAGGGATACACAGTATGTTTTGCCTCCCTCTCACTCCTAGCAGGGAGCAAACGTCCCCGCGCACGCGATCGGCAGAGACCGCTGGAGTCTGCAGCTCGCCCTTCCTGGAGGACACAGGGAGCTGCATGGCACAGCGGCAAGAGGATTTAATTAACCAGCATATGGAGAGCTAAGGCGAGCGCTGGACTCCGCTCAGAGCCACCACTGAGAGCTGGAGGGCGGTGATGACAGCCTGGTCCATCGCCTGTTGTTGTTTGCGTTGAGCTTCCCCCCTCCTCCCTTTGCATTTTGCTCAATCAGTAAATGGCTTCGTGTAAACTCCTACAGAAGAAGCGGGCACGCAGGAATGCCGTGGGCAGTTGGTCCGTGATCTGTGTGGATCATCTGATGTTTTTGTCCATGTGGCATTTGTTTGGGTTTAAACCGGGAAAGCTGGTGCATCGACGTGGCTGGCAGTGTGTACAACAGCCTGACTGTAGCTGAAAGGACTCAGAGACTGGCGGGGAGAAGTTGATTACTTGGGGTTTTTTTCCCACTTTGATATGTAGGCTGGACCTTAGAAAGTTATTTTTAGTGGACAGCAGAGTGGAAAAAAAAAGTTTAGGTTGTGTTTTAAAACTAGCATCCATTGCAAGTACCAGCAGAAGTGCTGAGGAAGGTGGAAGGTTCTCGTAAAACACTCCCTTCTGCCTTCATTAGGTGCTGAGACAATTAACAAGGACGTGTAAGGATTGCAATGCCCGTGCTAAAAGCAAACTGGCCACCCTTAGCCAGGCTGACCCAGAGCACAGAAAGCTGCGTATCTGCACCGCCGGCCCTGGGAACAAAGGATCTTCCTGAACCCAAACATGTTTGTGTTAATCCCGGCTGCTTCCTGGCAGCCAGCGAGAGGAAACGAAGCCACTACCTCTAACAGATGTACAGTGAGGAGATTACAGTGTGCGATTAAACACCCTCTCCATCACATCCTCCTCTCCACCATCCCAGCCCGACGCATTAATGGACTGTCCCAGGCTGCCTGCCAAGCTCGGGCAGATGTAACAGGCAGCAGATACTCTCCTGCATCCGTGCCTGGTTTGGAGCCGATCGCTAATGCCAAGGCTTCCGCAAATACGGCGCCCCGCGCACCAAAGCCTGAGCTGCACTAGTTGTACCTGTCTGCCAGGAGGAGCGGGCTGGGGAAAGGCAGGAGAAACACATGGAATTCACACCATCCAGAAATGATGAACTTGGCTGAAAAGCTGTTAAAACGAAACCAAAATGTGATTTCCTATGTACAAGGTAACCCTACGTGAATAGGCCAGGCTTTGCTAATGGACAAAGTGCTGAAGAAGTTGGGCAGGGTCTTTATTTTGGTGGACCAACTTGCTTTTTGGCTGCTATGCTTGCAGTAGAAGATTTCAGGGCTGGGAAGGGCTCATTCCCTCTTTGTGTGGGTTTAGGCGCTGCCTTATATTGCGGTAGCCAGTCTTGGTGCCAAGTGCTGCTCTTACAATAGCAATAATCTAGGCTGGTTGCAAAAAGTCAGCTGTCCTACTGTGTGTTTAGGTTAATTAATATGGTAATGGCAGAGTATGTTTCTTTATCAAACAAAAAGCTGTTTCTAAAATAAAATAACCCCTTGTGGAAATTGCAGAGATCAGAATTGTCATCACGTGAGACATGCAAAACCCTCATCAGCTGAGCGGGTTGGGTTTGACTAAGAGTAAAAATTAAAAGAAGTCACTTTTCTTTTCTTGGGTGAGAGCTGTGACCTTGGTCATGGTGCTGGAGTGGTCACCTTTGTCTGAACCGTGAGCTTTCTCCCTGCTTTTGTGTGAAGGGGTCCAACACGGGTTCCTGTAACCGCCAGCAATGCGCCATTGTCTTGGGTAGAACAAGGGAAGAAGGTCGCGAGTTCTGCTGACGGCACATGTGTCGTCCATTTTTCCCCTGCCTCTGTTCTGGAGAGGACATGGCTCGATCAGAGGCCGCACCAGGTGACCCTCGAAGTTAGGAAGCCATGGGGACATCTTCACAGGGTGCTTTGGAGCAGGCAGGCAGAGCTGCCCGTAGGTTTGCAGCTCCCCATGGCCAACACGTCTTGGGAGTCATCCCATAAACATGCACAGCTGCAATGACACTTGCTGTGTGGCGGTCACAGTGACGCGGAGAACCAGATACCTCCCATCTCGTGCCGTCCTGGTGTGTCTGGGAATCTGCGTTGCTGTGCCTCTTCCCTTTCTCCTCGCCTGCGCAGGAATCCCATTTCCCGGGTGTAGGAGACAACTGGTTGGCAAACATCAGCAGCCTCAACTGAAGGGAGAGCATTGTTTTGGATAGCTGCAGCGTGCAAAGCTGTAACAAAAGGCAAAGGGAATGACTTGGTACGAAAGTGTAAGCGGCACCATCTGCTTCAGAAGGGCATCGTTTCTAATTCGGCAGTGAAGGAGGCTCCTGGAGTTAAGTAATTGGGAATAGTAGGCTCCTGGCTGAAAAGTGTGCCAGCCCTTCTGGCAAAAAGCTGTTAAATCTTTGTTGCTGGCATGTGAAAGTGGTTCTGTGTGGCAGGGCTCCAAAGATTGTTTTTAACCCTTGATGTATGTTAAAAAAAAACAAAACAAAAACCAACCTCAGAAACCCTATAGCCCTTTTGATCTTGGAATGGCATGTGGCCAGGTGTCAGGAATGAAAGGGGAAGGTGGGGTGTCCTCATCAAGGTACGTGAGTGGCTCCAAGTCTGATCCTCCCGTGTCGATAACAGCCAGACCTGGCCCGCCAACAAACGCACACGAAACGGTGCCTGTTTTAATGGGTTTAGCAGGAGAACACAGGGTATGATGAATGATTCATGAGGATCAATAGAACCAAGACATTTACTGCCCCTTAAAACCAGTGCCTGCCTGCCAAAGGGTGCATTTGCAGGGTGAGGGATCACAAAATCCTGTGCTGAGCTTTTGGGACGCAGTCACACAGTTGGCTCTTCCCTTACTACAGCCCTTCCCCTGCCGCCTGCGAACGTGTCCGGCTTACCAGCCAGGACGAGGAGCCTTTCGTTCTCCAGATGAAAGCACAAGCTGTTACACATCTCCCAGCAAGCACAAACACAAACAAGTCAACGTTTTGCACTCCCTCTTAGGGGTGGCTTCCTTGGAAGCTTTGGTCTTCATCCTGTTTGTCTGATTTGCGATCAAAAGAGTGTTGCTGCCTACGTGTGTCTTTAAGCAGTTACTTCTACCGTATCTCATATAAACGTCCAATTTCCTCATTAAAATAAAGTGAAGGTAATGCCATCAGAAAAGATCTATCTCTGCAGTCGTCGTTTTTCGCTAACAGTGCGACCAGAGCTGAGCAAAGCTCTTTTGGGACCTTCTTTGGTGTGAAGGGGAAGAGGATGCTTCACAGCCCTAAGGGTGTTCCTGCCAGGAGGAGAAAGTTGGATTTGAAAGCCTGAGCCCCAGCCATCCTGAAGATGAAACAGTTGGATTGCAAAACCTGTACTTTTTCCAAGTTTGATTTGGATGTTTTTTAATCTTCCTCAAATTAAAGGAAAATGTCTTGTTTGACCCAAAACAAACTTATGTTTTCTTTGGCCAGCCAACTGAAAAAATCAACTCTATCCCCAGTGTTAGTCCAAGTTCCCCTGCCAACAGTGCCTCCGCAGCTCTCCTGCTCCACGCAGCTTTACCAGTCCAGATTAGAGCCTTGTTGCTAAAGAGTTTACAAGAACAGGAGAGTTCAGTTACTTACTCTGAGTTTAGTTCAGCTATTCTGGTTAAATTCATAAATATTTGCTCATATTCCACCTCTGTTTTATGGACGTTTGTCCACATCCTGCCTTTTTAAGCTGTTTGCTCACGTAAACTGCTTTATTTTGTGAGATTTTTACAAAGCATAATATGGATTTGCTCGTATTCGTGATGAAGCAGAGTTTTTGATGCAGCTGCAGGATTTCCATTACCTGCAGAACTAGAAGCCCTTTGTGTGAAGGTGAAGGATTTTGGTCAGGAAACAGATGAACTTGATGTTCTTCAGCACCATATTTTCATCTCTGTAGTCTCCTCGAGGAAGTAAACAGAGAACCTGGGAGCTGTTCCGTAAGTTTTAGGTGATCTAGGATTTACTGACTCATTTTGTACCTGGGTTCTTGTGCCTTGGGAAAAACCCTCCACTCCTGTTATTTGATGGGCTTATTCTGGTGTTTGGTGGAGGAGAGACCTGCAGACCTCTATGCCATACCTCCAGCCTCATCCTCAACTGAGAACCTGCAGCATGGTGGGGGAAGAGATGGGAATTTTTCCATTTCCTAATGGTGTTAGTGGTGTGCTGGGTCTTTGCTTTCTTTAATACTTGTAATCCCTCTCAGGAAACTTGTCGGAAGTGCCAGGGGCTGTGGAAGGAGCACATGAACCTCACCTGCGAGCAGCTGGCTGAGAAGGATGACATCAAATACAGGACGTCCATGTAAGTAAACTCCATAACCAGGCAAAAACAGAGAGGATGGATGAACTTGTAATAGCAATAAACTAGATGATACACTTGGGTGTGGATGGGGTGAGAAACTGCTCTGTTCTTGTGACTAGCAGAGGCCCTGAAGTTCTGCTGGGTGTCACTACCTTCCATCAGAGCGATCCTAGGGCCGACAAAGCTTGAGGGGTCAGAAGGCACCCAGGATGGGATTTCTTTCTCTGAAAGACACTTGGCAGCGGATCCAGCTGGTAATTTGAGAACGTGGGAGAGTTGTCACCAAACCAGCCTGTTCCTCTGGCTAGCCCAGTGTCTCACAGGCTGGCAGCTGGTCCTCCTCGGAGGTTAGAAACCCCCATTGGTGTTGCTTCAGGGGGGAGAAGGGAGGTGTTGCACAGAGGCAAAGTGCGTTGAGTCACAGTAAGTCATTACCCTTTGATAATCCAGACTGGTGACGACGCGTGGTTTGCTCAGCTGCTGCTTTCTGGCTCTGTGGGAGGGGATGTGTTTTCTTACTGAAGCTTGCCTCTGTTTCTAAGCGGTTGTTAGAGGCTGTTACAGAATGGAGTCACGTTTTTTAAATACTCAGGTGTAAATCTTGAACGTTTCCCTAAAACATTTTGAAGTTTCATCTCTTTCATTGCTACAGCAGATGACAAAAATCCTCTGCCTTTAGGAAATAAGAGAAGGTTCAGCCGTGGAGCTGCATGTCTGGTGCAGTCACACAGGACTTGCCCATGTTGCCCAATCCATTCCCCTCTGATTTAGAGCCTGTCTGGCATGAAGAAAGCTGGAAAGCTCCACGACTGGGAGGCTGAATGACTGTTGCTTGCTCATCCCACAGTCTCTAATTCAGAACAAAATCTTTACAGATTTGATATGACTTTTTTCCCTGCCACTCCTTTTCCTGTAGGAGAAAGGGGTGAGAGGGACGAGGAACAAGTTGTCATGTCCCTAATAAGGCAAAAAAATCAGTTTCAAAACCTTTAGCAGGAATGTTGCTGTGGATAGATGAGTCTAACTGCTTGATACAATAAAAGCTTCCTTTTGAAGCCCGGCGTAAGGAAAGGGAAGCACAGCTGGAGTTCAGGCCAAACTTCCTGCCTTGCTCAAAGTTTCCAAAAAAAAAAAATTCTGCATCAGCAGCATCCTGTTGAGTAGCAGAGGGAAGAGCAGCTGCAGCTCAGAGGAAAGTCAGCCTCGAGTTGTTTTTTTTTTTGTCTCTATTCTTAGCGTATCTCCAAACGCCTGGGTGCAGGTCGTGCCAGTTATAGCTGCGTGGGAGCTTTGGGGAGCTGCGAGGCAGCTGAAGCTCCCACCTCGCCGTGTCCTGCTCCTCCGGTTGTGCTGACGGAGCGGTTTGTGGAGCTGTGATCCTCCTCAAAAATACCTCCCTATCGTCTCCCAGACACGTGTTGACTTTGCAGCTCCGCTGGCGCAGTTGGGTGGAGATGCCTGGCTGGGGAAGATCGTTCCCCGCTGCCGGGTCAGCACAGCCAGGGAGCTGTGCTTCCCTCAATGAAAACACAGCCTCTTTACTCTTCTGTCATCAGATTTCACTTCTAGGTTGTGAATTAAACTGTAACGCGATCTCCAGCGGTTGGAAAATTGGCCCTTAGGACGACAACTTATATTCTTAAGTCTTTTAATTAAATGACCGAGGCTTTGCTCCGTTTCTGTGCCAAAATAGTCTCGCCGCGAGCTGAGCCTTTGCGCTGGAGCGCGTGTCACTGCCAGGACATCTCCTGGGGACAGGGACTGTGCTTTGTCCTGGATTCCCATTTGTGCTCTGTTACAGTAAATCCTGTCTCTTGAACCTAAAGCAATAACCTCTGGAAAACGTATGTAGGGAATCTTAAGAGAAGGAGGCAAGCCCAGTCTCTGTGGGGAAAGATGCAATTATTTTCCAGTTACTGATTTAAATTTAACAAAACCCAAATAAATCTGGAGCGTAGCAGGCAGGGTCAAAAAAAAAAATACATAGTCGTGGCAACTTTGTAGCCAGAGCAACGGGCAAACATAAAACTGGCTAGCAAATGACAGCCAAGGGTTTGCTTTTCCTGAACTTTATCTCCCGGGCTGTATTTCTCCACAGCCAAGTCAAGCATCCACGTGCCCTTTGGCCCTTCGACTTAGGGCTTAAATTCCTCCCAAGCCGGAGCCTGGCGCTGTGGCATTTTGGCTCGCGTGGAAACCAGGATCAGGTCTGCAGCATGCAGCCAGTGATTGACTTTCTTTCACTTAATTTGTTCTTGAGTTGTCATGGGTTGGCTCCAAGTGGAGCTGAGCCCAGACCTCCTTGGAACAGCGGTGGACCGTAGGGATGGCGTAGGAGGAAAGAAGAGGAGGAGAGGTGCACTGGGAAAGGGGGGTTAAAGCATCACTGGGACAGCGTAATAGTAATTTTCCCGCAGACTGGTGACTGCGAACATCCTTTCTCTAATTCTTCTCCCTCCTCTTGCGTTGCAGAGAAGAGAAGATGACAGCCGCCCGAATTAGGAAATGCCACAAGTGTGGGACCGGCCTAATTAAATCGGAGGGTTGCAACCGCATGTCCTGCCGCTGCGGTGCCCAGATGTGCTACCTCTGCCGGGCTGCCATTAACGGGTACGACCACTTCTGCCAACACCCCCGCTCGCCCGGGGCTCCCTGCCAGGACTGTGCAAAATGCTCCCTCTGGACAGATCCCACAGTAAGTAACGAAGGACTTTTGTGAATGATTCGCGCCCTGATTTCAATTACCGTTGGATGCCAGCGCCTTGAAACACATGCCTTCCACCAGAGGAAAATGGCTGGTTTTAGACAGCACAGCGTTTTTCCTTTCCCAAGGCAGCTAAAAAACACACTGGAAGCCCACATCAGCACAGAGTCACAGCTGACCGCAACTTGGAAGGAACTGGTGTTGCTTTAGGGAAAACCAGCTCCTGTTAGACAAGGGCTTTGGCTGGAAGTGCTTTTTAGGGGAGTGGGGCTTGTGGAAGGAGCTGGTGGGGAGCGTGTGCTGGCACCAGGCACGGTAGCCAGCGTTGGGATTACTGGGACTCGTTCCTAGTTTTGCAGCTGAGTTGCAGTTCGATACAGCTCTGTGTCTGGAGGCGAGGGGAGTCACATCTTTTTGGTGCCCAGATCATCTGCTCACTCTGCAGGTCCCTTCGCAGAGAGAGAGAAAACTGCCTGGAAGCCAACGCTCCGGAGTTACGGTTGGGTTCCTTCTCATGGCTGTTACAACAGCTGGAAAGGGAGAGCTGAGGCCTGGACTGGGCTGTGAGGGAAGCTGTAGTAACTTAATACAGCTCGTAGTGTTGTAACCAATGCAGCTGTGACAAGCACGGCAAAACTTAGTGCAGCATCCCTGTAAATAGAGCTCTTCCATACCAGACATCCAGAAGGAGTGTAGGTAGGAGCAGGAGTTGAATTTCCTGATTTCAGCAATCGGTGGAGAAACGTGAATGTGGATCTGCCTTCCCAGGGCTTGTCTGAGCTTCGTTTTTCCCAATGCTTCTTTGTCTCGGGCTGCTGCAGCTTGCCAGACAGCTCCCAGCTCCTTTTTGCAGGGAATGCACGCAATCCTGTGCTTGCACAGAGCCAAGGAAAAGCCACTCTAAATCTCTCCCTCCTACCTGCAGGCTCTGGAGGATCTCCCAGCGGTGCCCCAGCCGGTGTAAACTTCCTGCTCCCCTGCTTGCCTTCCTTTATTCCCTGCGTTATCCTATCAATGCGAGGTGTTAAACTAAACACAGACATCTCCTTCGAGGCACCCCTGTAGCTTTTCCGACACCTGGTTATGCATTTCCCGCATTCCTGTCCCACTCCTCCTTGTTTTCCACCAGGATGCGATTCAGGGTTCGGCAGCGCTGGCGTCTTTTGTTCCCGTCAGGCTGCTGATTGTGCAGGGTGACGGCGTTTGTTCAGAGCTAGAGAAAACATGAGGCCTCTCAAAAAAGGCTCGTACTGTACTTTAAAATAAATAAATAAATAAGCAGCACAAAGAGGGCACTGTCACCAGGCCCCTTCCAGCTCTCTAATTAACCAATGTTGTGGCAAAGAAAAATTTCCCACCGTCAGCAAAGAGCTGGCACTGCCTGCTCTAGCTTTTTTTTTTTTTTTTTTTTGGGATGACGGAGCACTGGTGGGCTGGGGAGTTGAAGCTGGGTGACTGTCCTCACTGCAGTGCAGAGAATAACGGGAAACTCAACTGTTGGCTTCTAAGACTGAAATGATGGATACCTGTGTGCGTTGTCCCCCTTCGTGAGGGGCTTAGTGGCACCAGCCCAGTCCCACCTGGGTGATCTGCACCCTCGTGTGGACGTGTAAGCGGGAGTTAACGTGGTATGTGTGAAGAGGGGGGGAGTGGATTTGAAATCTTGGCATGGGAATATGAAAGAATAAAAGGCCATTGTATCAGAACTGTCTTGTGCTTTGTCAGGGACGATGTCCATCCAAGGGATTACCCCATCCCGGCTCTGCTGGCAGCTGCGTTGGCATCTTGTGCCTTTCTCGATTCCTCTGTTTCCTCTTTTGGCTCGATTTCTTCTGTTCTGTTGAAGTCAGTAGACAGCTGATGCCATGCGTATAGGAAGAGAGTATCTGTTGTGGGCTTGCACGTGTTTGCAGCCGGGCTCTGCATGTGTGGAAGTGCGGAGAAGACAAGACTGGGTCTTCTCATCGCCTGTGAAATTTGCAGCCCATCGCTTAGGAGCTGCTGCTCCTCTCTCTGGCTTAGGCTCTCCTGCAAAGTGGGGAGGGCACATGGGTGGCTCCGAAGTCTGGCTCCCAGAGGGTGTTTCTGTTCTGATTTCTGATACATTCGTGTACAGCCTTAATTTATAACTGTCTTCATAGCAGACCAGTGGCATGGTCACAGTACCATGGTCTTGTCCATTTGCATTTAACAGATGTAGACTTCAGCTTTCTGTCAGATATAGATTATTTCACACCTTTTGCATCCAGCTCCTGGGCCCCCAACGTAAGAAGGACATGGAGCTGTTGGAGCGGGTCCAGAGGAGGCCACGAAGATGATCTGAGGGCTGGAGCACCTCTGCTATGGAGACAGGCTGAGAGAGTTGGGGCTGTTCAGCCTGGAGAAGAGAAGGCTCTGGGGAGACCTTCTAGCAGCCTTCCAGTACCTAAAGGGGCTACAAGAAAGCTGGAGAGGGACTTTTGAGAAGGGTGTGTAGAGATAGGACAAGGGGCAATGGCTTTGAACTGAAAGAGGGGAGATTTAGATTATATATAAGGAAGAAATTTTTTTACAATGAGGGTAGTGAGGCACTGGAACAGGTTGCCCAGAGAAGTTGTGGCTGCCTCATCCCTGGAAGTGTTCAAGGCCAGGTTGGATGAAGCTTTGAGCAACCTGGTGTAGTGGAAGATGTCCCTGCCCATGGTAGGGGGGTTGGAACTAGATGATCTTCAAGGTCCCTTCCAACCTAAACCGTTCTGTGATTCTATGAACTGATTTGGGTCTAATACCACATTATTTAAGACAAAATTCAGCTTTCTTTAAAATAGGGAACGTTTGTTCTTTTTCAGATGTTTAATGTTTTCTGAGTCTGAAGTGATTCTTGTGAAGGTGTAAGTAAACCTATTCATTAGCTTGGGTTAAAAACAAATTAGAGACAGTCCTCCAGGAACTGCAGCACCTGTTAGTCTTTGTCTCAAATGATCTCGAGAGGGTAAAGCAGACACTTCAAAATTTCCCATAATCATAGAATCATAGAATAGTTAATACCTTTAATAAAAGGTTAATTAAAATCTCATCCCTGTGCTGTAATCAGACTTGGGTCTAAATTACCAGTATTGGTGCAATATCTGCTGGCTCAGAGACAAGCTGCAATGGGGCTGTGGTCAGCAGCTGCCAGGGTGGCAGGCAGCAGTCGCTTCATCGCTGCAATTTTTTCTAGAGCTGATCGGTGCCCTGCAGCCCCGTAGGACACGAACACGGGCCAGGATCTCTTGTCAGTGAGCTGCTTGGCCAAAAGTCCTCGTGTGCCTGTTCTGCAGCCCGTGCTGGCTTTGGCTCAGCTCGCTGAGACGTTGCTGGCTGCAGGAGGGGCTGATGCAACATTGCCGGAGACAAAGCTCAGGATGGAGCAGGGAGAATGGGCTCTGCGACTCAGGGGCTATATTTTCCCCGTTTTTTATAAATATCTGTAGCAAACCTGAGGTAAATGTGTGCATTTTAGCTGGTTCGTACAAATTCTGTGGTGCAATTTGATTAATGCATCTTGATTTTTCTGGTAAACCAGGTTGTGCTCTCAGATAGGTTATTTTTAATTTAATACTCATCTTTGGGCTATCACTACTATTGCAGAGCGGCTTTTTGGGCTTTGAAGTTTAAGATGTTTTCAGTAAACTCTTAAAATGCTCCCAGAGGCCCGTCATTAAAGTTCAAAGCAGAAGACTAATCATTCTAAGGTGCTTGCAGTTATCCCTCCTTCTAGCGTTATAAACAGATGACGTTGAGCGAGGACTGCGTAAAACTTGAAATGCATTAAGGAAATGCACGGAGTACCCAGCGTCGCCTCTCGGCTTGGGAGGGGGAGAAGCACCCCTAAATTTAGGGTATTGTTCTGTTTTTATTGTGCTTTAATCAGCAGCATGCACAGAAAGCCCGTCGATGTCGAACGCCTGTTGCTAAAATAACTCTGCGTTTCTCCAGCGCCGGCGCGCGTTCCGTCCCCGTCCTGGCCCCACTTTTCCCGCAGCACTGCGGATGCCCTGTTCCAGTTCCAACACAGCCCACTTTTATCCCCTGCTTCCTGCTGCATGGAGGAACACGCCGGAGACAGCCGGTGCCTGTTCTTGCTCACGCTCTCCGCAGCTGATCTGGGAATGATTTGAAACAAAACCCCTTCGTCCTTTGGAAGGCTCCATCGTGAAAAATCATTTCCAGTTTATTAGTAACGGCTGCGGCCACACATACGTGGAAAAAGAAAGCAGTAAAAAAACGGAAAGGGGGGAGGCTGTGGTGGCAAAGGCACTTTCTAAAGACAGAGGGGGGGTTGTGCAGCCCAGAAATAGTTACCAGGTCTCTTGTTTTCCCTCTCTCAGGAGGTGGGCAGCCGTTTTCCCGTGACACTTAGTAATTAAAGATAACGAGAAGCGCAGTAGATAAAAACAGCTTTCAAAAGCTTTGTCGATGACACTTTTGTTCTGGGCAGAGGAGGTTTTATTTGGGAGGAGGTTGTCTCTGTGTGGCTTGCGGAGCTTTTATCTCCTTTGCTGCTGTATTTTCTCATTCCCAACGGGCTGTTTGTTCCTCCGGCGGCTCTTCCCACGTGCGTGCGGGGCCCTGCGTGGATGCTGGACGCGGCTTCTCTGCACCAGCATTGTTGAAATGGGCCTCCCTGCCATGAGAAGGTGCCTCGCTTAGCAACCCAGCCCAGCTCTTTAGTTAATCCGGCCACGGACCGAGCCATCTTTTCTGCTGTGATTGGCTCCGTGTGCGCCGCATTCCCTGGATTCAATGGGAGAGGGCTGAAAGGAAAAGCCTCCTCCGTGCCGAGCTCCTTTGGCAGGTGGGGGATGCGAGGGCGGGCGTGCAGCCCCTCAGACTGGCCAGGGACTGGCATTTGTTTTGGCTACAGGGCTGGGGATGGGCCCTGCAGAGAGCATCCTGCTGCCAGGTTCGGGGCAAAGCTGGGTCCCGTTTTGCCACTCAAAAATGCAGCTGCTGTTAATAACTGCCTTTGCTTTCTGCAGTGTGTGCAGATAGGACGGGTGAATACATCTCAGATACTTTGCATTTTTCTCTCGGCCACCTCCCTTCTCCCGTGATGCAACAAAAGGTGGGGAAGGGCCACGCTTTAGCATTGCCCTGCATTTTCTCTCCCAGCAGGAGAGCCAAGTTACATCCTTACTCCAAAAACATGCGAGCTGGCCAGTGCTGAGACCACCTCCCCCAGGATTGGAAGGTTGCTTTCTTTTTTTCTTTCTTCTCTCTTTTTTTTTTTTTTTTTTTTTTTTTTGCTGCAGGCAAGGCAGCTGACAGGAAGATGACTGTTAGATGACTGTTAGCTTGACAAGATAAATCCTTTCAATCCACGAAGCCTATGAACAGGCTATTAAAATTATAATCTAATCCTTTATTAAGGGACTTGAACCCGCTCAGGAAAACGGACACAAGAGGCTTTTGAAATTGTCCTGCAGCCTCCACCCCATGTGACACTAAATGGTTTCTTACCGCAACAGCCAGCCATAAGTGCACTAATGAAAACTTAATTTTCGGTGTGGATGCTTTACTCCTAGATGAATCCGTCCTCTCTCTCCAATTACTGTGGAATCAAAAAACCAGCCTTTGCTTCTCAAAGAATTGCAGGTGTTTTGCAAAAATCGCTGTGGTACGTGGTGAATATCTGCAGCACTGAGACTTGGTTTTGAATTCTGGCCTGTGCCAGTGCAATATGTAATAGCCAGAACTTGTGGCATCAGCTTTCTTTCACGAATATCCTAAAATTATCTTGCCGTGCACATACCATCAATTTTTTTGTTCCATCTGGGACACAGATCTTTCCTAAATACTGCAGGTATTGAACCGTGCTGTGTATTCATTGCTTGCCAAATTTAATGTCAGCTTCTTCAGTAGAAAGGTGCATATTCTGCAGTGTATTTTTGTTCTTTCTATATTAATGGATACCAGTTTTTCAGAAATACTGATGCAAAAAAATGAAGCCAATGCTTAGTATGTGGGATTAACTATAAAACATCTTAACCACACTTTTATCAGCAGAGAAGCAACAAAGCTGATAACTTGTGTTCTTGGAGATGTGGTTTGTTACACCTCTGCTGTGATTTGCAGTTGCAGAACAAGTTGGGAACTCGTCATCCTGATCCAGGTCTGTTCTTGGCAGGTTTGTTTGCATCCAGGGTGTGCTGCGAGGTCTGTCTTGGTCTTCAAGAGGGGATGGGGTTGAGCAGGGATCTCTGGCTGTTGTGTTTGAGGTGATGTATTTTATGTTGTCCTCGCAAGATAGACGTCATTTTGGAGATCTGGCAGATGGGCTTTGCTGTTAGGCCTCTCCCCGGTGCTCTGGGAGCTGCAGTAATTGAAGCCAGCATCACCTTGGGTGTTCGTGCAGCTGGCTCGCCAGCCCTGGGGCAGATGGCTTTGTCCATCCATCATTAGCTTGGAGGTCAGCTGCAGTTTAAAATGGGGGGAGGTCGAGTAGCCCTCGCTGCAGGAGGATCTTGTAAAGTTGCGTTGTTGGCGTGTCCGATGCCCCAGACTTCTGCAGGACTGACCGATGTCAACGGCGGGGTTTGCAGGAGCTGCAGGATCACAGGGGTGGTGGTGGCAGGACACTGGTTTTCCTGGAAGGCACTGTTTCAGAGGGTTAATCACACACTTAGACTAAAGTAAAAGCTTTTTCTTTAAGTTAGAAGGGCCCTTCTGCATGTTTCTAGGCTTTGAGGTGAGGCTTGTACCTTTGTGTGAGGGAAGGAGATAGGGTGATCTTGTTCAGTTGATTTTTAAAATACATTTACTTGTCGTATAACTGAAAAAAAACATTCAGGAGCATCTTCTCCAGTAAGTGGCAATAAGTTGGGAGAGGTGGCTATCTCCGTGTTCAACAGCATCGCAAAAAATATTCTGTGAAGGAAAAAAATTGGAATCTTGAAGCTTTGGGGCCACCCTTTGAGAGCGCTGCTCGGGCAAAAAGGGAGTGGAGGGTGTTTGGTTGCCTGTTACGGAGCGTGCCCAGGTTGTTTTCCAGCCAGGGAACGTCGCAATCTGATACTTGGGGGGTAATTAGAAGTTCTGTGTAGGCTCAGAAGAACCATTCTTCAGCAGTTTTTATGGAGATAGATAGGCTGTAATTAATGGTCCATGGAAACAGCCCGCTTGGAAAAAAAAAAAAAAATATGTGCTGGAAAGTCTAAATTTTAACCATTGACTCACAGAATAATAAACGGGAGGGAAGTATTGAGTTTGATGGCTTTCTGCAGATTAAGATAACTTCAGTCTCCCAGGGAAACCTTATCTGGTGGTGGGAGGAGGGGAGATCTTCGCAAGCTTCCCCGGCGTCGCTGCCAGACGTGTGCAGGACCATGAGATTGGCATCGGGAGGCTGGCTGGACTTAAAATAATTTCAGCGTAGCTGCACACATGAAGCATATTTCGAATTTAATCCCAGAGCACTCCTCAAAATGGAGGATATTTTCCACATTAAGTGTGTTCGGGAAGAAATGCATGGGTTGTGGCAGTACTGAAATTAGGTTGAATAAAACAAAGCAGTCTTGCGTGTCGTGGGGTGCCTGGGGTTTCCCTCCTGCGCCCCAATTTGCTGAAGCAAATCAAATGCTCCTCCGTACGCAGGTAGACCCAGAGCAGCTGATGCCTGATGCAGATGGTGTGTGTCATCCAGCAGCTCCTGTTCTTGGCCTTCTTCCCTAATAACTAACATCAAGAGTACAAACACCGTCCAGGAGGCTTAGCTATTCTCAGTTGTTTCCTGAAAGTGCCAGGTGATGTTTCATCCCAGCGGACATGAAGCAGCAGCAGATGCAACCCTGCAGAGGCCGAGAGGACCTCTGTTGCCATCGCTGCGCATATGGCCAGCAGAAGCATCTGCTGCCTGGCACTGAAAGGGGGTTCTCTCTTCATTTGTCTGGAGTGATCTTTGTTACCCCAAGAGCTGTTGCATGCTGTGGCGTGGTGAAGAAACTCATTTTTCACAGCCGTTCTTGGGAGTGGACAGGTGATGCTGCATGGATGAGGGTGATTCTCTGGTTCAGTGTTTTACCTTTTGTAAAGCCTGAGAGCTGCCCAGGCCCCATGGACTGTTGGTGACCGTCCTTCCAGGCAAGCCTCTCCTAGCTTAGGAGTTTCACAGTCATCTTCCACGATTTTGTCCATCGTGCTCTCTTAATCTAACAAAAGGTGGTATAAATGCCAGCTCTGTAGATACCTGCAGCCACCTGAAGCTTCACCGCGTTGTTTGGCCTCACTGCTGCTACTTTGGGTTGAGAAAACTGAAGATGATGAGAGGCAGAGGGATGCTTTCAAGTTCTAGCTTGTTCTTGTTGAGTAGTGGGTCTAAATATTCTTGCTATAACCTCTAGATAGACATTAAAGAAACATATTGGGATTTATGCCCTGCTGGGAGTTACAGATAAGATCTAAATGGCCTCGTCGCAGCAGCGTTTAGCTACTAGAGCCAGGATTTAAGTTGTGTTAATTCCAACTGTTGGGCCAAAAACTCTAGCAGTGCTAGCATAATGTAAATATTTAATAGACTATTGCCATTTAAAAGATTAACAGCTCTCCAGCAACTCTTCAGATGGGCGGAGCTGGGTTGCAGTTCTCTGGTTTCCATCAAGTCAATGAATTTTAGCAGTGATCTCCCTGGAAAGCTGATCTAAGCCTCTTACTCATACTCCGTAGAGTAGGCTTGGCTCTGTGCAAGTTACTCGTGCTGCAGTCCCCCATCGCAGCCTTGCTTTTGGCTAAACCTGGGTCAACCCCAAACGAGGGCAATTCAGCCGAATTTACCTTTTTATTCCTGTGCAAACGTGCTGAAAAGAGAAGCAGCATTGAGAGAGTTGAAGGTTGCTGCAGCAGGAATTAGTCCGCTGACTCTTGATACTCCTGTGATTTCTAGGAAGATGATGAGAAGATAATCCAGGAGATTCAGAAAGAGGCTGAAGAGGAGCAAAGGAAGAAAAATGGAGGTAAGTCACAGTCTGTACCGGTGCTTTGAGATCAGACTGAGGACGACAGGAAAGCGTAGGGTTCCCAGCTACTGACAGGTCTCTGGATGGATTTTTCCATGGCCGATGGATTTTTTCCAGGTCAATGGATTTTCCCCGTGGCCTGGCTGTTTGCAGGCTTCTCCATGCATCGCTGTGCTGCACCAAGCATCACCTAGATCTTGCTCCAGAGAGGAGCTGGAGCCATCACCCTCTTCCTCCTGGGAGCCAGTTTAGCTGTAAAGTGCTGTTGCCTGCAGGCTTTAGCTGGGACCGTGGGGAGACACGCTTGGCGCTGGGTGTCGTGGATGCTCAGACCTGTCTCCTCTCTGCTTGGCAAAGTAGCTGAAGGGCAGCAGAACTTCTGCACTCTATGGTGGGGGGCACAGGGACATGCAAGGGGCTGCCCCACGTCCCTGCAAAAGGAGGTGTTCCCCCTTTGCGGTGCGGTGTTGATTAAAAGAGCCAACCTGGAAAGCTTGTGCTGTGCTCCGTGGTGCCTGGAGCATGGAAGGGGTGAGCAGTGACGTGGTAGAGAACGTGCTTAAGGAACATGCTCGAGATGGAGGATGCTGATTGCAAATGTAAGACCATGGACCAAGCTTGGTGAGTTTCGTTTGTGAAATGACCGATTGCTTTTCTCTCCTCCCTCTGCAGAGAACAGCTTCAAGCGGATCGGCCCTCCTGCAGAAAAGCCCATGGAGAAAATCCAGAGAATCGAAGTCATCCCCAGACCTGTTCCTCAAAACCTCCATCAACCCCGGATGCCCCCTTACCCCTTCGTGCACCCTCCCTTCCCGCTCCCCCCTGTCCGTCCATGTACAATAACATCCCCCTCAACATCGGCCCCATCCCTGCCCCCTACGTCCCCCCGCTGCCGAACATGAGGGTGAACTATGATTTTCCCCAGATCAACGTTCAGCTGGAGCACAACTTGCCTATGCACTTTGGCCCTCAGCCTCGACACCGGTTCTGACCGGGTTCAAACAGCACTTGGCGTAGAGTCGCTGCAGGGCAAAGCCACCCCAGTAACACCACCCGCCTTTCTGCTCCGGCCCCTCTGGGTTTAGCCAGCTGCAAGGGGACCTGCTCTGACTCACGTGTACCTGCACTGCACCCCTCTCTAGAGCTTCTCTGAACCTTTACAAACAAACATTTCAACCTGTGCTGCAACAGGGCTTGGTGCTGCGTTTCCAAGGGGTCTCTCCCTGTGTTGGACATCCAGATGTTTTGATTTGGCAAAGCCTGTGTTCAGGCAGCTGTTGGGAGGGAAAGGGAGACTTTGTGGAGTGCAGGAATGCAGCCGTTCCTCGGAGACTTTGCTAAAATCCTACCTTCCTGCTGGCCAGAGCAGCTGCCACACAGTTGAGTGAGTCTGGGAGGGACGGGAGGAGAAACTGGGCATCTGAATAAAACCATCAGGAGCCAGAGAACAGGAGTTGGCTGCTGTAGCCTTCTGCCAGTGGAGAGGCACGAGGCTGGGCTTCCCGTGTGCTCCAGCATCCCTGTAACCTGCCAGCACCTCCCAGCAGAAATAAATTGATCAAAACCAATTCATCTAGTGTTCTCGCTCTGCAAGTGGAGTGAGGGGATGCAGCAGCCACCTCGGTAGGAAGCCCAGAGCCGTGATCTCTCGAGGCTTTAACAAGTAGCAGAAGACTCAGGCAGCCTCATCTTTGGCTGAGCTGAACTTACCCCCTTTGAAGGGCTCAGGTTTTTTTCCTCCAGAGTTGGGTGCCTCTCACCCTCCGAAACGTGGCCTTTGCTTCGCTGTTCTCGTCTGGCATCCCAGATCTCCCCCTGCTTCTGGTGACAGTCCTCAAACAGCTGGTAGAAGCACCCAAAGCCTAAGCTGCACCCTTCATTGCAAAAACTACTTGGGCAAACCCCCTGTTAGACACGTAGGCAGTGGTGTGATGTGTACTGTGGGAGAAAAATTAGCAAACTACCCCTGTAGTCGTGCACGGAGGCAGCGGTGAGCTGGCACCCCCCTCAGCTGAGTCCCCCCCACCGCACGGGCAGCTGTAGCCGTGTGCCGCAGGACGCCGGCTGCTGCCGTGGCGCTTCGTAACTTCTGAAAATGTGTGTTTCAGCTGAACTGGCTTCGGAATAGCGTGTTAAAAGGCAAACGTGAGCGTCACTGGCCTTAGGAAGTGAGGATTTAGGAAAAGCAAAACTTCCTTGTAAGAAGGGGAGGCATAGCTGCTGGGCTGCGGGAGGAGCGTTGGCACAAAGCGCTTTCCCCACAGCCCTCGGCCATGCTGTCTGGTACAAGCCCCCTTAAGAAAAGAAAATGGTTGAAATGGAAAAAAAAAAACCCAACCCTTCTCCCAGAAATGGTGGGCTGGATTTTAGCAGCTCCGTTGTGTTCTCGTTCCCTGAATGGTTTGGTCTGGGCTGCATCCTGCTCCCTCCTGCCAGGACCCTCACTGCGCTGCCCCTCCCGTTATCCCTCCCTGTGTTTGAGCATCTCAGTGTCTTTTGATTTTATTTGTTTTTCAGGTAAAACTTCCTGCCTCCACCTCACGGCTTCTGCCAAACTCTTGCTTCCAGCTCTCCGTAACCGTTCCCAGCACGGCATCCGCGTGGGCGCGCAGCAAGCGATGGGTGCGGGGCTGGCGGTGGGATGCTCCCGGACACAGGTAGCCTCCACCGTGGCCTGGGACAGCATCTAGGGATCATTGTCCTCAGGAGGATCTCCCAGAGGTGACTTCCATGCCTCTTGGAGCTGAGTCAGTAATTTCTCCACTCTTGGGCATTGCCCATGGGTTGAACATACCCTGCGGAATGCTCTGTTCCAGCTCCTCCGTGCCGTGGTCTCTCTAGCATTAATAACCAGTGGTATTCCCTTGCTGCTATCATTTTCTTTTTTTTTTGTTTTAATTTATTTCTGGAAGTAGTCTGAGGGCTGCAGGAGCTCACCACTCGCTGCTCGGCTGCGTTTTAGCCAGGTTTAAATCCCAACATGCAGCGAGTGATTCCTGCAGTCGCCAGGAGCAGGATGTCCCTTTGGATTTGGGGATCGAGGGCCGTGTTCACAGCGTTAGTGAGTGGCGAGAACATGGACCCAGGTCAGAAGTGTGGGTGGCTTCGCCTTGCAGAAAGGGAATCCTGTTTTCTTCATAGCTGAGATCTTGTGGGCTCAAGGACCAGCCCAGATGAGCCCTCCAGGCTCTCTGAAGCACATGCCCTTGCCCAGCAGGGTGGTCGAGGTTGTCCCCCAGCACCTGCCTTTGCAAAGGGGCATCAGGCAGAGGAGGTCGGTCACGCAGCCGGGGCACAGCTCAGCCGCTGAACTGGTGGCCCAAAATACGAAGCAACCGTGACGTGACCTCTTCCAGCATTCCACGGAGCTGTGTGACCGGGAGTTTGGCAAAAACGGTGGTCTAATCCCATCTTTTGGCACATGGCTAGAGACGTGCGGCCGTCAAGAGGGAAGCACGGAGATGGAGCGAGAGGGATGGAGAAGCGTCGGGCAGAGGTGGCAAGGGGAGGTCGGTGTCCATGGTCTGTCCTTGTGGGTAGGATGTGAGTGTCTTCTGCTGCTGTGGGGCAGTGGTTGTGGTGCTGGAGGATCCTGGGAGAGGTATGGGGAGAGGGGACCACTGTCCCCGTGTCCCCTGCAAAACCACGGGCTTATTTGTATCCGAGAAGAGAAATGAGTGGTTGGTCTGTGACGTGGAGATACACCGAGCCCAGCAGCCCTGAGCGATGGGCTCAGCCCCCCACCCAGCCCCGGGGCGACGCTGGGCTCTGGCGCTACACCAGTTTCACCGAAAATTACTCCGCAGCCAAAGCGTGTGGCCGCTCCCCCTCTGACCCGAGAGACCTCGAGCAGTTCTGGTTTCTGGTCTCGAGCTCCCACGTCCCGTTTTCCCTCCCGCCGTCCTTGAAACCGTTTGTCCTTCAAAAGGCGACAGGGAGGTCGCGGTGCCCAGGCTGATCCCATCACAGGTACTTCTTACAGTTAATTGCCGTGTCCCATTTTACTTGCCTTAAAGGTGGAGAGAGAAACTTAGTATTTGCACTTAGCAAAACATTGTATTAAAAGAAAGAAACTCTGTAAAAGATGTGCATGTTCTGCAACTTTGTATAACAATAGCTGAAAATAAATAGGTGGTTTATTAAAAAAAAAAAAAAAGAAAAAAGAAAAAAATATTTTTCTTTACCTTCTTGGTAGTAAACTGTTCTAATATTCTGTGTGTAAAAAGTTCCTGTATTATATTGTAATTTGAATTTTTGTAAATAAATTTGTGCACTCTGGCTTTTACATCTGTGCTTTCATTACAGCCGAAACACGGTCCTTCCGTGCTGGGGCTAACGACGGGCAGCGCCGCTCTGCCGCATCTCGGCCTGCGCAGCTGGAAACGCCGCCAGTCGCACGGCAAAACCCGTTCAGCCCTCCTGGAAAAGCTCAATTCATTCCATACGCTCCCAGCGAAAAACTGGACGGGATAGAAAATGGTTTCCAGTCCCTCCTTTAAATGGAAACCAGGACGTTCCCGTCGTGGGGGGACAAGGCTGGGGGAGCTGCCCCCCTGGCAGGAGCGACGGTAAATACAGAATCCGGCCTTAAAAGCGAAAGGAAAGGGGGGAGAGGGGATGGGTGAGGGTCCTTGCTGCGGTGCAGCCCTGGCGGAGCCCCTTCCCCAGACAGGCACCCCTCGGCCGTCGTGGCCAGGTTCGCTGGCGCAGACGTGGATGTCGCTGCGGGGGCGAGCGCGTGGCGCTGGGAACTGCTCGGCGTTCCCGGCGCAGCCGGAGTTTCGCCCTGTTTACAGCAAGGAACAAGCATCCATCCTTCCTTCTGCCCTTGCTGCCACGCTTCAACCCACGGCTGGAGCTGAAGGTCCCCCCCCTGGCAGTGCCCCCCTGCCATCCCACCCGGGTCTGTGTTTGGGGAGGCAGCTGGGCAGCCCCTCTTTCCCAAACTTTGCTTCTGGCAAGCCGACGTGAGGTTTTAGAAGCCGCCCAGGAGCCCAGCAGTGACCTGCGGGTGCGGAGCGGGGCTGCGGGAGGCAAAGGGCGGCGGAGGGGCTGGCAGCCCGTGGGCACAGAATCAGCCCCCAGGCCCTCTGCAAGCACCTGCTGTGCCCCATCTCCATAGCTGGAACTGCGCTTGGCCCCAGCATCCAACCTGGGTGAGCTGCTTAAGTTTTTGGCTGTCTTGGGAGTGCTGGGGCACATCCGGACATCCCGGCGCCTCCAGCTGGTCGCGTGTTTTGGCCTGGGCTGGGCAGTAGCGGGGGGGCTTCCCACCTCCTTCCCCCCCTTAGCTTTCGGGGTTTATCTTCCTCTTCGCCGTATCACCGAGCAGAGGAGGAGGGGACTCACTGCTGAACCACACACCCAAAACCAGCACCCATCACCTCTCCATCCTTGGAGCCATGGTACTGGGGGGAGATATCTGAGCTGGGGGGAAAAAAAGCTCCTTTGCAGCGCTGCCGGACTCGGCTTTGCTCCTGGCTGCAGGGGCAGGAGATGGTGGTTCCCGGGAGATGGTGGTTCCCAGTAGATTGTTTCCAGGAGGGATGCTTTGCTGGTGCATCTCCCTGACCCCAGCATGGCTCACCCATCCTCAAAGATGCCCATGGGCTCGGTGGCTGCTCTGAGCATCTCGAGAGGTGGCCCAGCCTCCGGGCACCTTCGCCTTTACGCCTGCTCGGTGGAGATGAGCCGGTTGGTCGCCCTTCCCTTCCCACCAACTCATCTTCACCAATTAGTTTGGCCCCCAAAGGCTCGGCCACCCCAAAGGCTCCGTGCTCAGGCTCCTGCCTCTCGTTAAAAAGCCGTTGCAGCCCCAGCTGCAGTCACCCCGACAGACCACACACCGCTGCCTGTATCCGAATGCAGGTTTTATTTTTTTAATTCGTCTTTCTCCATTTGAAGCTTTTTTTTTTTTTAAGTTATACAAATGGCACTTACAAAAAAAATAATAATAATAATAAAAAAAAAACAAACGAACAAACCCAAAATAATTTCAGAGTGAGATGTTTTCAGAGAGTCGCGACACCCGATAAGAGGAGACAGGAGAGATGTTGACCTAGTGTCACACGGAAGAAGCCGGAGCGGGAGTTACATGGTTCGAACTGCGACGGGGGACGGGGAGGAGGTGACACGGGGACGGCGGGGGTGAAGGCCAGCGAAAAGTGTGTGCCAAGTCACAGGGTCACTCAGGGCTTCATCAAGACACTCGGTCCTTCGAGGGGGTCCCCGGGGTGCCCGTGCGGGCGCGCGCAGCCCCGGGATGTGAGCGCAGAGCCGAGGTAGAGTCCCAGCCAGGAGCCCCTGCGCCGGCGAGGGACCCCGGCTCGGAATTGTCCCCTTGGCAGGGGACGGGTCGCTCGCTCGCCCAGCTGAGAGTTTAGCACCAAGCTCCTACGGAGGGTTATCCCTCCACATGGCTTTAAGGCTGACGAGCCCCTACCTCGCCTCCGGCGATAGGGACTGGCCCCGTTTTGGCACGGCAGCGATGCCGCCAGCACCCTTGGCGTGGGGGGGGGTGGGACGGGACCAGCGCTCCCTCCCCGGCGGGGGCTCGCAGGGGGAAAAGGCTCCTTGGTGTGTTTGAAGGGAGCAAATACCGGCCCCGGGAAGGCCCCAAAGGATAAAATGCCTTTCAACACCCTAACGAACACGTCAGCATCACCCGTTACAGACAGCGTTATACTCTAATGCAGACCTAGTACAGACAACAGCTGGTCACACAGTGCCACGGAGAGCGTATATAAATAGAGACTAACAAAAATACTGTTTTGGTCTTTTTTTTTCTTTTTTTTTTTTTTTTTCCTTTCTTTTTTCTTTTTTTTTTTTTTTTTCCAGTAGGGTTGCAATGACATGAGAGCCCAGCCCAGGTGCCCCGGGGGTGGTGGGACCAGGAGCTGCCTTCCTCGAGGGGAGCCCGCAGGAACGGGCGCTTCCTAATTCAGCATTAGGTGTTCAGTGATTTGCATCACTGTTCCAGTATTTTACGAGAGAGAGAATAAAAAATAAAAAATAAAAAAAAGAAAAAAACCACCACCACCCACAAAGGTACTGAGCAAATATCACTGTGCAAAGCTTGCTAAGGAACTTTTCTATTCTGTAAACCAAAATCTGCAGTTTATGCTTCCAGCCACCGCCCAGGCCAGGTTGCATGGGCCAGCCGGGCTCCTGTGAGGACCAAAGCCACCGGTGCTGGAGGGGGGCTGGATGAACCCCCCACCTGGCACGGGCTTGCTCTGTGTGTCCCCCCCTCCATCCCCTCCCAGGCACAGCAGCAGGACCCACCATGGGGCAGTGCCTGGACCCACCATCGGGGTCTACGAAGCTCATTCAGAGCCAGAAGCCTGAGGAGGGACAGAGGGACACAAGGAGTGCGGGGCTCCGTGAGATGAAAGGCTGAGGCTTTCCAGTCGGGATCACCCTAAAAAATCACTTCCAGGTGCACAGGGAGGAGGGGATCGACTTGTTGGTCCTACAGCGGGGACATGTGCCGGCACACGCCAGCCCCATCCCCAGGGACGCTGCGATATGTAAGGTCACCTCTTATGGCTCAGCTGGGGATGAATCCTGCCCCGAAAGCCAGGAGCGGAAAGAAGCTGCCAGGGGGAGCCGGGGGAAGCCAGCCGAGCCCAGCACCATCGCTCTGGCCCTGGCTGGAGCGGGGCAGGATGGGACTCGTGGGGACGCTGGCAGCACAGACCGAGGCAGCACCAGCGCTGATATGGCAGAAGTGAGCGCAGAGATGATCTTATTCCCTTTTTGCAATCAAGGAGAGCAAAATAAACTACTTAAGGAGATGCTTGGGGCCGGGAAGGGAGAATGGCAGTTTCCAAGCCCAGTAAACCTGGAGGGAGGTGGGGGGGTGGGGAGGAGGATAGAGACAGACCCCTCTACGAAGCTATAGGCAGGCTGCCCCATCACTTTTCCAGTTCTTACAGAGATTTATGGAGACCCACCTCCCACATAACACACCGACTCTACGGCAGGAGGGAAGGGCAAGCCGGTCCGAAAATCCTTTTACAGAGAGGAGAAACGAAACCCGAAAGAAAAAAAAGAAAGGACGAAGGAAGGGAAAGAAAAGTTGGCAACGGGAGGTACGCTAAAGTGCATTAATATTCCCAGAGGGTGGAGGCGTCAATGGCGTCGGCGGATGCCTTGAGGACCCCGGCATGGTCACCCTTCAGGTATTTGCCATTGATTTTGATAGCCACTTTGTTATAGTCGCAGAACTCAAAAAAGAAGTCCACGGGGGTGTCGCTGCTGCTGGTGACGGACGACTCACTCCCCACCATCCAGTATTTCCCAGTGGAATCTGCGGGCAGAGGGAGAGGGGACGAGGTGGCCCCGTGAGCCACCGCGGGGACCCCAGTGGCCATCATTGCCCCCAGCTTGTAGCCATCCCCAGGGACTCACCTTTGATGTTGTAGGCTCCGTCATTGAACTCCAGCTGGAAGACGTCGTAGGAGGAGCGGTTGGAGTCCAGGGTGCCGGTCACCTTCCGGCACCCGATGAAGCCGTGCTCGCCACGGAGGACGATGATGGGCCTGTTGATCAGCTTCATCACAAAATGCTCTGTCTCACCTGTGCCAGAGGGGAGAGGGGCCGTGAGAGCAGCCCGGGAGGGCTCAGAGAGCAGACCCCACACCTGGCAGGCAGCAGCGAGGAGGGTGGGCTGTGCACCCCCCCATTTCTCACCCACCCCACCTGTCTCGTCCCATCTCCTGAAATGGTCAGTAAGAAAACCTATTGCTTCCAACCCTGAGCATCACTTGGAAGAGGCGCCTGGTTTGGCGGGGTGGACTTTGCCCGTCCCTTGGTGTCCCAGCGCAGGGGTCCCTAAGGGGATCCCTTACCCGCCGTCTCCATGGAGGCCGCCAGCTGCCCGTTCTTCTTCGCCGTCACGTACTTGCCGTTGGCAGCTTTCAGGGTGATGCGCTTGTCGCACCACTCGATGTCGAAATAGCAGCTGGCGTTCCTGGGGGGGCAGAGAGGGTGGTCAGGGCGATGTGACGGACCACGACCCCGCAAGTGGCCAGGGCTGGATCGGGGGGCCCCAATGCCACCTGTTTTTTCGGGACGAGCCACACCGTGGTGGCCATCCCAGTGGGAAGCCCTAGCCCCGCAGGCAGGAGGTGGGCAGGCAGCCAAGTGCACTTTTGGGTTTTCCACCCGGCGCTCAGCTCGCGCAGGGCTGAACTGCAGGGGAAAGCATTTCGACAGCCCCAGCCAGCCAGGGAGGATTACGTGGCCCGAGGGACTTCCCGTGGGTGGCAAGTCCCGACCCAGCTCTGGCTCTCCAGGGAATTCACTGCCTTCACTGGGAAGTGTTTTGGGGTGAGCTCCTAGGCTGGAAAATCCCCTTTGGATTCCCCTGGGAGACACAGAGGGGTCCTTGAAGCCCAGGAACGTCCCCAGAGCTACTGGGAACAGGGGACTCACTTTGTAGAGGCGGTGGACTGGATGCCCCCGTTGGAGGTGAGGGTCCAGTACTTCCCCGTGTAGGTCCTGAAGGCGCATTTCTTGGTGTCCTTGTTGATCTCCAGCTGGTAGGTCTCCTGGTCGCCCTCCTCGTCTTGGTTGGCCGAGAGGTCCATCCCTGCGGGGCAGAGGCAGATGGAGGTGGGGATCACTGGGGGGACCCCAACCCACCTCCAGCAGGTCCTGCTTCCCTGGCTGAGCTTTGGTGACCCCCAAATCCCTCGCACATAGCCTCCTTCCAGCATTTTGGGTTCAAAGCCCGGTTTTCATTTGGCTACTCAAGTATTTAAGGCCATGAGGGTTAGAGTGAGCTGAGGCAGCCACGAGCTTCAGCTCGGGACTCTCCAGCTCCATCACACTTAAGCACCAAGCAAAGACCAACTTTCCATATTTCACATGGAAAAGGGCTGTAGTTTTTTTCCCCAGAGGCAACAGCCAGATTATTCAATCCATTAGCAGAGGCCACCACACCACCCATGAATCCCCCCAACTCATGCCGCGTTTAAGGACCATGGCACTGTTTTTCATCTGAAAATTGTCACAGCCCGTCGGGGTGATGAGGTTTGCAGGGAGAGAAGGCTCGGGAAAGACCTGGGGCAGCCAAGCCTCTCCCTGGCTCCCAAAAAAACATCGGCACCAGCCTGTCACCCAGCTCTGCCAGCCGGGGTGACCCATCCCTGCACCAAAGGGAGCAGAGACAGCATTTGCCCCAGCAGCCTTGGAGGTGGATGCAGCGGTCCTGGGGCCACCGTCCACTGTCCCGGGGCCACCACCAGCCCCCCCAGCCCACACGCACACCACCCGCAGGCGCTGAGCCCAAGCAAACCTGCTTAGTCAGGGCTAATGGGGCCAAATCCTCTCCAGAGCTCTCCAGCTCGGTGGACTTCTGCCTACAAATATTTTCGGGATGCGAGTCACAAGCCGTAGCCCGGAGCCAAAGCAAAGCAGCCGAGCTGCCGTGCGTGGTTTCGGGGAGGGAGCCGGGGTGCGGCGCTCAGCCCCGCTCCTCCCTGCCGACGTACAGCTGGGACAGGCAGCAATGGGCTCCAGCACGACCAGTAAACCACGGGTCCATAACCAGTGGCAGCAGTCTGGGAACTGCTGGTGATATGGACCATGGTCCAGAGGCACCAGGCGAGTCTTCCAGCAAACAGCACCCACATCCCTGCCCTGCTGCCTGGGTGCTACAAGCTCGAGTCTGACCGTACTCCTGATCCTGGAAAGGATGCAAAGTGTGCATGCAACCCTTCTGTCCAAATCTGCCTTTTCCTGGAGCCAAGAACCCGTTCGTGGGGCCATGTACCTCCGCGGTTCATCGCCTCCCAGTTTCTTGGCCGCTGGGATTTTGAGTGCTGAAACAGATGGTCACTGGGAGGGCTTCAGGGACTGCAGCCTTGGTGGCCCTTCTGCACTGGAAAGCCACCAGGAGGTCCCACCAGCTGCACCCAGCAAGTGCTGACCCACCTGGGGAGGAACCATCTACCTCCCCACACAAGCTATGGACCTCAGAAATGGAGAGGTCTTCCTGCAGCTCCTGCGGACACAACTACCTGGCAGGTTCCTATTGCCCTGTCTGCATCCTCCAAACAGGCGTCACCATCCCGTGGCCCCTGGGGAGCAGCCGCTGCTTTGCCTATCAGTCTCCCACTTTTCCCGAAGGGATCAGGCTTTGAAGGCTTCACTTTGTTGGCTGTAATCTTATCTCCCACACCCAAACAATCCTTGGCTGCCACACCACCGCCTGTTCACAGCATCCCCTCTCCCTCCACGCATCCTGCATCCCCCAGCACCTTCTGCAGCTCCTGATGGACACGCCGCCACCCCGGTGCTTCGCTCCCCAGGGTATTTGGGGCAGCACGGAGGGCAGAGGGGTGCTGCATGGCCACCAACTCCAGCCCCGCTGGCCAAATCCTCGGCTCACGTGGTTGCCCCAATCTCGCCACCTCCCAGGGCTGCTGGGGGCTGAGCCAGGCATTGGTGGAAACATTTGGTTTTGATTTTGCATCCCTTGCTGGGAAAGCAGCGCCGCGGCGGGCGGCTCCAGCCCCTCTCAAGAGGGGGAAGAGGGGCTCCGCAGGGGCTCAGGGAGAGGGACCGGGCTGCGGGAGGGAACGCTGGGGGACGCAGCCCACCTCCCACGGCTGCCGGCACCCCCAGACCTGCGAGAGCTGCCGCTGCAGTTTGCGTGGGGAGGAAGCAAGCGGTGGGGTTTCCTCCTCACCGGGCTTTTAGGTGAAGAGCTCCCGGACCTGCAGCAGATGGATGGGGACAGCCTGGGGGATGTTTTGTGCCGCCAAGCAGGATCCAACGGGATGGAGACAGAACAGCGAGTGCCAGGAGCCTCCGGACACTGCCCTGGCTCCCCCAGAGACCCTCACCCTCACCCCTCGCCCACAGTCCCGCCGTTGTGCGGAGGTTTGGCTTTCCACCCCGCAGGGCCAGCGGCGGCAGGAGGGTCTCCCACTGCCCCCTCCCCGAAAGCGCCGCTGGGTTGGGTTTCACCGACTCAGCAGAAAGGAATGCAATTATGGCTGGGGCAGAAGGAGGCTTCAAAGGGCTGGAACTGAGCCGGAGCAGGAGGTTTGGGGGGGTCGGAGTTGGCGGGATGGGAGAAACGCTGGAGGAAGCGTGGGATGAGAGGTGGTAGGACCACGGCAGGTCCAAGAGAGATGTCCCCTGTCCCAGCGGAGGAGAACAGAGGTTGTCCCTCCAGCCACCCCCCCGCCACCACCCCCGCTTTTTGCAGCTCAGGGCTGTGGCAGGGAGCTGGCGTCTCCCGCAGCGCCCAGCCGAGCCGCTGCCACCGCGCTTTAATTACCGCTCTTGGTAAATTTGCAGTCTGGAGCAGGCATGATTCTGCCTGACCTTGACGAAGCTGCTAATTACAGCTGGAGGTGGGGGGAGGAGGGGGGCGAGCACACCGCGGCAGGGCGGTGCTTCAGGAGGGGCGAGAGCGGAGGTACGCCTGTGCCCCCCAAAATTCCCCGCGTGGGATGGCCGCCGGCTCGTCTGCAACTGGGGTTTGCTACGGGGGTCTCAGGGACCCCGAGGCTGGAGGTAGGAGCTGGGGGGGGCTGAGGCACGTGTCCCCCCAGGGCTTCCTAACACCAGGCAGGATTTCGGGGCCTCGTGCCCCAGCAGCCGGGGTGGCTGTGCCCAGCTCTGCCCACGCAGGTTGGGTCCAGTCTCCCCGCAGGGCTCTGGCACCCTCCGCCCCACGCCGCCGCCGTGCACGTGCCCCACGCCTCATCTTGTGCCCTCCCTGCCCTTCGGACGGGCTTATGTTGCACCCGTACGAAAATCCATCATGTTTTTGGCTAAAAGCAACAGCCCGGGGCGCCCAGGGACTGTGCAGCTCCTCTGCAAAGGGGGTCATGGGCCAGAGTGAAACACGGATGTCCGGGAAAACCCACCCCTCCTTCCCTACGGATTTCCTGTGTCTTCATGGTATTGCCAAGTGCCAACATCCCACTTGGCATCGCCAGATGAAAACCCACGGCTGGGCGCACGTACCCCCTGCTCCACAGCTGCATCTCACTGTGGCACCGAGACAAACTGGGGGGATATTGGCCACGGTTGCAGCCCACACCAACCCACCCTGTGCCAGGGTGGCTCCTGGCCTCAGAGCAGAGCTCCCCACCACCCACTCAGCGCGCCCGGGAGCGCTCCCATCACTGCGCCATTCGCTCGCCCCTCCTCCCCGGACCCCTCTTCCCGAAATGCCTCGCTCCCGAGTCGGCCCATCCTCTCCCCCCCATGAGGGTGGGGAGGCAGGCGGCACACCTCCACCGGGTGGGGGGCTGGCAGGGGCCCAGCAGAGCGGGGAGGACGCCAGCGCTCTGCCCCCAGGGACCCTCGCGCCCACAAAGGGCCCTTTGTTGCTGCAGCCGGGGCTAGAAAGGAGCCATTGAGGCGGGGAGGAGGCTGCTTTCTGCTGGCAGCACCCCGCCTCGGCTCTGTTCGAATGGGCAATGGGGAGATGGGGGGTCTCATGGAGCCTGGGGCTCCCCAGGGGCCCCATCCTTCTGCAGCTGGAGGCAGGGGAGAGGTGCCAGGGTCACCTTCAGCCCCAGCACTGGTGCAGAAGCAGGGCTGGCACCCACCTCATCCCCACTCCGGGATGGCGGGCGCCATGGTCCCCAGTGCCCTGCATGCAGGGGATGGTGATGCCGTCTATCCCGGGGACAGGGAGGAGGGCTCCAAGCCAGGAGCTGACTCAGCACTCGTGGGACAGCGCTGTCCTGAGGCTGGACCAGCTCCAGCTCCCAGCCAGGGGAGCCACAAAAGCTCCATGGCCCCATCACCGCTCTTCCCATGGGGCAGGGCCAGAGGGGGGCACAGCCACCGCCATCCCCGCTCTCTCCCCAGCTCCACGCAGACACCAGCCGCCTTTTCCCACGAGCCTGCGCCGAGCCGCAGCCGCTCCCTGCCCACATCCCTTATCCGCCATCCTGGCGGCCTCCAGCACATCTGCCAGCAGCGCGGCGCTTATCGCTCGGCGGGGGGAAAGGGCTGTCTGCAGCCGCTTCCTCCGACGGCTGGTTTTCGCCTGCCTTCTCGGCAACCTTGGGACAAGGCGCTTTCCCGACCGGAGAAGGGAGGGCGAGCACTGGAGCGTGGCAGCTCCCAGCTTCTCTCTGCTGCCCGGCAGGATAAACCGGGTGAGAATGGCTTCGGTGGCCAAAACGGACTGGAGCGAGGGTGGGCAGCCCCAGCACACCCCTCCCCGACGTGTTTTCCTTGGCAAGGGGCCGGGCACAGCCCAGAGCCCCCTGTTGCTGGGGAGATTTGTGCCCCCCTCCCTTTTCCCATCCTCCCCATCCATCCCGAATCACACAAAGACAGTGGGTCCGCCAGCAGCGCTCCCACCCATGCCATGGGGTCCCCCACGGTGGGATGGGACAGTGGTGGGGGACCCCAGCCTGCACATCCGCCCCCACACACACATCTGGTTTTCCCATCTCTGGTGACAAAGGGCTGCAGCAGCCCTTCCCCCACAGCGCTGCAGCAGCCTCTCGCCATCCTCCCGCCCTCACCATCCTCCTCCTCCTCCCAAACCCCTGCGCCTGGACAAATAGTCCCCCCTGCCCATCTTTTGCAGGTTTGGTTTTTTTTTTTATAAGGAGCTGCTTCCCAGGGCAGGATTGGCTCTCAGAAAGGAGAAAGGCAGTGAGCTCCCTGCAAGGAGCTGCCCAGGCACAGCCAGGAGTTAAGCTGCAACCTTGAAATATTAAATATGCACACCAAAAAAAAATTCCCCGCTGCTCGTTCCTCCAGGCTTTGCTGCGGCGAGACATGCTCGCACCCATCCTGCGCCCGGCGTGCGCCGGCCTGACTTGGCACGCCAGCGACGTGCCCCAGGGCTCCCGCGCTGGCCCGGCCGTGGCAGGCAGCCGTGCACCCCCAGCATCGCCCTACCCACGGAGCAGGGACACCCCGTCCCCAGTCAGAACCCCTCGCGCCGTGGGGCGGAACGCGTGCCGGGTGCTCGAAGGCGGGCGGGCGGCCATGTGCCCCGGGGAGCTGCGCCGTGCGGCCGCGACGCTCGAGGCGGGCGGCGCGGTGGCGTCTCCGGCGAACGGAGGGGACAGGGATGGGCACGGAGGGACGGCTGCCTTTGTGCGGAGGATGTAGGTCACGGCTCGACGTGGGCATTTCGGCGAAGCCATTTTTGTAATGTGGCTGAGACCGGGGCTGGTGGCATCCACCCGCCCACCGGGGAGCGCAGCCCCATGGGGGGAACTGCAGCCCTATGGGGGGAGCACAGCCCCCCAGAACCCCGCTCTGCTGGGCGTGTGGCTCAGCGAAGCTCGGAGAAGGAGGGGAAGGGGGAGTTTGGCGAAGGCTTTGTTGGGTGAACAATGAGCTGGGCAGGTAGGACGGCGGCCATGCCTCCTTCAGGCAAGAGAAGACTCCATCCACTCCCCTCCCCGTCCAGCGCAGCACCCCAAGGCAGGCCCCTCACCATCCCTCCCCCACCCAGGGCACCCTGCGGAGGCGATGCTGCAGGGATGGGGGTGCTGGAGGGAGGATGGGGGCCCCCAGGCAGGCGATGTTGGAGGGATGCGGGAGGGGGAAGGGAGAGGGATGTGGGAGGGGTGCGGGGGGGCTGATGATGGAGGGATTGGGGGAGGGACCGCGGGTAGCCATGCTGGAGGGGTGCAGGGGGGTGCCCTGGGGAGATGGTTACTTCAGGGGAGGGGTGCAGGGATGTGTGTGTGAGAATGGGTTCAAGCGTGGGGGGAGAGACCCTAAAGAGGTGATGGCAGAGGGATGCAGGGTGGACACCCCGGGGGGCTGCTGCTGCAGGGAGGCAGGAGATGCTGCAGGGACGAGGGGGGTTTGTCCCAGGGGGGCAGTGCTGCAGGGGTGACGATTCTGGAGGGATGCAGAGGATGCGGAGCAGGCGATGCGGGAGGGATGCAGGGGGGCACCCCGGGGCAGGCAATGCCCGAGGGATGAGGATGCCGAAGGGGTGCAGGGGCGCACTCCGGGGCGACGACACCCCAGGGATTTAGGGGTGGCCGAGATATGTGTGTGTCCCCCATCCCCTCGTACCTTGCCGGGTGGAGACATTCCTGTCGTTGCCGGCTCGGAGCACGACCTGCGGGCAACTCTGCTCGAGGGCGAAGAGCTCGTCCTTGCCCACCTTGGCGCTCTTGCCCGCCTTGAGGGTGCCGCTGGGGCCCGACGGGGCCAGGTAGCGCCCGTCCCCGTCGCGAAAGGCCACCTTCCCGCAGCGGAACTCGAGGGTGAAGGCGGTGCCGGGCTCGGCGGCGGGGACCAGGCGGCCGTCGGAGCGGAGCAGGCGGTGGTCGCAGCTCTGCAGGCTGTAGCGCTGCTCGACGAAGAGGAGGGTGATGAGGGCGTCCACGCCCCACGGCACGTCGCGGTCCACGGCCAGCTCGTCGCGGCGAGGTCCCAGGTGGGCGTAGCGCTTGCGGGCCAGGCTGTAGAGGTTGGCCTGGGGGTGCATGGCCAGGTGGACGCTCCATTTCTCGGTAGCCGAGACGGCGGGGGCGAAGCAGGAGAGGCGGTCCTCGGTGCCGCCGAAGAAGCGGCGGTGGGGCTCGGACTGCAGCGACCAGCGCCCGTCGCCGTGAGCCACCACCAAGAAGCGACAGTCGGGACCCGGCTCTTCGCTGTCGCAGCTCACCCGGCCGTCCTTGTCGGCTGCCAGGTACCGGCCCAGGTGGCTTTTGAGCAGCACGGCGCTGGAGTCCTCCCCGTCCTGCTCCAGCGTCCAGATCTGCTTCTTCTTCATGCTGGCGGCCGAGGCGTTCACCTTGAACCCGAAAGCCTCCGCCGTCAGGTACTTGTTGCTGCAGTTGATGAGCCCGAACTGGATCTGCACCGGCTCCGCCGTCCCGTTCGCCGTCATCCTGCCGCTGCTGCCGCCGCCGCCACCGACCGCCGCTGCCGCCCCGCCCGCCCCGACGCCGTTTTTATACCGCCGCTGCCGCGGCACCGCCTCCCCCCACCCACCCCCCCCAACAATTCGCCCGTCGAGGCCGCCCCCCTCCGCGACCCCCGCCCGCCCCCTTCCCGCCGCCCCTCCGGCCGCTCCGGCCTCCGCCGCTGCAGCCCCGCCGCCCCCCCGCATGGCCGCAGAGCCCCGCGCCGCGGCAGGACCCCTCCCGGTGCAGCGAGACCCCCCCTGGCATTGCGGGACCGCCCCCCTCCCCCCCGTTGCGAGGCTCCGCTGCATCCCAAGATCCTTCCCTGCATTACAAAAGCCTCCTTGAATTGCAGGAAACACTCCCCCCCACCCCCATATTGCGAGCCCCCCAACGCATTTCAAGACCCTTCCCTGCAATGCAAGAGCCCCCTTGAATTGCAGGAATCCCCTCCCCCCCCGCCCCAACGCAAGTCCCCACTACATGGCGAGACACCTCCTGGCACAGCAAGAGCCCCCTTCAATTGCAGGCCCCCCCGTACACTGCAAGACCCCCTGGCATGGCAAGACCCTTCCCTGCATTGCAAGAGCCCCCATCAATCGCAAGAATAACAAGATCAGTCCTTGCATAGGAAGAACCCCGTTGAATTGCAGGACACTCTCCACAGTGTGAAACCCCCTCGACATGACAAGACCCCTCCCTGCAAGGCCACCCTACACCTGCTGCAAGAGCCCCTCTGCATTGCAAGAAATGCCCCCCCATTGCAGGACCCCTCTCCTGCAATGCAAGACACCCCACCATTGCAAGACTCTCCTCTGCATTGCAAAACCCTTTGGCATTGCGAGACCCCTCCTTGCACATCAAGAATCTCAGGACATCCCCCCCATCACAAAAACACCCTCTGCGTGGCAAGACCCACCCCCACATTGCAAGACCTCCTGTGCATTGCAGGATCCCCCCACATTATCACACCACCCCTGGCATTGCAAGACACCCCCTTGAACTGACAGTCCCCCTCCTGCATTTCAAGACCCCCTGCTGCATTGCAAATCCCCATCCCACTATAAGACTCATCCTACATTGCCGGACCCCCCCTGCACCCCTCTGCCCCTCCCGGGCTGTCGGCCACTCTGCAGGGCTGCAGGACAGGAGGGGAGAAGGATGAAAGGCGCCATGACCCTCCCGGCATATCTGAGCCATCCCAGCGCCCTGTGCCAGGCACCAGCGAGGCTGGAGCATCTAGGCCCTGGGGAATCTGAATTCCCCCAGCAAAGCCAGAAGCAAAACCCGGGCACTCCTGTGCAAGAGGGATATTTTGAGGCAATTTCGCAGGGTGTGGGTGAGCAACATCGCTGTGCATGCACAGGGCCGTGCTCCGCTGGCACGTACGGGAAGGCTGATCCCAGGACAAGGAGGGATCACAGCCTGGGTGCAGCACAGGAAGAGCTGCCTGTGGTGCCCAGGGGCGCTGCCTGCTGCTCCTGTGAGACAGGGACACTTCTCATGTCTGTAACGTGGGAACGAACACGAATAAAGAGGAGGGTGGCTGGGATGGCAGATTTGAAGCCCCCCAGCTGCATGCACACTCCTGCACACTTGCAGGGGGAAGAGGGCTGGGGAAAACATGGAGAAACAGAAAACTGGAGAAAGAAGGATGAGAGGGATGCAGGGAGTGGTTTTCAGGTGGATCAGGGAGCTGAACCGCCTGCCCTGGCTGAAGTGGCACAAGGGAAGGGCTGGAGTGTGGGTGTGGGGGGGGAAGGTGAGACAGGCAGGGCTGGCTGGCACAAAGGCTTCCCCAGGCTCATTCCACCCTCCCAACCCAGGGCACGGCCTCTTCCAGCCCCCACTTCCCCGGGCCCTGCAGGCTCCACTGGTTCCGCACTGGCTGTACTGGTTAGGGCCACCGCTCCACCGCGACCACCCGCCCCTGCCCTGGGCATCGCTGGCACAACCACCCTGGGGCAAAGCTGTGAGCTCAGAGATGGGGTTTGTTTTCCAGGACGCCTCGGCCAGACCTGCTCTGTGCTCCTGCTTGTCGCTGCAGCCCGGTAAATCGGACAGACAGACCGACCGACCGACCATTTGCAACCAGAGCCAACCCCACAAACTCTCAGCTGGGTGGGAAACAAATGCCCCCCAGCTCCAGTGAGGCAGATCCACGTTTCTCTTGCCAACCCTTTTTGCTCCTCTTGCTAAAAGCACCCGAGCGTTAGGACGTGGCCACGAGGCCGAGCAGCTGCCCGGACCCACAGCTGCCGGGATCTGCCTTCTCCTGCCGCAGCGGGCAGATGGCGATGGGGCTGAGAAAGAAACAGCTTTTCTGCTCAACAAAAAAAAAAAAAAAAAAAAAAAAATAGCAATTATGCAGCGGAAAAAAAAAACCCACCCACTCTGTTTTCTCCCCACTGCCTGGCATGGATGGCTGGCACTGCCTGGCACAGCAGGGCCTGCCTTTGCTGAGTGGGCAGCCTGCCCGCACCCACGCTGCCTGCACCCTTTGCCTGGGGGGGACGGGAGAGCCCCAAATGCCGTTGAGACGTCCCCACATGGCACTGTGGTGGCAAAGGGTACTGGTGCCCCCCGGCTTGGGGATGCAGCGGCCAAAACCTGTCTCCTGAGTGTATCCATGCGTGCCGGATGCGCTGGAGCAGTAAGAAAGGCGCTGGGTTTCCCACTATATATTGCATTTCCCGTCGTCTTTGCAAACCACCGTGACTAAACGCTTCTGAGGTCACCCCCACCCCCCCCCAGCCCTCCCACCGCTGCTCCAGCAGGAGATCCAATCCCCAGCACACAGCATCCATGATAAGGGCTTTCCGGAGCGTGGCCATGTCCCCTCCAGAGAGGCTCCATGACTCACCCGCTGGAACTTCAAATAAACCCCTGGCTCCAAAAAAGAAAAGCAAAGAGAAAAGGAGCGGCGGTCACGGAGTGCCCCTTGTCTCGCCCGCCTCGGGCACAGAAACGCCCTCGGATTTTCATGCTTGCCCGGATGCTTTTTGTTGCGGCTCGGCTCCGTTTGCAAGCAGTGCCAGGGATTTTAGTTGAGCTCATGAAATCGGGCTCAAACGAGGAGCTGGTGGCCGGGGCCACAGTGGCCGGGTTGCAGGGACACTGGCATGGTGCCAACAGCGGGCATGAGGGGCTTGGCAGGGGCAGAGGCAGCAAACGCAGACGAAGGCAAGGTCTGGCGAAGCGTTGTAAGTGTGCAACGGGTTGTTTCATCCCTGCATCAGCCGGGAGGGAAGAGGAGCCATCCCAGGGCAGCCGGAGATGTCCCGGGTGAAGGGGCAGGGTGACACACAGGGACAGGGATGGGAGGACGCTTTGGGCTGTCCAACAGCCTCTCCTCCGACACACGCAGCCCCTTTAGCCATGGCTGTGTCACAGCATGTCCGGAACCGATGCCACTGGGTCACCCCTCGGAGCGCAACTGTCCTCTGGCTTCAGGCCACATCTCAAGTGCCAGCCTGGCCTGAGCCCTGCTTGTCCCCGCTGCAGCGATTCCGGGGACTCGCTGCAAGGGGGCTGCTGGCAGGTTCTCATCCCAGCAGCACAGGGGACATGGGCTGGCTTATGGCCACCTGCTCCCCCTGGGATCTCCGTGCACTGCGAACCCCGATGCGGTGTCACCAGCATGCGCAGACACACATCCCAGGGCGCTGGATGTCCCTTGTGGTGGTGGCAGTGGCTGTGAGATGGCCAAGGCTGGCCTGGAAAGCCCCCCCAAACACAAGTGCCCCCCTGACTGTGCAGAGGGGCTTGGCAGGGTTTGGGGACTGCATTGCAGGGTGGCCACCATCTCTCCAACCACCTCCGTCCCCGCGTGGGACAGGGCTCGGTGACAACAGGAGCCCTTCTGCAGGACAGGGTGATCTCGTGCAGCCCAGCGAGCTGTATTCTGGAGGGATAAAGGGCTTTGCCAAAACCACCCGGAGACTGGGGACTGCTGGAACGGGGTCGGGAACAAGCCCCCCAGAGGCTGCATCTCCCCGGGGCCCCCAATGTGTCTCTTACCGCTACTGGGGGCCACGGGGAACACCCCAGGGTGCCTGGCTGTCCCGGCCTCACTGCCATATGCCGCCAGGCAGCTCAGCAGAGGTTCTCCGGCAGCTCTCCCGACAGTTGGCAGGCGCCCCGGCCTCATTAAAATTGTATTAGGCAGTATCTGAAAAAAAAAAAAAGCAGCAGCACCAGGGAAAACAAAGGGCAGCCCTAAGAGAGGGGCTCGGAGCAGCGGATCATGCTCCGGGGGGAGTTTTCCCATGGGATGCTGCCCTGAGGGGGCTCGCTCAGCCCCCACAACCCAGGAACCAAGGGACGGTGGTGGAGCATCGTCGGGCTCAGATGTGTCCCCACGTCTCGCGGCCATCAGGAGTGATCATGGTACCGGCCGTGGCGCTTGCTCAGAGCTTTATGAGTCGGGTTTATCCTGTTATCCTAATTTAATTGCATCCAGAGTGTCACAAGGGAGGGGAATGCTGGAAGCGCCCTGTCGAAGGCAGTTTGGGTGTTGGGTATAGGCAAGGCTCAAACAAACGAAGGAAGAAAGTGGACGGGAAAGCACGTACGGCTGGGCAGCCCTGGGCCCAGGTTAGGACTTTGTCCCTCTCTTCCTGTTCCAGCTTGTTTTCTGGTGTGTTTTTTACATTATTGGAAGCTAAGGCGAAAACCTGCCCCTTCCTCCAGCTCCCCCCGAGGACCCTGTGGAGGTGGGATGGAGGCCAGAGCCTGGTTCATCCAGCAGGAGAATGAATTTTATTAGGAAAGCTTAAAAGACCTTTTGTGTAGCCGTTAATATCTTCAGTGGCGGCAACGATGCTCTTTGTCCCGGACACCCTGCCTGGTCCCCGGGAGCTCTGCTGGGGTACGAGGCACCTGTAACCCCATGGAAGCACCCGGGAGCAGCAGATGGGAGCCGCAGGGCATTTCATGGGCCAAAATAATCAGGTAGCAGGGGATGCTTTCCAGCCTTTCAAAAAAAAAAAAAAAAAGACAAGAAAACCCAAGGAAAACAAAAAATATAGGGATATGTCCATTCTTTCCTGCCCATCTTGCAGGAAAACGCAAGTGGCAGCAGGAGGGTGATGCCGGAGAAGCCACGGTGGTGCCACTCAGAGGTGCAATGAGCACGCACGTGCTCAGCTCTCGCCTGCAGCTCGCAGCCCTCAGCGCAGGAGCCGCAGCCACAACCCGAAGCAGGTGGCCAAGAGGAAGACTTCAGTGCCAGCCCCATCACCCACCACACGTCCCCACTTTTAATCCCTCACTGCAGCATGGAGTCGGCATGGGAGAGTTCGCAGGGAAGAAGAAAATGTGTTATCAGCATCTACCCACGCAGCTCTCCGAAATAACACGGCCCCGGCCGCTCGGCAGCGCCAGGCAGAGCAGGTGACTCAGCTTGCGACAGCAGCTCCTTTCTGCTCTGATTTTCTTGCTCAGTCATGCCCGGATCCATGTTTCCCGCTGCGGCTGGTGCTCCGTGCCTGATGTACGGCCCCAGGGCTGCCTCCACACACAGCCTGGTCCGGGGCTGCCGAAGGGTTTGGTGGGCATAGGAACGACACTGCCTGAATCCCCCGGGCACAGCTGCTCTCTCCAAACGTGCTGAGCTGGTCTGGGCATGGCTGGGATGATGGTCTCCATCTCCAGCATGACACCTCCGTGATCAGACACAATGCATTGGCTCTGTCCTCACCTTGGGATGGTGCACGGTGCATCCCAAAGAGGACATGAGAGGGATGGAGAAGCCTTGGAGCGGGAAATGAATAAGAGGGTGGTGGGGAGAGACATCAAGAACAGAGGACAAGGTAAGCAGGCCAGGAGGAAGGCGCTCGGGATGGGGGATGAGGAGGAAGCAGCTGGTGTTTTTGTGTTTGCCGTCACCCCAGCATCTCACTGGGGGCTTGAGGCGCAGCTTTGGGGTGGGTGCACGGGCACCCTGTGCAGGATGCTGTCGCAGGGGGCTCAGGGGCTGCACCCTGTGGTTGCACAAGTTTGTGTGCAAACCCCTCCGGTGCGGTGAGAGAGCTGAGGCTCAGCCTGGAGACAAACCAAAGGCAAGTCCCAACAAGACCAGAGGGTCCCCCGTAGACATCCCCAGAGCAGGGGGGCCCATCTCTTTAAGGATGAGGTAGCAGCAATAGGAGCAGTAATAGGAGCCAGCTGGGAGACCCTGGGGGATCCCTATAAAGGGCTGAGAGAGGTGGGGGAGAGGCTTTTCCAGTCTGGGGTTTGGATGGGAGGTAAGGGGGTGTTATGTGACACCTTGGTGGAGGGATCAGGGCACCCTGGGGTGGGCTGCAGCAGTGTGTGCACCCATACCTGTGGTGGGGAGCACTGGGGCAGGTGGGGGCTGGAATTTGACCCAGGGAAGGGGCTGGAGGCAATGGTTTGAGACTGGGGTGGGGGGGGGAAGGGCAAACCTCCTTGCCCAGGCACAGCCTGCCAGCTGTGCCTTCCTGGGCCGGGAGGTCTCCTTCCAGATGGATAACTCTATTGTCAATGGTGAAAAGAGTCCATTAGTCAGGATTAGGAACGGAGCCTTTGGGGATTAGCCTCGCACCTCCCACCCAGCCCTCCCCTGCCTCCTGCAGGCACTGGGCTGGGGGGGATCTCTGCCTCCTTGAGGCATCATCCCCTCCTCTCTTTTCGGATGCAGGAGGGAATGGGGCTCCCGTTGAGCTGTGGGGCTGAGAACCGGGGGAGCTAATGGAAAGAGGTGAACTGGGACCCCAAGTGATTTGATATCCTGCTCCCCATTGCGTTTTCTCATGCATTTGCAAACCCTCCCAGCAGCAGCCCTTGGGTGGGTGGGCCTGTGGCCCTGGCACTACTTGTCCCAGTGGCACTGCCAGCAGCCAGTGCCCAGTACTGTGCCACCTTGGCTGCTGGAAGGGAGGAGGGAGCCTTTGGGGCGAGCAGAGAATCCCCCTGTGCTTGGTTGGGGGTGCTCAGGGCTGCTGGAGGGAAGTGTTATCCCAGACAAGGATTTTGGCTCCTGGACAGCCTGGGAGTCCTGGCAGACCCTTATCTCCTATCCTTATAGGGCCCTGGTAAGGCTGGAAGGAGCTTTGCACATGGGGAAACTGAGGCATGAGGAGCTGAGCTGTGCTTGCCATCTGGCATGGGGACGACCACATGTGGGATGAAAACGGAGGCTGCCCTTCCTGCAGCGTCTGCAAGGAGAGGTGGTGGGGTGGGGACAGCACCCAAAATTTGGAGCCCCTTGTTGAATCGAGTGGGACTCCCCATGCACTCTGCAAAGCGCATGCAAAGAGGATCTGACCTCCAGCTTGGCAAACTCGGGGGGCTCCTGGTGTGAAACCAGTGGCAGTGGGAGCTGGGAGGGGGGTTTTTGCCTCCTCCACCCCTCCATCCCACCGCTTCCTTCGCTTCCCACTATGGGGGCTGTCAAGCCGCTGTATCCGCGGGCGAAGGGCTGGGGGGTGTCACGGCAGGCCTGCGGCCGGGCTGGCTGCAGGGAGGCCCCCGGGAAGGCAGGAATGCGGGGCGGGGGGGCGCCTGCTGAAACCCAAAACCTTGGCACAGGGGCCCCGGGTCTCGGCATCCGGCCCTGCGGCGGCTGCAGCCGGGAGGCCCCTCGGCTTCGGGCCGGGAAGGGGCTGCTGAACCGCCCAGCTCGGGGCTCCGCGGTCGGGGTGGGGAGGGGGGGCCTGGCTCGGCTGTGCAGCCCCCCTTTAATGAAGGTGCTGGTAACCCCCTCCCCAGCCCCCTCCTGTGGTCCCCACCCCGTCAGCCGGGGTGGACCTGTGAGAGAGCTGGGGGTCCAGGGGGAGCAGAGCGGTTCCCTGGTCCCAGGCATGGGTGTGCGCCCAAAAAACTGGGTTGGAGACTGGGTTTGCTGCACCCCGGGGAAGGCAGTGGGGCACCCGTGCAGGGCCACCCTGAGGGTCACAGGAGGGAGAGGGAGTGGGACAGGGACTGTCCTTTGGGGACAAAGGGACAAGGCTTTTGGTGGGGAGCAGGGAGCACGTGTTGGTGCTGTGGGGCTGGAGCTGGATGAAGGGTTTGGTTAGTGCATGGTCCTGCGTGCAGCATGCACTTCCATGTGTGCAATTCCTTGTGCCGTGTGTGCGTTGGCATGCACAACTGACATTCACCTCCGAGCATGCAATTCCCTGTGCAACATGCATGTTGGTTTGCGTGATTCCTGTGTGCAGCGTGCGCCTTTGTACACGTGATGCCATGTGCAGCACGCACGTCGGTGTGCATGATCCCATGTGCAGTGTGCACTTTGCTGCATCCTCTCCTATGTGCAGGGTGCACCTCAGTGTGCAATGTGCATGTCGGTGTGTGCAATCCCATGTGCTGCATGCATGCAGTTCCTTGTCCAACATGCATGTTGGTGTGTGCACGCCCATGTGCAGTGTGCACCTCAGTGTGCAATGTGCACGTTTGTGTGTGCGATCCCACGTGCGGTGTGCACCTCGGCACACATGATCCCATGTGTAGCATGCTCTTTGCCATGTTCCATCCCACATGCAGCACGCCCCTCAGCGTGCACGTTGCTCAAGGAATTGCACGTTGGTGCGTGCAATCCCGGGCGCAGCGTGCGTCCCGGCGCGGGCGGTGCGCAGCGCAGTGTGCATCCCAACACTGCCACCCAGCAGCCCGGCCGTGCTTTGCAGCGGGTCTGACGGGCGTTGCAGCTTGTGGAAATCCTTGGCGGGGTGGACAATATGGAGCCGAACAAAGCAGAGAAGAGGAGCGGGTGGGAGGCCCCGCCAGGGTATCTCTGATCCCCTCTGGGGATGCTGCGTCTCTCCAGGAGCAGATCCTTGCTCTTGTGCATCTCTTGCAAACATAAACCAGGACTCTGAAGCAGTCTGGCAGCTGGTGCTGCAGGATTTGAGCCCAGGGTGGGAGCGAGCATCGCAACAAGGGGACCTGGGTGCCCCAGTGCCTGCTCATCCCTGCTGCTGGAGCTGGAGGCTCGGTGCCACCAGCAGACTCCAACCTCCTCACTCGGGCCGGTTTGACTTGAGCTGTGATTTCACAAAGTGATGGTGTAACCGCTCACTCCCTCACAGCCTGATCCAGATCGCGGTACCCAGCACAGGGACAACAGGGGCTGTGGGTCCCCCAATCCCTGAGCTCATGGGATGCTTTCAGCATCATCCCTGCTGCTGCTCCCTGGGGCTGGGAGGGACGCACACCTGACCCCAGCATGGACCATGAAATCCCGCTGCCTGGGTGATGGCAGGGTTGGCTGTTGCCCCTTTGTTGCTTTGGCTGTCTCATGAGTATTTTGGGGTGTTTGCCCCATCATGCAGGTGGGGATGCCACCACCCCAATCCCCTGCCAGCTTCTTGGTTGGAGGAAGGCTCCAAACTGCAGGGTGCTGCCATGTCCCCCGCGGTGAGGTGACAAGCGATGTGTGGGTGACAGGGTCAGCTGGAGTGAGGGCAGAAAACGGCACTTCCTCCCTGGAGCCCCAAGGCATTCACTCCCCCGACGTAATGCCGGTGAATGCGTCATGCAGGCAGTCCCTGGTAGGGACCCGCCTTTGCGGGCGCTGAGCCCTGGTTACTTCTGGAGGTCTTGTTAAACCACCCCGGGGCGAAGCGGGCAATCAGCCCTGCTTCCTCCATGGGGAAATTGAGGCAGAGATGGGGCTGGAGAAGGCAGGATGGGGGAGACTCGGGGATGCTGCACATCCCACCCTGAACATGGCTGGGGAAGGATGGGCCAGCTCAGGGATCAACTTTGGTGTCAGCCCAGCTCCAGGATGGGACCAGGATCCAGTCCCTGCACTCTGGATAAACTGGAGGTCCCTTATATTTTTGATGGGCTCCAGGACGCTTGTCCCATGGGCAGCGAATGGGCTTCACCCACCGAATTCCAGGTGCTTCGAGATGCTCCCAGGTGCATCTATGCTTCCGTGCCTCTAGACCAAATTCTTTGCAGAAAGTGAGATTTCGGTGCCTGACCAACTAAGGTACCGCTGCACCAGGTGCCAAGCTTTCTGCTTGCCCCAGGGTGTGTGTTTTCCCCGCCGACATCACGCGGGACCATGGCAGCATCTCCCCAAGCCTGGCGAGCGTGGCAGCGGCCCCGGGCCGAGCCCAGTGCGTTCACGGCCGGTGCAGGCTGCTTTCGGCACAGAGTTTGCCGAGGCAGAACCGCTCCTCCCTGTCCCCCCCGCGCGCAGGGGAACGCGGGGAGGAAATTGCTGCTGACGGAGCTGCGAGCGCTGCCGGACTGGGGATGACTAAGTTTGGCAGTGCTACCTGCCGGCTGTTTTTCCTTTTATGGAGGATTTGAGCGAGCCACTGGAGCAATTCTCCGAGAGAACCCAAAGGGATCCACCCTGACCGTGGGGACGGGCACCGCCGGGTTGGAGACAGGGTGGCTGGGGAGCAGGGTGGGTGGCGAGACGCTGGGGCAGCGTGCGGCTGCTGGAGGCGGGGATGGACCCCCCTCCCCTGACTGGACGGGGCACCCGAATGTTTTCACTTTCTATTTTAAGGAGCCGGATGCTGGCCCCGAGCGGAGGTCTGGCCTATGGTGCCAGCCGGGGCCAGAGCTGCCAGCACCCTCCGTGCCACCTGCCTTTGAGGCCACTGCTCTGTCCCCTGGCCATCCCAGCGTGGTTTTCCCACAGGCTGGGGGTCCTGTGGGCATTGGGATGAAGGGGAGAGAGGATGTGGGGGGGACATGTCTGTGTGGGGACACATCACTGCAGGGCTGGGGACATCATCTGCACGGGGACATGCTGCTTCAAGGTGATGGCATTGCAGGGGACACATCACTGCAAAGGGACACTCCAGGGTGGGGGGGCACCGCTCTGCACCCCGGGGCTGCTCTGCGGGGCCGAGGTGGAAACAGGGCAGCCCAGCCTCGGAAAGTCCCCAGCTGGTGAGAAATGGAGAGAAAGAGAAACAAAAATAGCACCTTTCCTGCCAGCAGCTGGAGTGGCTTATGGGACTGGGGCCAGGTTTTGGCGGGGCTCCCCCAGCACCCAAAGTGGCCGCCCCCGTAGCCCCCAGCTCGTGCTGGGGGGCTGGGACTGGACTTGTAACCTTGTGTCCTGCATTCTTGGCATTATTCTCCTTTTTTCTCCTCCTCCACCCTGGGACGTGCTCTCAAACCTCTCCATTTATGGACAGGAGGTTAGGTCAAGTGGGAGGGTGAGGGGACAACTGGGTCCCTGGGGAGGGATGGAAGTCCCATGTTGGGGGATGGGGGCCACGGCCACCCCTGGGGGTCACAGCAGCAATGGTGCGCAGAAATTTGGGAGATGCCCAGGCATTGCCCCTAGGATGCCCATTGTGATGCCCTGTGCCATGGGACCCCCACCCAGAGTGGTGGCTGGGGTCACCCCTGCTCCCCCCTGGGTGCTGGAGCACCCTGAGGTGCTGCAAGCTGCCAGGGAGAAAACAGCCCCTGCGGGTAGGGAGGGGTTTTTCCTCTTGATTTATCCTTTCATTTCAAAGCCAAATGCTGCCGGTTTGGGGGCAAGGCTCAGTGAGGAGGCTGGATGTGTCCCCAGCCCCAGGCCACCAAGGAGTCACTGGGGCAGGGTGAGATGACTCCGGATGATGAAATGTCCTGATTCATTGGAATCATTAATATTTAAAAAAAAAAAAAAAGACTGAAGCAGAAGTGACTCAGGCAGTGGTACCCTCCCATTTGGTGGGGACGGAGTGTCTGCTTGGGGTTAGGCTTTTGGGGTGTTTTTTTTCCCCGGTCTATAATAACACCTTGGGGTGTTGCTGCAGGCAATGAGCTGGGGTGGAGGCAGATACCCAAGGAAACGTGCTGCTGGGGACAGTCCTCTCACTCTACCATGCAGGGCTGCAGAGAGATAATGCTTTAAAGGGAGGCACACACAAGCCCCCTCAGCCCTGGGATGTGGTGGGTTGTCACCAGGGTGGGGAAGGACCTTGGCACCTCCTGAGGAAGGGTGAGGTGGATGAGCCTTGGCTGTCCTTTGGGGGTCTTAACCAGCCCTGCAGTCCCCTGGCCAAAACCCCGTCCCCGTGGGCTGGGGAGCAGAGGGAGAGACCTCAGGGACTTGTCCCTGCACCCCGCGGGGGACCATCATCCCCTCCCCAGCTCCTGGCTGACTCAGCTGGATGGGATTCCCACAGTTTCCGTCAGGTGCTGCCTGGAGTATATCGGGAAGAGGTTTCACAAGCCCCAGTAATTAATGCTAATTACAGAGCAGCAACATGGGAATCATTTCTTCCCCAGGTGCCTTTCCAAAAATGGCTTTCTGCAGGTGTGGCACCATCCTTTGCTTGTCATTAGGCACTGCTCCACCTCGGAGAAGGTGAAACCTTCGAAGGCTGGGACTGTGGGAACGGCATGACGGAGGACGGTCCTTGCAGGTGCCTGGCCCCGCTGTGGCTCCTGACAGCCGGGTTTGGCTGGAGGGCAGGGCTCACACAACCCCAGGTCAAGACAACCCATGGGGAAAAAACACCATCTGACCTCCTTGAGCAGCATGACTGCTCCTGGCAGCTGCTGGCAGAGACATAAAACTGGGGAGAAGGGTCTCAGAGTCCTTTTGGTTTTTTGTGGCTTGGTTCTGCTGTGTGTGTTGGAGGGATGGTGAGGTCCTGCCAGGACCAGGAGCTGAGCTTCTCTAAGGCTTGAAAAAGTTAGGGTGAGGGGCTTTAAAAAACTCTACGGTCTTTGTTTTTCTTCTCCTCGCTGAGCTGGTCATGCTCGAACCTCCTGTGTGTACTCTTGCAGTACCTAAAGGGGCTACGAGAAAGCTGGAGAGGGGATTTCTGCAAGGGTGTGTAGGGATAGGACAAGGGGCAATGGCTTTGAACTGAAAGAGGGGAGATCTAGATTAGATACAAGGAAGAAATTTTTTTACAATGAGGGTGGTGAGGCACGGGAACAGGTTGCCCAGAGAAGTTGTGGCTGCCCCATCCCTGGAAGTGTTCAAGGTCAGGTTGGATGAGGCTTTAAACAACCTGGTGTAGTGGAAGGTGTCCCTGCCCATGGCAGGGGAGTTGGAACTAGTTGATCTTTAAGGTCCCTTCCAACCCAAACCATTCTATGAAATGTCAGAAATAGAGCAGGGCAGAGGTGGGCTCCAGAGCCTGCTGTGATGGGCTGGGAAAAGCCTCGCCTGCCTTAGAAACATGCTGAGCATCCCCAGTGCTTCGGCTTCAGGGAAGCTCCCCTTCCCCTTATCTGCCTGGAGGAAAGACATCAAAGGAGATACAACTGGTGGAGGGGAAGGGACCACCTTGTCCTCTGTGGCCACAGTGACAGATGGAAGAAATCCTGGGCTGAACCATCAGTGGCAGAGATGTGGACTAGAGGTGAGGAAACCCTTCCCATGCAGGCTGTGGGGTCTCCATCCTCGGAGCCTGGTTTTATGTGATTTTTCTGCAAGATTTTGCTACGGGAAGCAGCTCGGAGGTGACCCAGTGAGGCACGACAACAGCCAACTGCTGGTGGTGGCATCACCTTCAATGGTGAAAATCAACAACCCTGGATAGCAAAATGCTGGATGGCTGCAGGGATCAATGGGTCTGCTGGTGTCCTACAGCTCCATTTTGTTGTTTAAAACTGGGCTTAGAATGATGGAATTTAGGTCTCTACCCAACAGGGATGGTTGTGTCCTATTTAACTTAAGCCCCAGGACTTTTGTAGCAGAGGGAGATGAAGGGGCTGGTGCTTCCCTGTTTGATGAAGAAGAGCATGTCCCAGGCTGGAAACATCTTTTATTATTTAGGAGTGGAAACAATTTCAAAAGACTCGGTTGAAGCTCACAGAAGAGGAAATCAGACGGGATTAAATCCACCCGGAGCCAGTTTCCAGGTAGTTTCCATACTTCTTCTCCAGAAGGAAACTCTCCCAGTCCAGGTGCTGCGACTCCCCGTCCCCCAGCCAGCCGGGGTGGGGACCCTGCAACAGAGCGAAGCTCCATTCCCACCGGGCTGGCGAGCTCGGAAACCGGTCCTGGCAGAGGAGAAACCCATCTCCTGTGCACTCCATGAGATCTGTAGGGAGGTGACAGTCTGCCTGGTTTTTAATAATCGTGAATAATTTTAAATAATCGTGACTTTGCTGAGATTATTTCTTTTTTGATGTGTGCAGACTTCTCCCTCTGTCTTCCCCTTGGCAGATTTTCCCTTGCAGCAAGGGGAGTCGCTGCACATATTCCAGTGGACGGATCTTCTCCCACTGCTCCGTCCTCACTCCCATCTGAAGGTGGGGAGGAAAAGGGCAACGCCAAAACCAGTGCTCCTGTGTGCAAGCCAATTCCCCCAAGGACGGTTGCTTTAATGAGATGTCACAGCTAATGAGTCTGCTGGCAGGGCGCTCCTGGAGAAACGTGCTGGGAAATGGTAACGCAGCAAGTCTCGGCATTGGGATTGCGCCGCTTTCCAAGGCTGGCTGTCCCAGCCCAGAGATGAGAATCCATGGGAGCAGCTGAGGTGAAGGACCTTGCTCTCCACCCCAGCATCAGCCAGGAGTTGCTTGCTGACAGCCTGCTGCCCACTCGCCGGCAGGATGTGATTAGAGCAAGTGTTCAGAAATATGCTCATCCGAAAAAAAAAATGGGAGGGCCAATAAACTGCCCAAAGCAAATATTGGGAGCTCCCAACATGCCGGGCAGCAGCACAGGGTTCATTAGGTAGGACTGGTGATTTATGGGAGGAAATAAATATGATTTATGGGCTTGTCCTGCACTGCGAGACCCCCCCCTTGCCCACAACCCGATGGAGAACATCAACCTTGCTGAGGGGCTCAGGCCACCGGCAGATGGGTGGCTTTCCTTTACGGGCTGCTGGACTTGAGGGAGCACCTCAAAATCCCCAGGAAATGAGTGAGCATCCAGGTTCCTTTCCATCCATGGAGACTTTGGGATCCCAGAAATGTTTTGACTGCTGAGCACGGAGCGTTATCTTGGAAGCAAGCGCTGCAGCACTTCAGCAACTCATGCCCTGGCGTCTGCTGGAAGTTAACATGCAAAATCAACAACGAGGGGTCGGGGAGGCTCTTATCTGTTTTGGTTCTTCAAGCTGATGCCCAAGAGAGAGCAAATACAGAGACCTTTTCCTTCCCTGTGCCTGCCCTGGGAACAGGCGTGCAAGATGATCTGGAGGTGCAGGATGATACAGAATTATCTGGAGGTGCAGGATGATCCAGGATGCAGGATCATCTGAGGGTGCAGGATGATCTGGAAGTGCAGGATGATCTGGGATGCAGGATGATCCGGGGTGCCCATCCCACAGGAGGGCAGCCCCCACTGCTCGTACGTGGCAGAGGAGGGAGAGGAACATTTCTAAGGTGTATTCCTGGTGAATTTATGGTTACGAGCGATGGAGGGGGGGCCGTGGGCCTCAGCTGCTCTCTGGTTTCCGGTTTCAGCTGCCTCTTTCTCCAGCTGGTTACGCAGAGACAGGGCCAGATTTTGCCATTTAAGGCTTATTTCCCCAGGTCAGTGGCTGTGCTGAGAGCTGCTGGGTAGGTTGGTCCCTCGGCCGCTCTGCGTTAATTAAAATGTGTGCCCACACACATGTGGGTACTGGAGGGTGAGGAGAGGGGACCCTCACCATCCCCACCTCCCTCCCTCCCACGTCTTCTTTCGCCGACCACCGCGGCAGAGGAAGAAGCCAAGGGACTGGCTGTGGAGCGATGTGCCCTGTGTTGGATGGGCAGGAGAAATCCTTTCCCAGCCTCAGTGGCAGCAGGGTCTGGGCAGAGAGCTCGGGTCCCCATGGGGATGGGTGAGCAGCCCCCCTGCACACCAAGCCAGCCCTGGGTGAGGGACCTGAGCTGGGCATGCTGAGGTGAAGCAGGGACACCCCGTGCCCTGCCAGGCTGTCACCAGGACCAAACCCAGGCTGTGCCAGCACCAGAGCTGCCCCATGCTCAGGGCTTCCTCGTTCCCAGCACCGTGGCTGGTTGCTGCGTCTTCCTCTTGCTCATTCCCCTCCCCGAGCTCTTGCAAAACAAGAACAAGGGCTCCCAGAGAGTGAGAGGTGCTGTGCAGACATCTCACGGGGAGTGGTAGTGGGACCAAGGGGGGTCCAGGTTGGGATCGTCTCCTGCAAAGCCCCTGTAGGAAAATCACTCCCTGGTTTTCTGCATGCTGGCTGGCTTTTTCCTCGGGCTGTGCAGAAAGCTGTAGAGACAGCAGCCACCCTTCATGTCTCAGCCTGTTTTCCATCTGAGCTCCACCGTGGCCCTGGTGGCCCCTGTATCTGCTTGAGTTCTTTTGCTTCCTGTGGTGCTCCAGCGACGGAGTAGGTCTGGAAGCCACCTCTGCAACCCATACGGCACCGGCTCTGGCATGGGGAAGGGAATAGAGCAGGAATATGGATATCTTAACCCTGTTTCTCACTAGGGGCTAGAGGAGGGGGGGATATGTTCATACACCGTCCTGCACATGCCAGCACAGGGTCTCTTGGGGGATGCTGGACCAGGGCAGGTGGGGAGTCCCCAGGGCGGTGCCATTTCTCCGGTGAATGCCACCAGCGAGCTGTGAGCCCTCGAGGTTTTAATGAGACTTAAGTGCATTTTTCGAATATTCTCAGAGGCAGGAGGCAGGAACACCTTCACCACCCCGGGGGGGCTCAGTGCCTGCCCAGGCACACATCACCTGCGTGGGACATCAGAGAGGGCACCCAAGGGTGGCAAAGGGACCCTGGTGCCAGGCGAGAGCAGAGGTCTGCTGTGCTTCTCAGAGGGAGCAGGAGGGACCTGATGACTCCCAAAACCACCCGAGTCCCATCAGGCTTTCTCCTTCTGGATCTCCATCCCGTGGACCAGCCCGCGGTGGGATGAATGTCGAGGTGTCCTCACCAGTCCCAGGTCAGAACTCCTGAGGAGCGGGCAGCATACCTTCACGGGTCATGGGAGTGACAGTCAGCACATGGCACCCACGGCTTTTGTTTGCCTTTCTCTTGAGATCTTATCTCCTGCCAGCAGGAATGTGTGAAATAAGCCAAACAAAGCACGGGAGGAAATACTGTCTCGAGTGAGGGATGGAAACTTAGGGGGCACACAGGCTTGGTGGTGGTGGTTTCCTTTCGTCCCGCTTTGTGCACAGAGTGGCCTCCAATGATGTCGGAGGGATGGTATTGTTGCCATCTCCCAGGTTGCCCCCAGGTTTGCTGCAGATCTTGGCGAGAGCTGGACCAGAGAGGCTGGTTGGGAGCAGCATTGCCCTGCGGAGCACACGGGCTGTCTCCTTCCTCCATCAACTGCCCGTCGGGAGCGGCATTATCCCGCTGTTATCCCTGCCATGGGGACCAGAAAGAAGCCCGGTCCGCCTGGCACCGGATGAAAGTCTCCCAGTCCTCCTCCCCTGCACCCGCTCGCCGGCCGAGAGCCAAGGTTGAGGGAGATGATGGCAGCTGGGTTTCATTTCTGGTGAAAGGGCTGAGTGCTCCGTAGGTGCCGAATCACCCCCTGAGGGTTTATTTTAACCTGGAGGAGCACGGGGAGCGGATGGGGCATTGACAACAGCAGGTCCCGCTCCTCCATCACCGACTCCCTGCCTGGGGCGAGCCGCTTGCGTCAGGGCTCAGCACCGGCTGTGCAAACAGAGCCGAGGGCCAGCCTGGGCAGGGATGGGGCTGGGACGTGTGCCTCCACATCCCTCCTTCTAGGAACAGGCAAACCTTCCCCGAGCATCCCTGTGCCAATGGGTGGAGGAGCAGGGTGTGGGTCTGGGGCTGCCAAAGGGGTGGGGGTCCTTGTCTGAGGGCACCCAGGGCTGCCCCTGCCCCAGCCACAGCAGCACAGCACGACTGTCTCAGACCCCTTCTCTTCCATTGAACCATTAAGCCAACATGACCATCGTTGCTGGAGATAAACGGGGATTACGTCCCCAAATCCAAAGCAGAATTGCCTGCAGAGTCAGAAGGGCTTTATATTGCCTGGCATGGGTGGGACAGCCCTCCTGATCAGGGCCAATGGGCATCCCCGCTCTCTGCACCTCTGTTTCCCACACCGAAAACAAAGGCAGCACTCTTCCCTTCCCTCTCCGAGGTGGGACAGGTCACCTTTGCCAAAGGCTTGAAGCCCCTAGATGGGAAGTGCCATTAGCCCAGCAGAGATCAAAGCAAATTTCCTGGCATGCTTGGGTAGCCCAGGATCTGTTTCATTTCCTAGGTACGGCACGAGCGGAAAACTCCATCCAGCTGCCAGCCTGCCTTTATCGTCAGCGACCGAGAAAAATCGATTCTCAAAGTAATTAAAGAAGCAGTTGAAAATACACCGTACGGCTCGGCACAGCGCCGTGGAACACGTGCAGGAGCCTTTTGGCGGGCCAGGTGATGGAAGCCTGGGGAGCATCCTGTGCAGGGAAGTCCCTCCCTGGGGCTGCATCACGATGGAGGGGTCGTTCAGTGGGGGTTTGGGAGGCAACGCGGGTGGGGTGAACAGGGCCAGAGGGCTGAGACTTGCAGAGAAAGCCCAGGGAGCATCAGCTTTTTCTCTTCCCCTTCCGTTTTCAGCTGGAGGAAATATCCCCTGACGCTGACGCCAGGCTTGGCTGGAGGGGCAGGGAAGCTCTGCTGCTCTCAGTCCCTTCGGGCAAGTTCTCTGCCCAGGGGAAGAGACCAGCGGAGGGCTCAGCTTATACCTGTCCCATGGCCGTGGGAGAAGCGAAACCCAAAGAGGCCCAGGGTGGCCGGGAGGCTGGAGGTCTGGCTGCGCCGGTGTAATCACATTGTGCTGGGGAATGACCTTGGGCAGAAAACAATTCAACGCTTCGGCCTCGCCGGCTCTTGCTCTCAAGGTCAACCAAGGCAGCACCAGCAGCACATTTAACCAGTGGGGGAAGGGAGGGCTTTGCTCTGCTGCCACCGAGGCAGCTCAGCCCAGGCAGGGTGGGAGCGCGGCACAGCTGCTGGAGACCAGAATGGAGCTGGGCAGAGGATGCCCAGCCCCTGCACCAGCTGGTTCCCCCGCCAGTGCAGTGTCCGGCCGCTTTCCCGGCTGCCTGCAAGGCTGGGAACGAAGCCCTGTTCTCCTGCTGCCTACGAGGGCTGGGGGACCCTGGGGCCAGCGACACGATCTGGAAATGTTGGCGCAGGGATCAGCCCGGGGGTACGCGATGAAGGGGCTGGGGAAGGCACGGGGGGCACGGAGAGACGGGCTGGAGGCGGTGAGGACAGGCATGGCTGGGGAAATGGGAGTTGAAAAAGCACTGCCCAAGGCTTCAACCCCGCCAGCAAAGTCCTGTTATTAGGGATAGCAGATTGTAAACCAGGCACGTGTCCCCCTTCTACCACCTCCACTACCTGGGCAGGGCTGTGCCCTTTCCAATAGCCTCAGAAAACCTGGCACGGGATGTCTATTGGTGGCCTGAAGATGGAAAGTGCTGAATTTATACCGTTTTCAGCATGATACAATATAATGATTTACATCCGTTGTGGATGGGGGAGATGCACCATTAGCCCCTATCCATGCAGACGTAGCGGATCAGGGGAGAACGGTCCCTCGTACATGGAGGTCTGCAGAGGGGAAGGCTTTCATCTCTCTGCAAAAGGCACTGATAAAATGGAGAAAGCTGGAGGATCAATACAAAGGAGCAGGAACCTCGGGGAGGGATGTACGAGAGTGGAGAGTGATGCTTAAAGGGGAGGAGGAGAGTCTGCAGCTCGTTGGAGATGATACAACACGAGTCAGGAAAATGTCAGGGGCTGTTTTGCTTCAGGTTTTAATGCTGAACGTGTCCCTGTAGAGGGAGAGGTGGGGGCTGTGGTGAGGACCCCAAACACCTCCAAAGGGGGAGATGGGCCTGGGGTTCCTGCTTAGATTTTACCTCCTGCGAATTCCCCTTGGAGCTGACGCTGCAAGGAGTGGATTGAGAAAGAGGAAGGTGCTGGGATGGTCCCCATGCCTGCGAAACAGGGGATGTGGCCAGCGCCTTTCCCTCTTCCCCTTGGGGAGCAGGAAGGGAGGGGAAAGGCAGCGCTCCGAAAAACCTCCGTGATTTTTGCAGGATGATCTAAAGAAACTGGGCTGGTTTCAGAAGTTTCCACCTTTTTTCTCATTGTCACAATAGCAAGAGGGAGAGAGCAGAGGCTGAGCACATGGCAAGGGCAGTGATGGAGGAGCTGAAGGGGATGTGCAGAAGTTCAAGCCAGCTCCAAAAGCCGCTGGGCTTATTCCCCCCGACTTTGACCTTCCTCTCTCCAAATGTGCAGCAAACGTCGTCCCTGCTTGAGCAAAGGGCTTCTGCTCTAGGGGCAGGGCTGGAAGAAGTGAGTGGAAAGGAGAGCTCACATGTTGTCCCACAAGTGCAGAAATTCAAGCCCGGCTGTATCAGCCAGTGAAGGGCAGGAGGATCCTCCCTCAGATAGTTTTGTCCAGAGCTGGGGCGAGCCGAGCGCCAAGGACAAGCAGGGAGAAGTGAAGCAAAACAGGGAAACTCAGGAGCCTGCAATGTCTGCCCAAGAGTAACACGACGGCCGGGGACCTCTTTGCTTGGTTCCCCTTTCTCTCCTCTCAGCTCTTGCAACAGCAGATGGGAGGAGCGCCGAGAGCCCAGAGCCGTGGCCAGCGGAGCCAGCTTGGTCTGTCACACCGTGCATGGTCTGGGTGGTGAACATGGTGACTGGCTGGTGGCTTCGCTATCAAAGTGTCTTCAGGCTGGGAGGAAGCGGTGGTGCCCGGCTGTGTGCTGCGGGCCACATCCTGCCACCCCCACCGTGGCCAAATCCCACCGCCCCCCAAAGCCAGGAGATGTGGGGCTGGTGTTACTGCCCGCCGGATGCTGGCAGATTGATTGCTTTCTGATTCAGTCCAATAATCAAGAGACACTAATTGCCCGGTAATTCCCTTTCCCACTTAATGGGCTGTCTGACATCCGTGGCTCCCTAGCCATGCTCCACCCAGCCAGCTCACTGGGATGCAGGAGTATCCCACCCCTCTGATGCATGCCCCATCCAGCTAACCAAGAACCCCGTGAGCCGTGGTGGCCTCTCCACCTGGTTCTGACCTCTCGTTGACGTTCTCCATCCCAAAACCATCACCCCAGTGCTATTGTAGGACTTTTTCCCGCTGCCGTTTTCTGCAGACCACTTATCAGTGCGTTTGTGGGCCACACTTTACACCTGCAAGGGCCATCAGCTGTAGCCATGCCTTGTGGCTCCCCTTATTTGACGTATAATCTTCTAATTAATAATCAGCCTTTTCAAAGTGGAGTGCAAACATTAATTAATTCCCTGCAAGTAGGTAATTAACAGTGATGACTCCCATTTTACTGCAAGGGAAGCTGTGATACGGAGATACTGCACGATCCACCCAAGGTGGCAGGGAAACGACTGTGTAAAGGCGGCTCTGTCCCAGCACGGCGCTGCAGAAACTCCGGCTCACCCAGGCTGGGTCTCCTTCCACCGAGGGCTTCCCATGGGGACAGTCCCTGTGTGCTGGCATATCTCTGCTCAATCACCATGGCCACCTCCAGAGTGGAGGGGATAGCATGGTCCCAAGGTGGTCTGGCAGGGCACGTCCATCACCATGGCCACCTCTGCCTGGAGGGATAAGGCATGGCCCTGGGGTGGCCCAGGAGAGCCCAGAGGCCTCTTGTCTCTCCTCTCCACACCACCCCCTCTGAGGCACCCATCTGGGAACAGCCATGGTGCTGGGTTTTGAGACAACTCCACCAGCTCCTGGACAAGGTGATCCTGGGGAAGGGGATGTTGTCCCACGGAAAAGGGCTGCTTCTTGTGTTCCCATCCATCCCTGGTGCTCCGTCTCCTCCAATCCCCCTGTTCCCCACCAGGTAATTGCAAATCTCCATGTCAGCAGGCTTTTGCAGGTTCCTCCTGCTGCTCTCCTCCTTTGTTTGTCCCACAGCACGGAGCAAAGCTGGGAGGGGAAATAATGTCTGGGTCATCCCCTTGGCCAGACCCCATGCTGGGGAGGGCAGCTGGCAATTTGGAGAGGGGGGCCATCCTCCAGGCTCCATCCTCATCCACATGGTGATCTCTACAGCATCCCAGTGACAAAGAGCTCGCCAGCACGGGCTGCAAGACCCCAATGGCAGGGCCACCTCCTCCAGACTCCCCCCACGATGCCAGGAGATGAGTGTCCCATGGAGAACAGGCATTTTTAGTATTTTTTTCCCCCAGATTTTAATATTTTTTCCCCTGTCATTGCTGTTTTCAAACCGCTGAGATTAGACACGCAAGGTCCCCGTGCCGAAGTCTGCGTGCTTCCAACCGGCAACAGATTGCGAGTGACTGCTGCTACTTTACTTCCAGGGCTGCTTAATTAACTTGATTAATCAGCCTGCGTTCGCACAACGCTCTGGAGATGCAAAGCCCTCTTCTCGCTGCTGCCTGCTGCTCCGCGGACGCTGCCCTCGCCTTTATTCCCGACCAATATTTGATCGTAGCAGCCAAAGAGGGAATTGCAGAAAGGCAGCCCGGGCAGGAGCAGCCACATCTCCAGCTCCGCCAAGCTCTGGATCCAAGAGGAAAGAAACAAATATTGCCCAAATCTGACCGAATCGCGGTGAACCCCGCCAGCGCGGGGCAGGACGGGGAGCGGGGCCCCTCTCTTGACTCAGCGCCTGAGTCAGAGCCGGTGGAGCATTTCCTTCTCCCAGGTATCGCCGCCGCCGTACCGGCACGGCCTTTAACGGTGCCCGGAGGCGGCTGCGACGTCCGCCGGGCGGGTCCAAGGGCCAAGGCCCGGCAGCGGGCTGGCAGGAGCCGTGTCGCCGCTGGCTGCTGACATCAGCACTGAACTTGGCCCCGCATCCCGCTCCAGGATGGGACCCGCCGGGGGTCACCGGTGTTTGCCCCGCGCCTGGGGATGCAGGCGACGGGCCCTCGCCATGGTCAGGGCGATGGGCACCGGAGCAGGCAGGAGCCGCCCCCCCTCACCACCCCCGGAGGGGGGTCCTGCAGACCGGGGTTACCCCCTGACCCACCCGGCGGGGCTGCAGCTGCCCGCCCGGCTCCCGCACAGCCCACGGGCGAACGGGCCGGGCCCCGCTAACGGCGGGGCTTTGTGTGAGCGTTGCGGCGGTGAAGACGGGGGGAAGGGGCTGCACGGGAGCTGCGGGACCCCCGCGGGGGCCGAGCGCAGGGGCAGCACACCCCGTTCCCCAGCAAAGCAGAGTGATTTGGGGGGTCGCACCCACAACACGCACCCATTCTCCCCCGCACCCCCCCACCATTTGTTTCCCCCCATCCCCAATATTTTTTTTTTTTTTTTTTTTTTTTTTGCTTTACAGGGCGGGGGGCGCTGCCCCGCGCGCGCCGGGCGGGGCGGGGCGGGGCGCGCGCGCGCTGGGGAAGGCGGGGCGGCGCGAGGCGGGGAGGCGCGGCCGCGGCCAATCAGAGCGGCGCGCTCCGAAAGTTTCCTTTTATGGCGAGGCGGCGGCGGCCGCGGCCCGATATAAAGCGGGGCGGGAGGCGGGCGGGAGCCGCCGCGAGCTCGCCTTGCCTCCCGCGCGCGCCCCGCTCCCGCCGCCGCCTCGCGCCGCCCGCCCCGGCTCCGACCGCGCAACTTCCCCGAAAGGTGAGCGGGACTGAGGGGGTCCGCCCTTACATTGCTGCTGTTATTAATACTCGGTTAATTAAGCTCGTTAGAAGATGGCGTGCCCGCTGTTGGGGCGCCCTTTGTTTGCTGGGGGGCGGTGGTGGGGGAGCCCGGCCCGCCGTGGGCTGCAGTGTTTTAAGGGGTGCAGAAGAAGATGGCGCTTTAATAATGGCTGGGGGACGCTGCTTGTCGTTGAGCTGCCCGTGGGGCTAATCCGCCCTGTAAGAGGATTGCTGGCGGCCGGGGGGGGAGCGGGCGGCTCGTCTATTGTGTGCTGGGGAGGGAACGGGGCGCGGGGCTTTGTCTGCTCCGCGCTGTCCCCCTTCCCCAGCCCCCGATGGAGGAGTTCGGGGGGGGCTTACCGCGCGGCTGGGCCTGGGGGCGTTGTCCCCGGCTGGGGAGGGGCGCGGTCCCCCCCGTCCGAGCACATGTAAGCAGCCCCGGTAGGTTTTTCTTGCAGGGGAAGGGGGCGGCATCCCCTCCCGAGGGCGAGGTTGTTGCATCGGAACAAAAGGTGCTTGGGGGGGGAAGGGGGGAAAAAGCCCCCGTGTGAGCGGGCAGCGGCAGTGCCCTTGTGCAGGCTGCCCGCTCCGGGTAGCGACTACACTTCCCAGGCTGCCCCGTGCGGGGCTGGCACATGTGCCGGCAGCTGCCGCCGCCCGCACCCCCCCGCTGCCATCGGATTAAACCGGCGCTGTCGGCGGCGCCGGAGCCGAGCTCGCCCTCCTTGGGGCGGGCGGCAATTGCATAAGACCCTGGCTTTGATCCCACCCGTGCTACTGCAGTTCGATGGGGCGCAGCCCTAGTCACGCTTGGCTAGCGGGCTGGGCGAGGTGGCTACTGCTCGCCCTGCCGCGGCTCCTTGGCAGCGAGTCCTCTAAGGCTGCAGGAGCGCTTTTGGGGGCGACTCCGGTTCGCGGAGCCCGGCGGGGCGCTGGGGCGTGGCAGCGGAGCCCCGGTTTGGGGCGGGGGGGGGGGGGGAGTGGCCACCGGCGTCCCCCGAAAGCGGGCGGCGGGCGCGGCGCGCTCCATCCATTGCCTTTTATGGTAATCGTGCGCCAGGGCGCAGGGACTTCCTTTGTCCCGAATCCGTGCGGCGCCGGGATCTGGACGGCGTCGCACCCTCTAGCGGGCGGCGGGCGAAGCGGTGCCGGCGCCGGCAGGAAGGAAATGGGTGGGGGGAAGGCCTCGGTGGCATCGCCGTCCCTTCCCCGCCCGCCGCGCCGGGGACGGGGCTGGGCGGCCGGTGCGTGGCCGGCGATGCTCACGGCTCCCTCTGCTCTCCTCCCGCAGCTAAGCCATGGATGACGATATTGCCGCGCTCGTTGTTGACAATGGTTCCGGTATGTGCAAGGCCGGTTTCGCCGGGGACGATGCCCCCCGTGCTGTCTTCCCGTCCATCGTGGGTCGCCCCAGACATCAGGTAGGTGGCTGGGGTTGCCCGTTGTCGGACAAGAGAGGAGTTTTCGGTGGAAAAGGTTCCCCTAGAGGCATTGAGCTTCAAGAAGCCCTTTTATTTGGCTTTATAACACAAGAATCTTCTGCACTGCAACTCAGCTGGTGGGGAGTACACCCTCCTGCAGAGCTTCTGTGCGGTGTGTGTTGGAGCAGTTGGCCAAGTGCTTTTCTTGGTAGAGTGGGGACAGGAGGGGGACAGTAATTGGAGACCTGGTTTTGGGAAAAGCAGGCTGTCCACCCATTGGGGCTTGCCCTTCAGCTGTACTTACTGCTTATTCTTTGTTGCGCAGGGTGTGATGGTTGGTATGGGCCAGAAAGACAGCTATGTTGGTGATGAAGCCCAGAGCAAAAGAGGTATCCTGACCCTGAAGTACCCCATCGAACACGGTATTGTCACCAACTGGGATGACATGGAGAAGATCTGGCACCACACTTTCTACAATGAGCTGAGAGTAGCCCCTGAGGAGCACCCCGTGCTGCTCACAGAGGCTCCCCTGAACCCCAAAGCCAACAGAGAGAAGATGACACAGGTGTGTAAAACTCCGGAGCTTGGAGCTACAGCACGTGTTGCTGCAGGCCAGCTCTCCTCTTCCATGTTGTCCTCTCTCCTCCTTCACCACTATTCTCCCTTTTTGCCATCTTTACAGGGTTTTCCTTTCCTGACCTGAGTCTCCTCTTTGCTGGACCTTGACAGGTTTTGTTTGCTCTTCTAAGCTGGCTTTCCCTGAGACTGAACTAGCAACTTGTCTAACTGCTGTTTCTGACTAGTCACACTAATCCATTTACCAGCCCTGAGTGACTGTACTGTGGTTTACTTGGCATTTGTTTTGTTCCTTGCTGTGACATGTGGATGGGTCTGTGGTGGTGGTGTCCCTGCTCAGGCTCTGACCTGGCAGGTGTGGGTGGAGACCAGGCAAGATAAGCATGGACTTCGAGGGGGAGTGGAGAGAAGTCTCTTATCTAGGGATGAAAGTAAAACCACATTTGCATGGACTTGGCATAGACCTGTAGTGAGAAGCCTGTTCTTTGCTGTTGACTCAACCCCTTCTTTTTCTCTCTCTAGATCATGTTTGAGACCTTCAACACCCCAGCCATGTATGTAGCCATCCAGGCTGTGTTGTCCCTGTATGCCTCTGGTCGTACCACTGGTATTGTGATGGACTCTGGTGATGGCGTTACCCACACTGTGCCCATCTATGAAGGTTATGCCCTCCCCCATGCCATTCTCCGTCTGGATCTGGCTGGCCGTGACCTGACGGACTACCTCATGAAGATCCTGACAGAGAGAGGCTACAGCTTCACCACCACAGCCGAGAGAGAAATTGTGCGTGACATCAAGGAGAAGCTGTGCTATGTCGCCCTGGATTTCGAGCAGGAGATGGCCACAGCTGCCTCTAGCTCTTCCCTGGAGAAGAGCTATGAACTCCCTGATGGCCAGGTCATCACCATTGGCAATGAGAGGTTCAGGTGCCCTGAGGCCCTCTTCCAGCCATCTTTCCTGGGTAAGTCCAACTCTTTTAGGAGACCCTGTGGCCCCTCCCAATGTTCCTTTTTGTAAAGGTGACCTAGAGACCATGACAGCCAGTTACCATATTATTGCTGATCTCCATAGTAAGATCTGTGCTGTCCCACCAGCCAGTGTCATTTTCCACACAGCCCGAAGCTGTTTGAGGGCAGTAGATCAGGATGTTGAGCCTTTCAGAGCCACGGCTTTGTAGTGCCTACCCACCGAAGGGGCTGTTGGTCTCTTGGTTGCCCATGGTTGCTCTTCAAGCTTCCTTGACTGTGTCTGAGCCCTTGTAAACTTGAGACTGCTTCTTCCTCACAGGTATGGAGTCTTGTGGTATCCATGAAACTACCTTCAACTCCATCATGAAGTGCGATGTGGACATCCGTAAGGACCTGTATGCCAACACAGTGCTGTCTGGTGGTACCACAATGTACCCTGGCATTGCTGACAGGATGCAGAAGGAGATCACAGCCCTGGCACCCAGCACAATGAAAATCAAGGTAGGATGAAGTCAGAGGAACCTCTTGGTTAATATTAACTACTTATAATATTGAAATGCAGAGTGGGTGGAGGGTGGGGTAAGCTAAACTTCTAGAAAAGATTGAAACCATATTTCTGTGTGTCTTGTTCAATCTTAATGGCCTTGGTCTGGACAAGATGGCATCCACCCAACCATATGAATAACAGGATTAGTGTAAATACTGGCTGCAGAGGAGGGGAGGAGGGATGAGGGGGTGTGAGGTTGTGTCTTAAGCCTGTTTGGACTTCATGGTATCTCGGCCAAGGCTAGATAAGGGAATTAAGCAGCTCCGTCTTGCAGGGCCATGCGTGGGCAGTGAGTGTAGTGTGACACTGTGCATCTGACTGATTCCTCCTCTTCCCTGCAGATCATTGCCCCACCTGAGCGCAAGTACTCTGTCTGGATCGGAGGCTCCATCCTGGCCTCCCTGTCCACCTTCCAGCAGATGTGGATCAGCAAGCAGGAGTACGATGAATCCGGACCCTCCATTGTCCACCGTAAATGCTTCTAAACCGGACTGTTACCAACACCCACACCCTTGTGATGAAACAAAACCCATAAATGCGCATAAAACAAGACGAGATTGGCATGGCTTTATTTGTTTTTTTTTTGGCGCTTGACTCAGGATTAAAAAACTGGAACGGTGAAGGTGTCAGCAGCAGTCTTAAAATGAAACATGTTGGAGCGAACGCCCCCAAAGTTCTACAATGCATCTGAGGACTTTGATTGTACATTTGTTTCTTTTTTTAATAGTCATTCCAAATATTGTTATAATGCATTGTTACAGGAAGTTACTCGCCTCTGTGAAGGCAGCAGCCCAGCTCGGAGGGAGCCGATGCCAGTTACTGGTGTTAGGTTATAATTGCTTGTCTGTAAATTATGTAACCCAACAAGTGTCTTTTTGTATCTTTCCGCCTTAAAAACAAAACACACTTGGTCCTTTCTCTTCGATTTGTCAAGCAAGCGGGCTGTGTTCCCCAAGGGTAGATGTGAATGAAGGCTTTATGGTCCCCCACAGGGTCTAGGAGAAGTGGTGCCAGTACGTGGGGGAGGGAGGGCTACCTGTACACTGACTTAAGACCAGTTCAAATAAAAGTGCACACCATAGAGGCTTGACTGGTGTTGATTGTTCATTTTCTTTCATCCATGCCCCTTCCTGACAGTTACTAGATGCTCTGATCTACCCTTGCCAGGCTGCACGGATCGGCTATCTGACTGGGGGTGGATGGTGGTGCTGTGAGCTGTCTGGTGTGTGAGCCAGATGGCTCATGGTGATAGACTGGAGAAGAGCTGAGCATGCCAAACCTGTGGGTCTCCAAGGCTGCTCTGGGCTGGAGCTCTCCAGATACCACCAGTGTGCAACAGGGAGCTGCTGGGCTTAGTGGAGATCCCTCTGCACCCTCTGAGTCGCTGCCTTGTGTGTCTCTCTAGTAATGCAGTATGACTGAAGTGTGGTGGTGCCGTAAGTGTGGTCAGGCTTCTCCACTAGCCAAGGCTCCTTTGGCTAGTCTGCTGCCCTCCATGGCCTGTGGGGCAGTGTCTTCTTCTCTTCCTGCACCAGGTGCCTGAGCTTGCCTGTCCTGCTCCTGGTTTGCCCTGGGAGGGAGGCAGGTCTGGGTTCAGGCTGGGAGACTCCAGTTCTCTGCCAAACTGCTTGCTGGGTGGAGCAGCTTTCAGGTGAAAGTGAGAGAAAGTCTCTTGTGGAGTGGAAAAACTTGACTTCAGAGAGCAAGGTCACTGGGCTGTTAGACATGGGTGGGCAGGGGTGGGGCTGGGAAAGGGTGCTGCGAGGGAGGAAGCTCTTGGAAGGTGAGTGACACCTACTGCTCCAGGACTTGCTGTGGGCAGTGCAGGTACCTGCCTCTAGCTCAGCCTCTGCCAGGAAGGAGGTTTGCATGGCTTCCTGGTTCTGTCCCTGTCTTCTGGGCTTCTGAACCTTCTGTGAAGCTTCAGCTTTGATGGATCAAGTTCTGCAGTTTCATGAACTGGAGCAGTCACAGTGGAGGCCCTTGGAAGGCTGTGCTGGGAGCTGAGACCCTGTCTGGCACAGCAAAGCCTGTGAGCCACAGGAGCTGGAGCCACTGCTGTGGAAGGAAGGAGACAGAGAGGACCAAGGCTGCTAGGTCAGGCACCAGGGAGAGCAAACCAAGGCAGACCAGACCTTGGAGCTGTGCTCACAAGCGTGCTGGCTTCCCAAGGCTCCTCCAACCTGCCTGTCTTTGAAGAACTAATGGCTGTGATTGTGTCATGCTCACAGCAGATGAAAGGCAGGGAACAGGCTCCATTGGCTCTTTAATCCTCTGCCTGGCCTGATCCTGCTCCAGCATCGTGCTGTATTGAGGGTGGACGTGCTGGCTTCTACCCTTCATTTCCCCAGCTTCCCTCCCAGATGCCCCAGGTGCAGTGGGAGCCTGGCACGGCTGCAGGTACAGACACTGAGCTGAGCAGACAAGTTACTGGAAGCACCAGTTTGCAACAGGGGAGGTGAAATGGGTTGGAGCAGGGCCCAAACTGGGCTTATAACCGGAGGTCTTGGGGAAATGGGACGAGGAGCAGGCAATGGCAACTCCTGGGGAGGGAGCTGGTGGGAGCGGAGCAAGAAAAAGTCCAGGAGGCAAGAAGAGATGATGGTAATAGGGAAATGGGGCACCTTTCTTCAGCTGTCCCTGAAATGGTCACTGATGGCTGTGGAAAGATGTGTTGAGACACGAAGAACAGAAGAGATGATGGTGGCGGTGAGGGAGAAACCACAGAACAGCAAAAGGCAGGGCGCTGAGAGCAGCTCAGGCGGGCAGAGGTGCAGGCGCAGGGAGAGGGCGAGTGATGGGCTGGTGGGCACACGGGAGCCGGGCTGATTTTCATGCCCAGAGCACAGCTGGCAAAGGTTTCTGTTACTTAACACTTTGCGGGGTGTTTTTCTCCTTTCTTCCTATTTCACTTGCTGTTCCAGGCAACCAGCGCTCCAATAAAACGAGGCTGAGCCTTTCACAGCCCTTCCCGACGCCTCTCCAGCGCGAGGCCGTGGCGTGCACAGCTACTCCGCAGGCTGCTCCAGCAAGGCTCAGTTTATTCCTCCTCTGGGCCATTACATGCTGGAGAAAAGAATGTGGTGCCGGGCAGGGAAGCCTGCGAGCATTACTCACTGCTCCCGACTCCGTCGAGCCGGGGGGAGCCCAGGGTGGTTTCCTCTCAGGAACGCCAAGTGCTGGAAGAGGGGGAATTTTTTTTAACCGCCACTTCTCCGTTCTAGTGTTTCGGAGGGCTCAGTTTGCCCCTCACTGTTTCACAGAGGTGGGGAAATGCCGAGGGGCCAGTCACAGGAAGGGCCGTAGAGGAGTTGCTTCAGCCATCTCCTGGCTCTTGAAGCCACTATCCATGGGCAAGACTCAAAGGAGAAGGTATGTAGGAAATAATCAGTCCCTTGGCCACCACCTCTTCTTTCACTCCAGCACCCAAATAGCCAGAGGTTGTGGAGGGACCAGGAGGTTTAAAACAGCCACCCACGGGCCAGGCTGAGCTTGTCCCCCCATCTGGCTCAGCGGCGGGAACACGCCAGGATTTCTCAGGCTGCAGAGATGGTGGGACTCAGCTGTAGATCCTTGGGAGCCACCCAGCCCCTTCTCACCTCCCTTTAGCTGCCCGGGAGGAGCTGGCTCAGCTCAAGGAAGCAGAGCAAACACATTTTATGCCCTTTCTTCCTCCAGAGCTCCCAACTTTCGCTCCTGCTGGAGACAGTCACTGGCACTTCACCTGCAATTAGCTGGTGACCTGGAAAGTCACCTCACTGAGCCGCTTATGGAATCAAGCCACCGACAGGAATTAGTGATGTCCTTGGCAAAGGAGACAGTTGCGGCTCTCAGGATTTAGCCCTGAAGGGCCTCATTGTCTCTCAGCCGTGCCAGGGAGTGTTGATCAGAAACAGTCCCCGGCTGGGGGGGTCCCAATCTCTCTTTAGCGAGCGTGTGCTGCTTCGGTGGAGGTGCCATCTGGCTGCATGTAAAAGTCTCAGGAAATCCCATAGCATTCAAACAAAACCAGCCTCCTCGCAGAAGTCCCCTCTGAGAGTTCAAAGTGTCAGCTTCAGAAAACGGGCTTTCCGAGGTATCAGTTCAGGGATGGGACTGCCGGTATCGGCTGTGCATAGGGCAGGACGAGTCCTGGTCTTTGAAGTTGGTCTTTGCAGAGGGATTGCTGACCTGGAGCCTGCCCTGACTTGTATTATACCCATCCGTAATCTACTTTAGCAGGCCTTATGGTATTAAACCGTATCAAGTATTGAAAATCACTTATGGCAGCGGAGCTGGCAGTTCACCCAGGCTTACCAAATGCTCTGGCCACTGTAGTCCTGCTGGGCTTTATTCATGCTGACAAAAAGATGAGATGTCCAGAGTCTTAAGAAGAGCCAGAGGAGAGAAATGAGCCAAGACTTTCCAGGGAAAAAAAATAAATTCCCAGGTCAGTCTGGCCTTGAAAAGTCAAGAGATTTTGACTTACTCAGAGCAAAATGTCTTAATACTAGCATTTATTTGTTTGTGTGCCTTCCTGGACTGGGACAGCATGGTATGTGCCTGCCTTCTTTGGGCTAAGAAAACAGTGTGTTAGTCATAAGATAATCAAAGTCTACCCTGAGATGGCCCAGCCCTGAATGGAATCCGTCTTCACAGAAGGCTCCGGAGTGCCCACACTGAGAAGAGCATTCCTGAAGCAAGGTGCAGCAGGGAGGGTTTCTCCTCTCACTACCTGGCCACCTCCCAGTGACCATCAAGAGAAACGTCAGAGTTCGGTGTAGCCGTCCATTTCCTTCCTTTTACCGCCCATCTGATGTCCTGCTGTGGCCTTTTACTCAACCTCCGTGCCTTATCTATACCGGCACATTGCTCATTTATTTGATGGATCCTGAGTGCAAGTGCAACTCCTCTTACAAACTGCTGTGAGCCTGGTTTCTCCTTGAAAGTTTCTTATACCTCTCTCTGTTCCCAGCTCTTATTCAGGCTTGTCAACTGCTGTCTGGTCCGTGCACACCCCAGGGCTGGAACCCGTGGCTAGTCCTAGCACAGGCTGCTCCAGCTGATCTGGCTCTCTGGGCAGAGCTTTTATTCAGCTTATGGGCCTTGTTGACGATTTTATTTATGATTTGCATTGGAAATGAAATGCAGGTCTCCTCCACCCTGGTCTCTGCTTTCCCTGATGACTGCAAAATATGGTAGATTGGTATTTTGCCCAGATGTCAAACAAGTCAGTCTTGACTGAAGGGCCTCCGGATTTAATTTATCATTACCTTCTATTTAACTGACACATGACAAAGCAGGTACAGATTGTCTTACTGAGGTTCTCCCTCATCTAAGGGCTAAGAGGGGTTTTCCTCATTAACTCCAGAGCCTTCTCATAGGCCTAGAAGCAAAATAGGTAATCAAGACTTGAGGCACTTGTTATTTCTAAGCAAAACCCCCAATCTACCCCTAATTTAATTCATGGCCTTAAATGGCAAAGATCGAGCAGGAAGAAAGCAGCAACCCATTCATCTTCCTTTGTGGGTCATCTTTAAAACACATTTTCTATGAACAGAATTTCCAAAGCATACACGTAACTGGAAATTCCAGTGCTTTGGTCCTGTCTGTACTTGAGATGTGGGATGAGGAGCTCGTAGTAACAGCGCTGAGCCAGCTGCTGCCCTCGGATATTGCTGCGTGCAGTGGCTGTGCTCGCAGCAGTCCTGGATGGCTTCCACATGGCCCTCTGTGCACCACTGAGGCGAAGGATCGTTATGTCACACCTGCAGCCGCAGTTAGAACATTTCGCCTGGTCAGAGCCCAAATTAATCATCTTCGTGTAAATGACCAGTGAACCCGAAGCTGATGGGTTTGTATTTAGGGTTTTCCCGGGAGGAAGCGGGTGGTATCTGTGGCCCCCTTGTTTGCACCAACCCGCTCGGTGCTGATGGGTGTCCTGTCTCCCATATCCACGTCCCGGCTGCTTCCAGCCCGCAGCACGATCTGGGAGAGGATTGTTCTCCCAAATGTTCCACTGCCTCCCTGGAAAACCAGGACGCTAACCCAGCGAGCGCTCTGGGGACCGCGGAACAGCCCAGCGGGGCTGTCCCGCCGAACCGGCGGGGCTCCCTCGGCTCGCTGCTGAGCCGCCGCTGCGCCCCGCTCTGACAGCCGAACCGTGAGGGGACGGCACAGCTGAGGCGAGCGCCCCGACATGGACCCGCCACTCCCATCATGGCGGCGCCCCTCTCAAGATGGCGCCGAACAGCGGCTGGCGTCCCCGCTCCCGCCCGCACGCCGGGCCACGCTCAAGATGGCGGCTCGGGGCGGCCGGAGGGGCGGCGGGGGTGCGGCGCGCCGCGGAAGCGGGGTCATGGCAGCGCCGGAAGAACCGCGCGGCGGCCGGGCCGGCGGGGAGCCAGGCCGGGACGCGGCCGGTTCGAGCGGTGCCCGGGGGAGGCGGCGGCGGCCGGACCGCGCGGCCGCTGCCATGTTACGCTGTGGAGAGGTGAGCCGGGGCGGGGTGGGGGGAGCCTCTTCCCGTCTGCCGCTTCCCCTCCCCTCCGGCCCCTCGGAGGGCCGTTAACCGGGGCTGCAGCGGGGCTCGTCTTCTGCCGCCGCCTTCCTGGGCTGCGGCTGGGGGGAGCTGGGGCAGCTCTCAGGGCTGGGGTCGAGGCGAGAGGGGCTGGGGGCGGTGAGGGGGCTCCAATGGCGGCGGTTTCCCCGGGACGGCTGGGCATTCGTGCCAATTCAGACTTTATTAACGATGGCGCTGAAGTCCCCGCCGCCCCCTGCAGCCCCCATCACCGCGGCGGGGCGGGCCGGGGGCCGTGCCGGGCCCCTGCAGCGCGGCGGGCTGTGTGCGCCCTGTCGCCCCCTCGTCAGGGGTCCCGGTGGGTTTGGGGTGCGGTTGGTGCGGTGCCTCTCGTCACCCCGGTGCCGAAGGAAGGGAGCGTGGGATGGAGGAGCAAAGGGGTTTTCCTGTCCCCTTGGAGCCCTTTGGAGCGTGTGGTCTCGTACGGCTCAGGCGTGAGCGTGTGGCAGAAGAGCTGTGGGTGATCTGATGCTGGACCGCAGTTTTGTTTGTGTGTCTGTATCTATATATTTACTTATCTCTATGTCTATAGCTATACGCGTGGTTATGTAACTCTTAAGGTTGTTGGAACGAGTGGTGCTTAGAGGAAAGATGTACAAAGAGACTGCTGCGTTATATTTAGAAAGAACCAGGGACAGTCACTTTCCCAGTTGCGAAGTAAGTGGCAAAAGTGGAATGAATGTAAATATTTTTTTTCTCTGTGGCTTTGTGTGAAGTTTTGCACTGCCACCATATTGTCTTATAAGGGAAAACTTTTCGTTTCTCTATGCAGATGGAAGTACTTAAAGATTCAAGTGTTTCTGTTTTGTCTCACTTTATGAGGCTTGGGATATCTGTTTTCTCGCAAGCTTTGCGGAAGTTTCTGAGCTAGTAGCTTTTCTGTTTTTCTTTTTTTCTTTTTCTTCTCGCCCCAGGAGATCGTAAGTGAGGAGAATGAGGAGGAAAGTAATGGTATCAACTTGATGGAGTTCTCAGATGAGATCCTTTTGCACATCCTCAGCTACGTCCCTTGCACAGACCTTGTCCTGAACGTCAGGAGAACCTGCAGGAAACTCGCGATGCTTTGCCTTGACAAGAGTCTAACACATACAGTTTTACTTCAGAAAGACTATAAGGTGGGGAGAGTAGTTTGCTTCTTCTGTTAGCTATGAAGAGAAATCTGACTTCCGAAAAAACGCCAAGAGGTAGAACTTCCCAATGTGTCTGCATAAATTAAATTCTCTTTAACTCTGAAATCAAATAAACAATAAACTGTTTTATAAAAGCATTTGTTTTCTAGAATGCTCTGTTAGAACAGCTCTGTGCTCCCTTAGTTTTCACTAATGGTATATTATATAACTATCTTCTCTGTGTTTCTGGAAGCTAAAATGAAAGTAAATGTGACTTTCCATTTGTGGCTGTGGTTGTGTAAAGTTATCATTTTCTCAAAATACATTTTCTATGTTGTTGTGCAAAAAAAATCTTGTGCATGTTGCTATCAGGCATGCAGTCAGCTAAGCCAGAAATTGTATATGTGTTATAACAAAAATAAAGCTTGGGAATGAAAGGTGATACGTTTTATGAGGACTATATCACCGAGTGCAGGCGAGGGGAAGCCTTTCTTACTCTTTTCCAAAAGAGGAAAGTGGATGAAGGAGAATGGAAACATGCTGCTTTGAATTTGAGTTTCGGTGGTAGATAGCTAGTTCTGCTGAAATAGCTTTGCTATTAGGAAATGGAGATGGTCCTCCATTCCACCATCAGTCCCTGAACAGATTTGGCTTCACAGTCAGAAGTGCAGGACTGCACAGACTAAGAAGCTAAAGGAAGTGTAGTCTTAAGAGTCCAAAGCATGGCAGACTAAGCCAATTACCATCAGTATAATAATTCTTAGACTGTGCTAGTGTCCCAGAACCTTTGGATGAGCCACATAATCTAAGCGCTAACCGCTGTTATCCCCATCATCAGATGGGGAACTGAGTCAGTACGTACCATTGCCATATATCTCATTGAATCTGGTTTTGTTTGAGTACAGGTAAACAAAGACAAAGTGAAGCAGCTGATGAGGGATATCGGAAAAGAGATTTACCAGCTGAACATGGCTGGGTGTTATTGGCTGCCCAGCTCCACTATTGATCACGTAACACGGTGCAAGAACCTGGTAAAACTGAACTTGTCTGGGTGCCACGTCACCTCTCTCCGTCTCTCAAAGATGCTGTCCACGCTCCAGCACCTGCGCTCCCTGGCGATAGATGTAAATCCGGGTTTCGATGCCAGTCAGCTAAGCAGTGAGTGCAAAGCCACTCTTAGCCGTGTCTCGGAATTGAAGCAAACCCTTTACACGCCGTCATATGGTGTCGTTCCGTGCTGCACTAGCCTTGAGAAACTGCTCCTTTATTTTGAGATCCTTGATCGCTCGCGAGAAGGTTTTATGCTCTCTGGGCAGCTAATGGTAGGTGAGAGCAATGTGCCCCATTACCAGAACCTCCGTGTCTTCTATGCCAGGCTGGCTCCTGGCTACGTTAATCAGGAGGTGGTGAGGCTGTACTTGGCGGTGCTAAGTGATCGGACACCTGAGAACCTTCATGCTTTCCTCATTTCTGCCCCCGGTAGCTTTGCGGAGACGGGAGCCACCAAAAACCTCCTGGACTCTATGGCTCGAAATGTACGTCTGGATGCTTTACAATTGCCCAAGGCCTGGATTAATGGCTCTGGGCTCCTGCAACACTTGAAGTTCAACAACCCTTTCTACTTCAGCTTTAGCCGATGCACCTTGTCTGGTGGTCACCTGATCCAGAGGGTTATTAATGGTGGGAAGGATCTTAAAAGCTTGACCAGTTTGAATCTCAGTGGCTGTGTTCACTGTCTGGCTCCAGAGTCCTTGTTTCGAAAAGCGGAAGATGACATTGACAGTAGCATTCTGGAAAGCCTGGTAGTGTCTTGCTGCAACCTGAGACACCTCAACCTCTCTGCAGCTCACCATCACAGCCCGGAAAGCATAGGGAATCACTTGTGCCAGCTCCTGTCCAGGCTAAAGCACCTGCTCTCGTTAGCGCTACCGGTTTGCTCCATCACAGATGTTGCTGCCAACGTGGAAAAGCCTCCCACAGCATCTAATTTGGTGCCGCAAACATTTGGAAGGAAAGTTCGCATCGGGATACAGACATATCCGAGGAACTTGTCGGACCAGGCAAATCAGAAGATAGACTCTTCGGTGTTCTGGGCTCTGATGGGAAGCCTCCGATTTTTGGAAACCTTAGAAATAATTGGGTCCAGTTTTTCCTCCGCCATGCCCCGCAATGAGCCAGCGATTCGGAACTCGTTGCCTCCTTGTGTCAGGGCGCAAAGCGTGGGGGATTCAGAGGTGGCTGCCATTAGCCAATTGACTTACTTGCAGAGCCTCACCTTAGCGCAACTGCCAAATATTCTTACTGGCTCTGGGCTCATTAACGTTGGATTGCAGTGCCAGCATTTGCGGACTCTTTCGTTGGCCAACCTGGGCATGATGGGGAAAGTGGTCTATATGTCTGCTCTCATGGACATGCTGAAACACTGCAAGTGTTTGAGAGATCTCAGGTGAGGGGCTGCTGTTGAACATCCCCGTTTTGTTTGCGCGTCTCCAGAAACGCAGCGTGTGATTTGTTGTGGCTAATGTTAAAACTGCGAGTGTTCCTGTTCTGGTCAAAAGTAGCTGCAGTGGCTTGAAAACTGGGTGTTTTCCTTCCTGGCTTATGGAGAATGGGAAGGCATTGCATGCTGTCCTTGGGGGCTGAGGATGTGCCCTTTAACCAGTGTTTTAAGAGCAAAAAGTGTCTATGCTGCAATTGCCTTCCTTTTAGATAAGGAAGAGGGGATGCTGCATATTTAGGAGCTAGCAGCCTGTCAGGGCTAGGTTAAATACTACATGCCTTTGCAGACTTTTTGGCTTTGTGTGCATGTACATCTCTTAAATTTTCAGGAAGAGACTCCTACAATTTCTAGATAATTTAGAGTTCTCCTCAGGTTTCCCACTGAGATTCTGTCTTTGGTTTCTATTAATTCTTGCCTCTTTATTTTTCTCCTTGATAATATATTGAAAACATTCCAAATTTAGACTTTGTCCAGTTGGTGTTCCTCTCCTGGTAGGATTTAAAGGATCCTACTGAGGATATGATCCTAAAGGAGCTTCACAGTAGCCAAAATGTGCTTACGAAAGCAAAGGGCACGAATTGTGACTGTTTCCTTGCACCAGTCTGTATGAACACAAATGTTATTACTTCAGAAAGGTGCTTTTTTTCCTTCTTTTTTCCCTCAACCAGCTTCTGTAGGTGAAGCTGCTAGACCTGTCGGTCCTGTTGACATCCTTTGTTCAAAAAATGGGTCTAAAATGCCAAACTGTAGTAACAGCAAGGTCACTCCTGTGATCACAAAGACAGTTATAGTGTGACTAAAATTATTGCTCATCAGCTGTGACTGGTGTTTGTGTGCATGTTCCTGATCCATTGCACTGGTGAAGGGAGCCAGGGTGGCTAAAACACCTTGGGAGGGTTTTCATTTTTCACCACTTCCCATTTATAACAGACAAGGAGAGTGTTGGTCTCTCATCCAGGGGATGGCAGCTGTTGGAAATTCAGTTGCTTAGTGGCTTGGGGCATGTCAGTGTGTCTTTAACCTTCAGGAAAATAAATTCCGTGGAAGAACTGAGATGTGGGAAGGAGGTTTGGCTGTGCAGTGTTGCTTTGCTCAGTCTAGACCCTGTAGTTTCCAGAGACTTTGAAATGGAGGCCACGAGTGATAAAGATGGGAGGCAGCGTCGAGCCTTGAAAAAAGGATGAACAAGGGTGTTTCCTTGTAACAGCCAGGAGTTTCGATGTAAGCTGTCATTGTTCTTTCCTGAGTAAAGTCTAAGGTTTTAAATAGGTTTAAGAGGATTTTAGTGTTTAGCACTTCCTCCTGATAATGTAGTTTCCTTTTCATTTGACTGATTCTCTGCTGCTTCTACCCTTTTTTCCCCTCCCCATTTTCCAGGCTGAGAAACTGGTTTAAGGGGCTATTCCAAAGCAACATTGTCATCTAGTGAGTGAAAGGCAGTATTGCAAGTATGGAGCTGTCATGCCACAGAGATTAACCTAGAAACCTGCTCTGAGGCTGCAGAAGATTCTGTGCTTTTTGTCCTAAACTTACAATGGAGCAATAACGCTGTTGGAAAATTGAACAGGCTTCCCGTTTCCTTAATGTTAATTTTAAACTATTACCCAAAGTGGGCTATTATGGGCTATTAGGATCTCATCAGGCAACGCTACCTGACCAGCAGTTGCAAGCTGAGTCTCTGAAACAGAATTTATCAATTAACAGGATTAAGTTGCTGAGATACCTCCGCGTACTACAAAAGCCTACGCAGAGATTATCCAGTTCAGGTTGGGACCGACAGCTTGTTATCACCTAATGGATTAACCTTCTTGGAGCTCTTGGCCTTGCTGACCCAATGACTGGGATTCCCAAGCGCTCTGAGGCCCTGTAGTAAATCTGTACTCTCCTGGTGACACCAACCCCGAGCAGGTTCTGCTTCCTGCAGGCTAGTTAAAACGCAGACCCGTTGTTGGTCAGGTATGTCTTCACCATGTCATTCTGTTTTCCTGCTCTGGGCTGTGATGCAAGATTGTGGATAGCCATGATAGAGGAGCCTGTCTCTCTTCTCTGGGCCAAGTGTTTAAGATAAAGGTTGGATCGATGGTGGTTATTCTTCCTGTGGGAGAGCAGTAGCTTTGATCCTTTGCCATCCTCTGACTGGGGATGGCTGGTTGTGGTCACTCTGTTGGCTCAGAGGCCCAAGTTCCGCATCGCCATGCGTGCATGGTGAATTTTTCATGCCTGCTGCTCTCTAGGCAGTAAACTGAAGATGACCAATTTGATCAGCATTTGGTGTGCCGGAGCAGTAAGCCCCTAACTTCACATCAAGGGCTTGGTGGGTGTCAGGTAGCAAAAGCCAGGCTGTGCTTCTCATAAGACCAGAATAGATCTGCTGGTGAGACCTAAGGCCCATCTTACCCAACACGCTTTTTGGAAAACTTGCAAAAGCAGGGTTACTCCCTGTGGGTGCTGGAATTCTGCCCGTTTGTGTCCTTGTCCTTTAGCACACACCATTCAATAGCAAGGAAGAGGTCAGAGCTTGCTTGCAATGTGGGGTTTGTTAGGCTGTGCCGCTGGCGCAAGCAGGTAGAAGGTTATCGCATGTGTACGTGAAACAGGTGGTGGGAGACCCTGGTTGCTCCATTCACCAGCCCCCCATGAATGTGCTGCCTTCCCTCCTGTCTGAAAGTGGCCCAAACATGAATTGCCCATTGACTTGTTTTTGTTTATTCTTGCAGGCTGGAACAGCCGTACTTCTGTGCGGGCGCCCAGTTCTTCCAGGCACTGAGTCATTGCTCCTCTCTCCAGCGGCTTTGCATCGTCTCCCGGAGTGGGACTCTGCAGTCTGACGCAGTGATGTCATTCATGGCCAACTGCCTTGAGGTCATCATGTGCCACATGTTTATGGGAGAATCTCTTACCGTTTGCAAAAATCTCCAGCAATCTATTGTCCGGAGGTGAGTGCGGAAAGGGGTTGATGTGGGATTTCTGGAGCTGTTGAAGATTTATCTCCGTTTCCTTGCTTGCCAAGGTTTATATGGCTTGGAGCACTTGTTCCAAGAAGCTAATAGGTACTGTGTAACCACTTGGCACGTGAACTAGCCTCTTATTTTAATAAGAGTGAATCAGTGAAATATTTGAAGGTATTATATGAATTTTTGATTCCATTCCCACCCATGTTCTCTGCAGTTCCGTTGGCTGAGTTGAAGTTCTGGATGTAAAGCTCCATCATAAATCAAGTGACACTTTTTGTGTAAACAAAACATCTGCCGACATTTTAAGTACCGAGAGGTTTGACCTTGAAGCTTTCCTCCTTTCCCACAAGTGACTAAGATAATTCTCCATCCTCTAATCACTTGTAAATGTCACTTACTGATAATCCCCTGGCAGTGCAATTCAAAGCCTTTAAAGGGTTGTTGTGAAGGGTTTTTCTTCGGGGGGTGTGTGGGGGGGAGAATTGGTACAAACTGCCTTTGCACGTTTGGCAGTTCTTAAATGCGTTTCGCTTGGCCCCTTGCAGTGTTCTGAGGCTCACGTGGTGGGAAACGTTTGTGTGTGAGCCGTGAACTGCATTTGAAAAGAGAGCTTTTAATTACGCTTGGCATTTTGAAATCTTCTAATAGTGGCAGTCATCTTACAAAATATTTCCCATGCAACAGACTTTCCATTATTTTTTTTTTTCTATAAGGCTTTTTCTCCGCCTTCAGTCTGTTTCCTTTGTCACCTACTGTTGCTTTGCCCTGTTAAGCTCTAATAAAAATTTCAAATCACACAGCATTATTACTGCATCCTAAAGGGTTCTCCTCCTCCCAGCCTTTCTCCAGCTTCAGACTGACTTATTACACTTGGCTTGTTTCCGTGGATCACATCCAGAAGAGCCTATAACTATATTAGCTACCTACCAAACTGCACACGAGATTGTTTGTTACAGCCTCTAAAAGGCTCTGTGTCCTTCTGGGATAGTGATTGTTGGAAACATCTAAGTAAATTCCTTATGATGTGACAAGGATTCCTTTGAGTTTGTTTTTCACAGGGCTTCATGTCTTTAAAAACATTCCTTGGTGGATGTCAGTTGTGCTTTGGGGATCCTTAGAAAGAACCAAGAATCCGCAGTTCCCGTTTTTCATTTTACCCTCCCCTCTGAGATGCCTTTGCGGCACTGGCCAAAATTTTAATGTCCACTTACTGAGCAGAAATACGCTGTTCTGCAGTCTTTTCTCCCTCGTTTTCTCTGTCATGGACGGATTCTCACTACATTCTGTACCTCTTAATAATTTAAACCCTGGGAACTTTCCAAAGAGCAGCTGATGCCTTGTGGAAATGTTAAAAACTATTTTTATATTTAGCAACAGTTCTGGCTGTCTTACTATTTTTCTTCTTTTGTATTTTATTAATAGAGACGTTTGTATGGAAACAGGATTTCTGAAGGGTTTGTTGTATTTTTTGCTGAAGAGAGCATCTGCTCCCACTGCAAATTCTACACCTGAAGTCATAATCTTCTATGACATTGTAATTGGTGGCTCTGGAAACGATTTTGATGTCACGTAAGATTATGACTTCAGGAGGAGGATAAGCAGTGGGAGCAGATGCTCTCCTAAGCAACAAAGATCCCGTTCTCATGCAACTGTCTCTAGTAATAAAATGGAAGGAGCAAAATACAGAAAATGATGTGTAAGCAAAGCCTGGAGTCTTCCACGAGCCATCAGTGAGTCTTTAACCATGTGACTTTTCCAGTGATCCCATTCTCATCCTTGCACAAATGTGCCTTCAGATGGGGTCAGGAACTGACTTCCTCTTGACTGCATTTTGTCTACTACTCCAAGGGCAAAGAGATGTGCATTAAAATCCATGTGTGAGCTAGTTCATTGCTTAAACCTGTGGATAAGGCTCTAATTCACACAGCATGGCTTCCTCTAAAAATGTGTTGCAAGCATCTCTTTAATCCGGGTTTTAAATTGGAAGATCCTATTGGGGAGCAAGTTTGAAGTTATATATCCTTGTGCCAGAATGAAATAAGGTGATTTATCCTTTTGTTTGGTTTGGGTTTCTTTTAGTTTTTTTTTTCTATTATTATTATTTGGAATGTGTGCAGATGCTGTGTGTGCAGGGAAAACATGGAGAGTGAGTGGGAAGGAGGCAGTGAGAGCAGGGAAGATACGGCTGTGAGCCTTTTTGAGCTGGGGGAATTGATCCATATTCCTTGGGTCCCATTAAGGCTTAGTTCCTCTTTTACTGCTATGGAGATGGTCTTGTTTAGACTGGGAGCAGCCAAGTAATTGCTGTTTTTGTAAAGGGAGATGGGGCCAAAGTCACTCCCATTCTCCCAATGCCTCTAAAAAGAGAAGAAATGCAAGTGGGAACTGGAAAGGCCTAGGGCTGGACATATGCACCAGTAGTTTGCTGTGGGTGGTAGGGCTTGGAAATGCAATGTAGTGCAGTGCAATCCTTTTTCAGACGTGGATGCACAGGAGGGTTCGGATCACAGGGAGGCTGGGACCGATGTGGGGAGAACAGACTGGTTTCAACTGCTGAGGTGTACTGGAAGATGGTGTCTGTACAGGGTGTGGTGATGGGAGCTTGGATATTGAATCTCCTGCTTCACACTGGCTTAAAGCCTGAAATGATTCTCAAACTCTTCTGTTTGACTGTAAAATGAGGTTAGTGTAATGTATTTCTGTTCTACTGGCCTGGAAAGAATTGTTCTCAAATCTGTTCGTCTTGTGACAGCTCCAAACCAAGCCCTGTGGTGTCCAGCTTTCTTGTGGGTAGTTTTCTGGTTGAAGTTTGCTGCTGTTTGGGACAAATTAGTTTACGTACTTAAGTCTTTAAACCCCTCTGATTCGGTTCTGCCTCTTTTTCAGGGAAACATGGTAAGCAGAACAGCACCCACCGGGAGCCCTCATCAGCAAACAAGAGGCTTGCAAGGGCAAGGTCTCCTCTGAGCTTTAGAGAAGACTGTTTCCCTCTGGGCAGATAAATCATTGCAGTGTTTTTCTTTATTCTTTTTTTTTTTTTTTTCCTTCTGTGTGCATGGGAGGGGTAATCTCCTTTATGGTTCAGGGAGATACTCTGTGCACGTAAGAAGGGCCTGGTGGTTGGAGTGGGAGATGTGGCTTGAGTGATCCGTATCCACTTCCCTGATCTTCCCTCAGCTTTCACACGTGACAATGGTCTAGTCTCAGTTTCTCCATAAAATGACGTGTTTTTTTCTATCACATGGTGCTCAGCTGCTGCCACACTTCAGATAGTGGCAGATCTAACGAGTACAATGTTTTCCCTTTTATGCTTGCACCCTAACTTTGCCAAAGTGCTTAGCTCCAAGCGCGTTGTCTGTGTTTAAATAACTCTTCTGTTAAAAACACTGCAGCAGTAATTCCAGAAAAACTAAAATACCACAATTCAGGGACCCACAGTTGCAGGTTCAAGTGTGACTCCAGAGATTTGCTTCTCCCTTTTGGACTCCGTTGCTGTGCTGGGATTCTTTCTAAATGTTTGCGAAGAGCCGTGTGTCCAAAGCCCGGTTTGGGGGGACGGGGCTTGCTTGGAGCAGCTTTCCCCGAGGGTTTCCACACTGTTATTTTGTGAAATAGTCAGTAGATGGAGCTGTGACCTATGGAAGGTGTCCCGCTGCTTACTGGTGTGTTGCATGCTAAATAATCGTATTTATACGCCTGTGTTTCTCTGCCCTAGAAATCTTGCGGGCAAGGAATTTGGATGACTTCAGGATTGCACAGCTACACGGCGTGGTTAGTGGGCACTTCACAAACGTGCAGAAGTAGTTGCTTTCCTGGTGAAGCTTACCAGGAAAAAACAGGCTGGAAGAGGAGATGGGAGATGCTTTGGCAAATATCCCCTTGGCTTCAAGGACAGGTTTTGTTTTCCAGTGTGTTCCTTTAGAATTTTGTTGGTTTTAGCTTAAGTGTTTTGATAGCTCCTATCATTGTAATGATTTCAAGGATCGTTGTAATGATTTCGACATCAGGCAGTACAAGCCTGTGAAAAGTCCTGGAAAAAACACCTTGGAAAAGATCAAGAAAGCAACAGTAAAAAAAAAAAAAAAAAAAAAAAACAAAGCAAAACAAAAAAATCACTGAGAGTGCAGTGTCATTAGGGATTCTTCATACATAGAGGGAGAGTGTCAAGGTATAGAGGAGAGTTTTGATTTATAGAAATGCAATCTACGTTCAGCCATGGTAGAGAGCGTGGTCGTGGTCGGGAAGTGAAAGATTGTGGTGTGGCTGAAGTGTGTTTTGGGGAGGGGGGTGGGAAGCTGGGCTCAGCTGCTCACATCTCCCAAAAGCACTTGTTGCGATTTCCTGGGGTCTGAGAGCTGTTGGGGGAAGGTGCAGAGGGCTGGGGCTGGCTGGGGTGCTGGTACAGCAGTGTCCAAGAGCTGTGGGGTCGGAGTGGGGAGCTGGCATTCCTGGCTCAAGCTCTCCGCTCTGCTCCCCTAGCCACGCTGTCTGTCTGTCTCCAGCAAATGGCTTTGCAAAGCGAGCGTGCGACTCGTGACTCTGAGGGTTAACCAGTGCTGGACAGTGCAGAGAATTTTACTGTTTTAGGACAATCTGTCTATTCCAGGGATCCAAGACCCAGAGAAAGAGAAACACTAACTTCTGCCTCTGTTAGGTATGAGCACTGCTTAGTTGGAAGTGACTTTCACAGTAGGACTCCTTCCACTTTCCAGGAATAGCTATTTCAGTCTGAATTAGATCTTACTATTCAAGCTGCTGTAGTGTTACCTAAGTTTTCCCCTGCTTGTTATTGTCCTTTTTTAACATGAAACTCTTGGCTGGATCTTACCTTTTCTTAAACTGCTGATTCCAGTGGCCCTGTGTGGCTCTGAGAGCCGTGATGCTCACTGAAGGGATGGAGCACCCTCCTGGGATTCAGCTGCAGAAATAGGGCTTCCAGGTGGGAGCATGGGGGTGAAACTGAGTATTTGGAAAGTGCTGAGTGAGCCAGTCCCTCTCCTGGCATTTAGCACAGGACTGAACTATCACAAACGAATTTTTGCTCACCTCAGAGCCAAGCATTCCCCTCTCCTTCGTTGCTATTGCCCTGGATGTCCCTGCAGTATTCCTCTTGCCTGAGATTCTTGTTGTGGGCTCAGCTTCAGAAAAGCCCTTTTGGGTAATCTTTTTTGCTGTTAGACTGGGTGGGAGGGGGATGTTAGGGCAGTAAGTGAGTGCAAGAACATCTTTGAATTCAGCAGAGTCCTCCAGCGTCCCTCCTGCACTGCCCACCTGACTGCTGTAATTCTATTGACGCTGCAAAAAGCTGGTATTACCACCTGGGGCTTATTTGTGATTTTTCAAGCTAGTTTTGCATCCCTTCACCACTTTCTCTTCCTTCTGACCTTGAAAAACTCCCTCTCAGTACACTGCTGGCTTTCCTGGATCCCAGAGCCACGGCAGTAGCTGCCAATCCCACTCCGCTAGCCTAAGCATGTTGCGGGCTCAGGCCCTGCGTCTGATTGCAGAAGACTTAATGTATCGCTAGGCTGGTGTAGTGAATCATTAGCATCCTGTTCCAGCTTTCATTGTCTGTTTCATTTCCTGCTCTTAGAAACCCCTGAATTATTCTGTCACAGACTGAATAACAAACTGCATCCTTGTCAGCTTGCGTTACCCAAGAATTCCTTGGCGGACTTGGTGAAGGCTGACTTTGCTTGGGGTGTGGCCTGGACACCTTCACTTCTACCAGGGATGTTGTTTATGGGTGGGTTCGACTACTTTACAAGCCAGCACGGCTTGTGGGACCATCCTCAATTTGGCATATTAATGAATCTTCTTTTGGGGGTAGGAATATAGCCCCTTCTTAAATGCATTCCTGTGGTTGACTCAGTGGCTTGTTCTAACTGCTAGCTCATGTATTTTGAAGGAAATTCAGTCCTGAAACCTTCCTTAGAGGGTAGATTGGTTTGTGCATGGAATAGGTTTCAAGGAGTGTCCTCTCTCTCTTGGCTGAGAAATAATATTGGAATAGTACTGTCGTGCTTTCTCTTCATGAGGGTGTAAAAGGCTGAACGGAAGCATTAACTGCAGCTTTAAAGCATTTCCATAGTAAAATAAATCTAATTGAGCAGTTATTGCAGTAGCTTTTTAATTTGTGGAAGAGATTAGGAAATAACTTTCAGCTTGCTCTGGCGGAGCACTCCCCTAGGACGTGTCCTGGGCGCTCTGGCATCGCTCTTTGGGTTCTTATTCCCTCCCCCTCTAATTGTCCGGTCACATTTGGCTGATGCAGAGTTCAGCTGGCAAAATAATGTAAGAACCTCAGTCTACGGACATGTTCGATATAAACCTCAGCTCACAGGAGAAGTAGCGGAGTGTCGTTCGTGCCTTACAGAGAGAAACCACAGCAGAGAGATGTAAATTGCCTCTACTGGGGATGAGTTTGATGTGGATTGCTCCTTCCCCATGACACGATGCAGTGGCAGAGGATGCTGCATTGAAGATAACGGGAGAGTTGACAGTGCTGTGTGTAAACGACTTCCAGAGTCCCATCTACACCCCTTCATCTCAGGTTAGAGGCTGTAACGATGGGACTTGAGGTGAGGGGAAATTGCAGGTCTCGGGAGAATGCCAGTTTGTCCATGTAGGCATGACGGGATGGAAGACACCCTTGAAGAAAAACACTTTATGGAGGAAATATCTCATTGCGTGGAGTTAAGAGCGACCTGAGGAATCACAGCAGCTTTCCTTGGGAACTTTCGAAGTCTGTTTCTGAGATTAGAAGATGAAGTCTGCTCGGTGCTAGTCCTCTGGCAGGGTTGGAACTGAGAATGGCTCTAGGGAATGGGTCTTCTTTAGAGTCACTGTGTGGAGGCTCTGGGCCCCTCTTGAGAAGCTTCTGAGGGATGAGTGGGGGGCAAGAGTCCTCTCTGCTCACAGAAGAAGGGGCCTCAGGGAATCCCACCTGCAGTTTCTTTGGTGCGGCTGGAAGATGCTCTGGAGAAGCTTCATTTTATGCTATTGGAAGTCACTGTGAGCAAGGAGAGCTTTTGCAGTTCCCTGGTACTGAGTTCAGGGCACGGCCAGTGGAACAAATCTTAAGTGTATGTCTGGCCTTCCCTGAAAGGATGAGAAAAGTGTGTGTATGTGTGTTGGGTCATGCCACTTGTCAGCTGCTCCAGCTTGTCCTGGCACTTCCTCCGTTCCACTGTGCCATGCTTCAGGGATGGGAGTTTCCAGCCTGGCTCAGGTATGCTGGCTGAAGCTTTCAAGACAGATGCTACATTTGAACTTTCAGATGTGAACAAATCGTCCAGTGAAAACAGACTTATGCTGTGCCTGGCAGAGGATTAACAGGGGGTTTGTGCATGTGGGTGAAAGAGCTGTGTACATGGCAAAAAGTGAGTCAGTCTGAGTTCTCTTCTTGGGAAACCTGGGCCTCTCCAGAAGCAGCTCAGCAGCCTGTGGGGGAAGTCTAGATGGAGGGGGGGGAGAAGGTGTGCGACTTCAGCAGAGATTGGATTGCTGCTGTGAGAGTCGCATAAACTGGAGTCCACATCTGCCCTGTTCCCTCAAATCAAGCTTCTCCTGGTTTCCTTCCTTACTTTCCTTCTCTAGAGTCTCTTTTCCCGTAAGCTTATCTCAGTTTGTGGAGGTCAAAAATCTGGCCTTGATCCACTCCTGATGCACCATATTTCCTCGTTTTATCTGGTGTGTTCTGCTTTTGTTGCCAGTGCTTAATTATACCACCTTGTGTGCCCTTATTCCTGCTTGCCAGCTTTTGGGAAGTGGGATGTGCTGAAACATCTGAATTTGGCTTAGGGCTTTTCTTAGGTTTCTCTGGAAATCTGAAGGGGAAATAGGTTCTTGGACTCGATGATCTTGAAGGTCTCTTCCAACCAGACGATTCTATGATTCTTCAGTCCCAAATACTGCCTTGTGCTTTCCTTACAAGTAGGAGAAGGGAAGTTTGAGCAGCACCTAACGCAGTGGAGCTGTGTCTTCTGGGGTCTGCGGTGCAGAGAGTTGCAGGGGGGCATAACCCATTGTTACAGGCTGGCTGGTGAGATTCTCTGGTGGCTTTGGGATGCCCTTTAGCTCTATCCCCAGGTGGGATCCTGGGGACTGCTGGCCCCTCTAGAGAGGTATGTCTGAAAACACACACTGAGAGTGTTTGCCAGGAGATAACTGCATTCCAGGGAGTGACTCTTTTGTCTTGCTAAAATCAAGGAAATCTGATCAAAGTGCAGCCTTGCTTTAGACTTTTTCTCTTTCTTTTTGACTTTGTCCCTGACCTACATATTGGATCCTGCCACGCTGGTTGGAAGTAATTGAGACCGTAGTGTTAGGCTATTTACCAAGCTGTTCACTTGAAAATAACCTTACTGTGTCCAGTCCACACCTGTTCTGGGATAATTTTGGAGGCAAATAACAAAGCACCATTAACCCTTTCAGCCACGCGAAACCCATTCAGGGTCTAACTGCAGTGTGAACTTATACCTGTGCTGATGCCAGGAAGAATTTGTGATGCAGGATGTGCTTCGTTATCTGTTTCCCAGCTCCGTGGATGATTCCAGCCAGCTGCTGAAGCCAGGCCCGCTGCATGTCCACATCCAAATGAGGACACTTCAGAGACCTCCTTGTAAAAGTTCCCGCTGGGTGGTTATTGGTTTGGTGTTGAGTCTGCTGGACCAGAGGCTATGCTGAAAAATATGTGTGTGTGTGGGTATTTTCTTTGTTATCCCAGTGGTTGTTTCTGATTAAAGGATCTGTTTTGAAGGGGCTGCTAGTCAGTTGCCTAGAAAACTTGCTTTCATTTAATTAATCATGATGAGTTTAGTCTGGAGGTTTTGTAGGAGAGAGCAAGCAAGCATATCCTTGGCTTCTTTCCCTTGGAAAAAAAAAACAGGGTTTCATGTCTGGAACTGCAGCTCTTTTGTCTCCCCAGGTCGACATCCTTCTCTGTCCTTCGGGTTTTAATTTTACAAGCCATGCGCTTGCAGAGGTAGATCCAGTTTGAAGTCCATCCAGGTGTGGAATGAGGAAAGAACCGTCAAGAAGATTACAGGAGCTATTCTGCAACTCATTAACTCAATCTCTTCCCCTTCTTGTTATCTCCTCCTCATGCCTGGGGCCTTTCGAACTAGTGCTCTAAGTGCTTCTCACTTAATCTAGCCCACCTGGACAGGTGTATGAAGAAAGGAATTGCCTTCCGGGGAAGGACTAAAGGAGCCTAGATTGCAGAGGGAGGCTGCTTTTGGGAACTGCTAATCCCAGTTTAACATTATGACAGCTGCTCGTTAAAATCAGGGTGTTTTTTAACAGGCAGTTAAAGGAGAGGCTTTGCACGCACGTTTAGCTGAGAATAATAGTGAACCATGTGCAGTTGATTTTTTTTTTTCTTAAATCACGCAAATTGTACATGGAAAGAATTCTCCGGCGTCAACTTGCTGGGGTATGGAATTTACAAGGTTTGCAGTAATGTACAGTTTCCTGTTGAGGGGGGGAGAAAATTACAAAGCTTTCTTTTTTTCTTTTCTTTTTTTTTTTTTTTTTTTAAGATCAAGTTCAAACCTCTTGTATCAGTCCAGCTCTTGTATCAGTATCTTTGGAAGGTATACTTATGGTGTTGGGGTTTTTCAGTTGTCTTGGTGGCAGATTATCATGTAAACTTGTCTAAATTCTCGTTTTTATAGCTACATGTAAAGGCTGCTTATAAACTACAATTTTGTATATGGTGTGAAGGCAGCATGCAGATCTAATTTGGGAGAGTCTGTATACAAAGAAAGTAGCAGAGGTTTCTTTGCCTTGGGGAGATGGCTGTTTCTTCCTAGCTGAACTTCAGTAAACTTGGTCTATTAACATGATTTTCTCTGCAGGACTGTGGTGTTGGATAAGAAACATGAAGAGCTGAGGCAGAGGAGGGACTATCAAAGAGACATTTGCTGTATTTTATGTAATTTCACCGCAGACTTTACCAACTGCCTCCCAGATCAGCTGTTATTTGCTGGTTGATTTCTCGTAGGCAGTGCTGTGGAAGTAGGAAGCTGCTCAGTTCCTACACAAGCCCCAGATCCACTCAAGGAGCAGTGTCCTTTTCTGCCAGCCCTTAGGCATGAGGCGTGAAGGGCAGTCTGTGATGCAGAAAGATATGAAATTACCCTGGGTAGTTTTGTTGCTGGAAATCCTTACTCCTTCAACTATTTAGGTTCAGGCTAATTAATTTAACCCACCAAGACTGAGCGACTAGCCTTGGAATGGGGGTTTCTCTGCTATGTTTTTGGCAGCTCTACTCCAAATCGTTTGTGGATGGGAACATCCTTTCCGTCTCCGGGGAAATGCCAGTCTCTCATGGCCTTTTCATCAGCTGGCTGTGTGGCTACCTGAGATTTTCACGTGTGTTTCCAGCACCTGAATCTCCAGCCATTCCCTCTCTGCTTTAGAGAAATTTGGCCATTTCAGAGCTAAAGATGAGCTGAGGGAATTTTCCAGACACACATCTGTCTAAGAAGAGTTTGTCGAGCAGTGAACTCCTGTTTTGACTCAACACAGCTTGGTTCAGCCTCAAGGGACTGATGCTGCCAGTTTGATTCTGCCTCCTTTAGAGTGATAATGAACTTATGTCACATGGCTGGAGGAAGCATCTTGGTGGCATGAGGCTAATAGTCACAAGTCTTTTAAGAATGTAACTCTTAAGCTATAGCATAACTTCCCTTTACCTCTCAGCTTTAAAAGACTGAACTCTTGTTACGTTACACTCAATAATACTATTTCTCTTATGTCTCAGGTTGCTCTTGGGTGGAGTATTTGCTGATGGGGACTTGGACTCTTTCATACAACTCACATTGTATAAATGGGTTTAACTTTTAATGTTCTCTTCCTCTGTAGTTATAACCCTGCTCCTCCTCTCTCGTGCTGTCGTATCAGGCCTCTCGGATGCGTGCTGGAGGGCAGACCCAGCGGTGTGATGTTGGCAAGAAGAGCTGGCAGGGCAGGAGGAGAATGCAGATTCCTCTAAGAGCAGACCAAAAGACTGAGGCTGTAGATTCAGAAACTGGAACCCAAAATTCAAGTGGCAAACAGGGACATTTGTGTGTGTTTTCATTAGGGTAAAGTCCTGTGGTGCCGAGACAGGTTTTCCGTAATTTGGGATTAAAAAGGAGGCTGCAGTGCATGTGTGTGTGCACACACTTACATGCTTATCTGCAGATCTGTTTTCTAAACTTGCTTGTGCTCTAATTGCAGAGCGTAGACTCTGCAGGCAGAACAACCCAGCCTGAAGTGATAATCCCAGGCTCAGCCCGGAGGGAATGCCTGGCACTGCTCTGCCCTGATTTTCTTAATGGCTCTGCAACTTGCCGCTGGTTTGTAGGTGGTTTAAATTGTTATCTCCAAGCACCTTGCCCAGCTAGGGCAAAGTTCTTAGGATCTCTGATCCTCTAAGAATACCTGTATGTTGCCATTTATTTATTTTATAAAACCTCTTCCCCCCTCTCCCATGTTAGGCCCAGTTTGGGCTCGTGTCAGCTCAAGAGACTATCTGAGAAGGGGTGCCAGCCCAGCCTGTGCTCCCTGCCGACATGTGGAGAGGAGAGCGGGAGACCTTGACTTCCAGCTGCCCCTCCTGCCTCCTCTGGACAACCCTTCCTTGCCCCCACCACTGCATGATCTATATCCCTGCAATCCCTTTCTCTTGCACTGGAGAATTTGTGTTTCTCCTCAGCTAATAACCGGTGTCTGATTTAGTTTCCAGGCGGACCGCCCTGCGTTAAATGTCGTCATTTTCCCTCTGCTTCATGAGGACTTGACAGAGGTCATCAGAGATGTCCCCATGCGGCACTTGGATGAAATTACCTTGTTTAAAAGCAGAGTGGCCGAGGAACCTCCCAACTTGTGGTGGTGACTGTCACAGCACGGAAAGGACAGTCAGCGTGAACACATGGAATAGCTTCTTGTTGGCCTGGATTCCCCATCTTCAGCTCCTGGCCACCTCACTGGATGCTGTACAATCACTTTAAATAGGTGCAATTGCAAAATGAAAAAAGCTGGTCCTTTGCAGTGGGGAAACATCTGTTGAATATTGCTTGCATCTGAAAATCCTGTCTGAAAAGCTTCTGGAATCTGATGCGTATTTCCTTGCGGTTAATATGAATTGCTTTGTTATTTTACTGACCTTAAAGGTAAGAGAAACTGGCGTAATGGTTCTCTTTCCCGTGTCGCCTGGTGTATCTCCTAAGGGCCCCTGTGTACTTTGACAGTGTGCTTTGTGATATTGGTGGAAATCATTCTTTGCTTTGGTCTATTTTTGGCAAAGTAGAAAGCCTAAGCCAGCTAAGAGGCACAAAAACGTGTTGCTCAATTGAAGTGCATCACATGTTTTCTATGTTACAAATATGCATTTGTAGTCACACACATGCAGTCGTGGGTATTTAAAGTTTTCTTTGATTGAGAAGTACCACAAGGACTCTTTTTTTTGATTTGTGAATAACAAATTAAGGTCATTAGCGCCTCGACCATGGTATGTTCTTGCTGATGCAGTTTCCATTGGTTGGTCTGGTGGAAAAAGTTCTCGGCTCTTTTGAAAATCCTTGTCCTAGGGTAGATGGTGCCTACAGTGAATAAGTTGAGGCTCAGACCTGATTTAAATGCAGTCTGTCTTGCAGTGTAGATGGGAATGTAGTGTTCCAGTTCTGTCCTTAGATCCTATGCCTTGAGCTCATGCTAATTTTAGAGATGTTATGAAGTATTTTCACAGTGTGATTTCAGTCAGCTTCTCTGCTCCACAGAACTTCCTCAGGCATCAGTAGTGGTCTGGATCACTTTCATATTGCCTTATTTACTGAGCACTTTTGAAAGCATCAGACAGCTGTACCAAAAGCTGAGTTATGAATTCCTGGAGCTACGTTTCTGGGTGGCAGTCGGATTTCCCTTCTGCTGGAGTATTTTGTGGTAGCACACTGGGTCTGTCTTCTGCAAAACAGCTATCAACTGGAGCTGTCTAACTTCTCCACCTAAACACTCCCTAATGTGTTGAGCAGGGCTTTTCTGGAGAGGCCCAGCATTGTCCAAAGATGATGTCCCCATCTCCTTGTCGGCATTTTCTACGCAAGAAAATGAAAATCTCCCAAACGGTGTTCCACCATCAGTGGCTCCTAGGAAGCCTGGTCTGATGGGATAGATTTGAGAGCAAAATGCACCTCACAGCTTTGGAGGGCTTTCCCTCCTTACTTTCCCATCAGTCAGGTGTGAACCTGCCTGGAGATCTGTCTTTCTGGTGTAAATCTGGAGCCAGACTGCAGTAACCCTTATGCTCAGATAGGTTACGGTGTTAACGAGCAGGTTAATGTTAGCCTTCTACTGGCACAGGTCCATGCATTGCTCAAACGAACCCCTGCATGGCACTGCTGTCTCCCCTGGATTTCTCTCCCTTCCCCACTCAGGACAGGGTGCCAGCAGCAGCGGTCTCTGGTCTGCGGCCGGTGACACGGTGGTGAAGCCGGCTCGTGCTCCTCCGGGAATGGCTGCAGCTGAGCCGCGAGTGCTCCTGAAGCGTTTGAGACTCTGCCTCACGTTAGGCACCGTGCGGGTGAGTGCCAGGAGCTGGTGCCCTGTTCTTGGCACCCTGCCACTGTTTGCTCTCCCTCTCTCCCGGTGAGGTCGTTCTTTCTACCTCTTGTCATATTGCTCACCTGTTTGAATCCCTCTCTCCCTCTCCGACAGCTTTCTTCTCTCCTTCTCCCTCGCTTCAGCAAATCAGATGTACTTTTTGGCAGGAGCACGAGCCACTGCTCTGTCCAGCTCAGACCACTTCAGCTCTGCCTCGTTGTTGTCTGGGTTTCTTTCCTAGAGTAAATAGCGAGGGTTAGGCAGTGAGCGTTTGCAAAGCTGCTTTCTCCTCCTTGTGCCTCTGGCCTCAGGGTAGGGTAGAGGGAAGGCTGAGGGTATGGAGCCACCTCTCCGATGCTTAAGGGGACCTGTTTTGCCCTGTGGAGGAATCCTGATGTTTGGGACGTGCTACGGGAGCAAGGCCATTCTGACCCTCAGCAGAGATTTCCCCTCCACCCTGTGCCACCGGCCAGAGTTTGGCAGAACCGCCAGCTTGCCTGTTCCTGTCCCACTGGAAAACCTGGCTTGGGGGACAGGGGTATGCAGAAAACACCTGTAGCTTAATGGTGGTGTTAACCCTTTGCTCTTGGGGGTTAGAGTAACATGATGAAACATGCTGTACTTGGACCTGTAGTGAGTTTGGCAAAGGGTACCCATCTGCCTCGTGTCTGGCTGGACCGGGGCAGACAATCAGGCATGTTTTATAATGCCATGATTCTGTTGCCTGGAGTATAACGTTTAGACATCTGTATTCGCGCAAGCGGGTCAGAAGTCCTGGTGTGAACGCTACCAGTTATAATCGGGGCTAGGAAAGGTCACCCACAGGTAATAAAGACAGAACACAAACAGTGATAAAAAGCTAAAAACTCCTTCCACCCCCCACTCCTCAACTCCGGGCCAATGCTCAGTATCTCTACTACAAATCCTCTTATGGTGAGCGAGAATTTCCGCTGCTTCTGCACTCCAGGCAGGATTCACCAGATGTTAATAATGTGCTTATTTTCTCTAAGTGCTATTTTGGCATCGGTGTTAATTACAATTTATATTCTGCAACATTTACACTGGGAAAAGAACCCACCCTAATAGTCCCCAATTGGCAGAGCCGGGCTATTAAACATAGCACCATATGTTCTGAGCAGAGCAATATATGGGACTTGGAGCCCACTCAGTGCTGAGACTGTGGTGTGCAGCCTTGGAGGAGGAGAGGAGAACGGAGAGATGGGCGTTTTGTTCCTAGCTTTTATTTAATATGAAATTCCCTCTCCTTTTCTCTGGTCTCTGTCCCCATCTCTCCAGAAATCTCCCTCCTGCTATCTCTGAGCATCTAATGAGGTGATCTCTGAGCCTGCTGATGCTGCTGTCCGTAGTCTAAAATAAATGAATTCAATTACAGAAGGTGCCCTTCTCGCAGGGAGTGCCTCTGCAGGATTCCCAGTCCCTGCTGGCGTGTTTCTTGCTGCGATCCAAATCAGACCTCCGATCTTTGGGGACTGCAGAAGAAATCTTTGCTTTGACCACCAACGAGGTGTCCGCGCTTCTTTGGGAGAAGGATATTCTGGGACAAGTGCCATTAGTGTGTAAAATCAGAAGTTGCTTGCTGCTCTGCTAATGCCCGAAGTCTCGTTTAGCGAAGTGGCATTTGGTTCCTGCAGGCTGGGAGGGTCTGGACCTGAAGAGTGAAGTGGTTTTGGTGTGGGGAGTTTGGTGGGGCTAAATCATCGGTGTTTCGGTAGGTTTCTTAGAAGGACTATAGGTTTGAAGATCGCTTCAACAGCCGTTTTGTAAAGCTGATTTCATGGTCTCTTTAGAAAATGGCAGTGTATCCACAGCTCAGTTGGAAAGGAGGCTGTGTAGCAACGACCTCTCCGTTCAGGAGAGCTTGGACTGCAGTCGCTTGTCTGTCGGGAAGGTGGTTCGGCAGCAGGAGAAGAGATGGGAGTGAAAGGAGGCAGGGCAGGAGTGTGATGTGGACCTCGAACTGGAAGTCAGACACGTGCAGGGAGACTTGGCCTCAGTTTCCCCACGTGTGAAAGGGGAGGAGGGCTTACCTGCCTTGTGCAAGGGAGCTTGCCGGGGTGCAAAACGCTTTCCTCCCCTGCCCCAGGCGAGGTGGTGCTCCCTCGGGAGCGGAGAGCAGAGCCGGGGCTGCTAATGCAGGCTGACGGGTAGCAGAGCAGCAACCCTGCTCGCTTTAATTCGCATGACTGCCTCCTCCTCTGCCCAGGCATGTGAGACTCCCAGGGGAGCAGAGCAGGATCCGGCCCTTCGCCTCGCTGATCTTCAGAAGCAGGAAAGTCCTGGGGCGACGTTCAGGAGCGGCACTGTACGTGGTGAGGTGCTGGGTGCTTTCTCCCAGCCGCCCTGTTTTAAGGTGGGGTATCCCCCCGTGACCGCAGAACTGAGCCGCTTTTCCGACAGTGGAGTCAATCGGTGCAGAAGAGTCGTTTCGTCGGCTTAGGGGGGATGCAGTCCTCCTTTGCCTGGTCCCAGCGGAGAGTGTCCGGCCAAAGCTCCTAGGGAGACCTGTGCAAGGAGCCACACGAGCCGGGCTGCGTGTTGCAGAGGCAAATCTCCTTCCACTGCAGCTCTCCTGCCTCTTTGAGATGCGCAGGCAGCCGGGGTACTCTAGCAGGAGAACCATTTCCATAGAAACCAGTTGGGATGTTGTACGGGGAATAATGATTAATAGTGAAGGGATGTTGCTTCAGGCCCTTTTCATTTTTTAGGGGGCAGCGAGGGACAAACTGGAGCACAGGTGAGGGGGACAGACAGGCTCGAAAACTAATGGAAACCATCCCTTCCATTAATTTCCAGGGCAGCTTCTCCTCTTCTCCTCCTGCCCTGCCCCCCCACTGCTGCTTCCCAGCTTTCGTCAAATTTTCAAAATGGCTAACCTGGTTAGAAATAATCATAATAATAAAAAAGGATGGATGAGGTCTGACTACTAACATTGTTGCTGTTAGCAGCAGGATTTCAGCCATAAAACATGAAGCAAGGGAGGCATTGACCTTTCCGCTGTTTGAAATGAATGGAGACATCAATATCTATTGTTTTGTGGCATTGACCTCTGACGCTCTCGCTTCACCCTCCCCTTTCTTTTTTTTTAATTTCCCCCTGACACTCGAGGAAAGGGGTCAGTTTGTACCATCTATTGATCCCGATCTTACTTGGTGATAGGGAAATAATTAGAATTTTAAAGATCTCTGCTGCACGCTGGCGAAATACACACACAGACGTGCGCGCTAAGCCCCCGCTTCCTGCGTTGCGTTCTCCCCCCTTCCTTGCGGAGATTCAAAGCTTGGAGATCTGAAGGAAGACAGATCAATATAGGTTTAATCATGATGGGGGTTTTATTTCAGTTTTTAAATGGTAAAGTGTAACGTTTTATGTTAATGTTGTCGGAGTCTGGCTGCCTGGTGCCTTGTTTTATTTATTGTTTTAAGTAGCCCCTTCTTTTGTGAACTTCATCTATGTACAGAGAATGTGAAATCAGGCATTGCTAATTAGCTGTATGACAATTAAGTAATGTAGCACAAAACCATTAGGACACTGGATTTGTTTTTGAAGTTTGTCCTTTGAAGTGGAAGCTGCAACTCCCTGCCCAAGGCTGCTGGGGAAAATGTTTTTCTATCAAAACTTTCTTTGAAAATAAAATGTCAGTGTGAGAGTCCCTATTTCTGTCGTCTCTCCCTATAAACAGCGGGTGGAAATTGTTTCTCGTAAAAACGGCTGGCATTGATAGAAAGGGGAATTCAGAAAAGCATTAAATGGGCAGTTGGTCTCCAAACACCCTCGGTTCTGGTAGAGATGTTACCAAAACAGCTCGTTTAGCTTGTTGAAAGAGAACAGTGCGGTCTTGGGAGAGAAGATCTGGGTCACAACCTGGAGATGGCAAAGGGAGGTGGCCCTCAAAACTGCAGGTTCACCTCCGATGCCCAAAGTGCCGTCGGGATGCGGCACAGCCTGATCACAAAGACCGACAAGCTCCTCGGTTCGGGCTCCTCCATCTCTGCGCTCGTTTGACACTTGTGTTTGCATCTGGCCCTTTGTTCTAGTAGTGAGTCGAATTCTGAATGTGCAACTTTCTTGTACGCTGGTGGCATGTAAAACTTCAAATAAAGAGTGAAACTGATTTTGAACCCGGTCCCTCTCGTTGCCTCTTACTTCCCTTTAAAGCCAGATCCCAAAGCCACCCTGCTAGGAGGGCCGCGTTGGTGTGACGTTTTAAGTTGAAGTGATGTGAGGTGAGTTGCTGCGGTGAGGCATGTGTGGGCAGGGGTGTGCCTGGGTGTATTAGCCCCAGTCTGGACTGGGAGCTGTGGAAGTGTCGCCTGTTGGGAATGCTGGGGTGAGCGGCACTAACAGGGTTTACAGCCCCATTCCCCCGCGTCGGAGGTTTGGGGGTGCTGCTCTCTCCACCGTGGTGCTTGTGGTCGTGGGCTCGGCTGCACGTTAAAGAGCTACTTTGTGTTTAGGAAATGCTTTTCCTCCGTGGATCTCCGAGCACTCAACTGCTGAGCTGTGTTGCTGTGGGACAGAACAGCCGTTATCCTGGGTAAGTGAACGAAAGTGTCTTACAGAAGGTCCATCACTCTGAGAAACCCCGAGCTACAACCTACACCCTGCTCTGACTACTCCAACCCTCGGGCAGCAGTCTGGACCTGCACCACTTCTTTACGCGAAGCCAAGAGCTGAAATCAAGGGTCTGGTTAAATGTGAACTAGGGTGGACAAAATCCCATTAATGCCACCATGATTGCATGGATGTGGTTGAGTTGGGATGGCTGAGGCTGTGGGGAAGGGTAGCTGGTATGGTGGAAGTGGACAGCACGGGCTGCTGGTGATGAAGGAAACTGTAGGCATTAACTTGCCCTGGCAGCAGCGGTTCTGCCAGGTCTCTCGTAGCCACAGCAGACGTGTGGTCCCTGGATCCTGGGGGCCTGCGGTGGTGGCTGAAAGTGTATTGCCACCAAATATTGAAGGGGTGGGACTGATGTGCTGGACCACAGCCCTGTGCACGCTACAAGGCTGATCGTAGCCAAACAAAATGTGCATCCTGAGCTGTCTCTTGTGTTGCTGTTTCTAGGGTGCAGGAGAGTGATACTGGGGGAAGATGGGCTTCAGGAGCAGCTTGGTGGAAAACGGTGCAGTTTGTGTACCCATGTGCTTAATCAACTCACCCCAGGTAAGTGAAGCTCTAGGAGATCACTGAAAATTGATTTGTGATCAGTTTTGAAAAGGTGAGTGAGTCCATGCATGGCTTCTGATGGGACTGCAGGAGAGCACGTGTTGCTGTGGTCTCTCCCTGTAGTGATGCAAGGTCCTGTACCGGGTTTTGTTTCAGAGAGGATCATGGGCTGTCCTCTGTTTTTCTGTTCTGGCAGGTCTACTCACCAGGGCATGGAGTGGAGATCCTCCCTCTATCCCTCCTGCGCTCGTGTTTAAGTTATGGATTTTATTGTTCCAATAACTTTTATCTGAACATGGTTTTGGGGGAGGGAGGAAAGAGATAAGGAGGGAGGAGGCTGAGGAAAGAATGTGCTTTTGGACTCTGCTGAGCCTCCAACTTATCTCCGGGGCTTGCCGCTGGGTTTCGGCATTAATGATCGCAGAGGAGGACTTAAAGGGGAAATGGCTGAAAGGGCTGTGGTGGATATGATACAGTGGTGGGAGGAAACCTGGGGAAGGCCAGTGTGGAGCAGCTCAATTCCCATTTGGTCCTGATCTTGTGCCCTCTGCCAGCTTATCTGTTGGCAAGAAGAGACATGACTCGGTTTCCAGGAGGAGGAACTGGGGTGGAGGTATGAAAGGGTTGAGCGCTGGAGAGCTCAGCTTGGCAGAGGAGGAGAACTCATGACCCCTTGGATGTCTCAGTGTGTTTCTGGCTTTGCCCTCACCTATATGGCCAGCATTTGGGCAAACAGAGTATTGATCTCTGCGAGGGGCAGTCAGGGAGATGGGCCAAGAGGCACTTCTGCTTGTTACAAGGAAGGAGGAAGCTGGGCAAGTGCCTCAAACCAGGTCATGACAATCTGAGGTGTGTTTAAAGAGAAGAAAAAATAAAATTGGGAAGGCTGCTGGCTTGCCTTGTGGATTTTCTCTCTCTTTTTCTGTCTGTCTCACAAATGGGGGTGGGTGACCGCAGGGCTGGAGCCCAGCGCCTCCAGAGATGCTGGGTAGTCCCTGGGCTGTCAGAAAGCTTTGGGCTAGCGGCAGCATGCGGATGTGCAGACCTCAGAGGACAGTTCCCAGGTCCTTGTTGTTCTCCAGACCCAGCTATGTGAAGAGGGTAGGGTAGGACCTGCTGGTGGAGAACAAGGCTGTGCCTTTGCTTGCCGTGTGAAGGGGAAAGGAGACCTTGTACGTGCAGGTCTGGGTTGTTAATAATTTCCCCCGCCTGCTGAAATGCCGTGCAGTGGGGCAGTGGCTGTCCCCTATTCCCATTCTCACCTCTCTGCCTCTGTTTTCTGCCCAACTGGCTTTTTGCTGCCTGGTTCAACTGGGCTTGCTGGGCAGCAAGTACCAGCCTGCTGGGAGAGCAGCAGGTTACGGCTAACACTGCGGCTCCGCAGCCTACGCGTGTCGGCAGAGGAAGGTCAGCGTGGGGGTCTGATGCTCTTAGGGTATGAAGAAGTCCTGGAGATTCAGCGAGGAGGCAGGGGTGAAGCACATTAAACAGTATCTTTAGCCATGGAAAGAAGCTGGCTGGTAATCGTAGTTAAGGGTTTAGGGAGGACATTTAAATGGGCCAGATGATCCAGCGCTCTCCTGCCTGGAGATCTGGTCCTCTTCTCACTTTGCAGAGTCTCTTGCTACTGAATACCTGCAGGTCAAAATGGGAAGTGTGGATGAGCACTAATGCTGCTCTCTGGGCTGGTCCACCTGGTCTATTTTTCATAGCCCTGATGTCCCACCAGCTGCTCTTCAGTATTCAGTGCATTTTGGGTGAAAGCACCTCCGAGGGGCAGGTGTGCAGGGTCGCTGGGTAAAACACCTCCCAGACCCTCACTCTGAGCCTACAGCAATGAACGCTTGTTCTCCTGTCTGTTGGGACCTTGTCTGGGAGGTCTCTAGGCCTGGGATGGCAGGAGGAGAGGAACTCCAGGTCTCTGCTTCTCTGCTTAGAGTGTGACTTCTCACCTCCTGCATCAATTTGGGAGCAGCTTGTGCATCGCTGGCTGCAAGTTGGAGGCAAAGGAGAGGGGAGTATGGAGGAGAGACCAAATTGCTTCATCTCCCAGAGGCTTCTTCTGTGGCTGCAGGACGGAGCTGACAATTTCCAAGGTGCTAATTTTGTGCTTGCTACTTCCCAGACCCTGGAGACAGCCTCTCCCCAGGGGCTGGCAGGCAAGGCAGAGGTAGAGGATGTGTGCACGAGTGAGAACCTGCGTGTGAGTGAGGTTCTGACCATGGGGGTAGATGGAAAGTCTTGGGAGGGGCCAAAGGAGAGGAGAAGAGGTGTTGTCAGGGCATGGAGAAGCTGTAGCTCTGGTTCAGTCTCCGTGATCCCCCTTTTTGTGCTGTCCCTGTGGGACATGGGGTGGTTCTCGTGGTGGTATGGGCTCTCCCATCAAGCAGAGATTTGGAGTGGAATGGTCCTGTAGTAGCACCCTTTGGGGCTGGGGCCATGGTGGCTTTCTGGTTGGCGTCAGAGTGGACTCCAGTGTCCCGTTTCCATTTCACCAAGCTTGAATTTGCTTTCTGGTGTGCTGGTGAAGGCCTCCATGGAGTGGGAGAGCCACAGCGAGTAGAGAAGAGGAGGAGAAGGATGAGCTTCCTCTCTGCTATGAAGCACAGACGGATGGAGAAGGATTTCTGAAGAAACAGGTCTCTTGTCCCTGTCTCCTGGAAGCTGCATTATCAGAGTACCATTGCTGTCCTCTCTTCTCCTTCCCCCTGATGAACAGGAATTAAAAATACAACTAATAAAACCCTTTTACTTTCTCCAGGAGGAGGAAAAAAAAAAAAGAAAAAAAAAGCCTTGAAAATGCTAAAGGACATAAAGGGCATTCATGAAAGGGTTGGATGGTGGTTATTGCAGCAGGGGGAAAAACAACATTATTTCACTGTGCAGATAAAAGGAAGTGGAAAAGCAGCATATTTATAGCTGGGGAGCCTGGATTCCTTGTTAAGCCGCTATTATCAAATTAATGTCAAAATGCATCAAACAGGCACGAGTGTTCTGGGCCCCTTATGCAAAGTGCTTGCAAATTGGTTACAAATACATTTGTTTACAGGGTACAGGCAGGAGCGAGCTAATTAGTCATTGTAGCAGGGTTGTTTTGTGTCTTTTTTTTTTTTCTTTAATTTTTTTGGCAATTACACAAACAAGCTGTTTTGAAGTATAAATACGCACTGCGTTACAGCCCCTTTAAAGGGGAATCAAATGGAAGTCGCGGGATGCGGAGGGCTTGACGTGAGCGGCGTGGAGCATCGTTGCCTCTCCGCCCCGGCCTCTGCGGACACAGCGGCCCTCGCTGGGAGCTCGGCTCCGGGAAATGATGTCAAAACCTGTCCAAGAGCATCAGGAGGACAATATGTGGGCGGAAAGGGAACAGCTGGAGTTTTTGGGTTCTCTCGGGGGGGCTGGTAGCTGCCCCTTGTGTTGAGCGTGGTGCTGGGATGGGGATGGCTGTAGCTGCTCCAGCCGGTGGAGAACTTTGGATGCTGTGAGTTTGCAGCCATGTCCCATGTTGAGGACTGGCCTTTCTGATACCTGGGACCTGTTTTGGGATCTGTTAGTTTCTCAGCTGCCTGCCAGTACTGTGAGAATTTGCTTTGCTGCTGAAGGATCTGGGACATTTTGGGGCGTTTTGGCTGTCAGCAGCAGCAACTGCCAACTCAGCTTATGAAGCAACTTGTGCCCAGCTAATAGGTACCAACATGTTTTTGGAGGATGCTTGGACCTAGAGAGCATCCCATGGACGGGTGATGGCATCCAGTTTCCATGAAGAAAGGGGTCTGGTGTGAGCTCCCCCAGGTGAACGTGTCTTCTGGGCTGCTTTAACCAAACCACAGGCTGTGCCTCCCAAAGCTGTTAATGAGGAAAGAAGCAGGAAAGCTTATCTGATCCTCAGCGGTGGGAATGGCTGGGGAGGGGAGTTTGGTTGGGGAGCAAATGGAAACTTCCCACTGCCCTACATCTTAACGCGTCCCGTTCGAGGAGTAAATCACACCTCTGCCACTCAGGGAAGTTGCTAATTGAATCTGCTCTGGTGGGGGAGGATAAAGCCAAGGGGAGTTTACTACGGTTATTATTATTTTTAATTTACTAGGAAGGAAAAAAAAAGGAGAGAGGAACAAACAAGTTGTTGCCCCTCTCGTGCTGGAGGCCCCAACATTTCTTGGCAGAAGGTGTGCAAACAGCCCCGCGGCTGCTTCTCCGTTTGGATTTGTTTCTGGTAAATCTGCCCTTTAGGTTGGAATAACCCTTCGGAGCAGGTCCTGCGCTACCAGAGGTGCTGGGAACATTGAGTTTAATGCCGTAGTAAAACCCTGCTGTGGTTTCCATTCCCTCCAGGCGAACAATGACCGTGCAGGACGGCTGTGCTCAGCACAGCTTTCGTACCAACGCCTGCCAACCCGCAAAGCCTGGGGTGCATCAGATCCTGCCATGATGTGGATGGAGCTGGGGGGCTTCCTGAGGTCCCTTCTGAGTTTGGAGCTTTCTTCTCAGAAGCCCATGGACTGGATGCAGCTGAAGGGACATGAACCTGCTTGAGCTCCACAAACCACGTTCATGATGGTCATTGATAGTCCCAAGCGCGATGAAGAGGTATTTTGTGTCCCCAGTATCCCAGCTCTTCCATGGTTTGCAGATACTGGGTGCAACACATTGCTAAGCTCATCTGCGTCGCAAGTGGGAACCACCTAGAGTGGTGGGAGGGTGCAGGGCTTTCACCAACCTCCTGCAGAAGCTCTGATCTTTGTACCAGGTTATATTCTTTTAAAACTGAGGGTAACGTTTCTCTGCACGAAGACCTGGTTTTCAGTGGTGCCTTCGAACTCCGAATGTCTCGTTACCATTTTCTTTCTTGTCCTGTTGACTTTTGCAGGCTCGTTTGCCATGGGAAGGGTGACTGACTCTGTCAGGACCAGGGTGGACGATTTTGAGGAACATTCCCATTTCCAGCGTAATCCTACCCCTGCCCTACGAGCTCCGCAGGAGCACGGCTCAGCTGGTCAACAAATGTGTGAGCAGCCTATTGCAATCAGGCTTTAACTAGGCACCCAGTTGTTTTAATCAGAACGTGTCTCTCTTCATCTATAGCAGGGTTAAGGCTCTGGCCTGACTGTTATCTCCTGTTATTGCTGGTGACTATGTCAGAGGAACAGATCCTGCTCCATTTTGAGCAGTTGGGTGTTTCACACCTGCTTTTCTTATGCAGGGTTGTGCCAGCATCTCCTTGGTCTGACAGTTGGGAGCAGACCTCAAATTCTGACCCTCTTTAAGTTACGCTGGTTTGTAGCTGCCTTCTTGGATCAGTGGTGACCTTCAGCTGGATGAGGTCTTCTGTCCTTCACAAGATTTTACTCTCCTTGAAATATTTACCTTTCAGGTGAAGGTCCCCCAGTGTTTGGTCTAGTGGCACTTGTATTCCTCTGCCTTTACTGAAAACACTTCTCAAATTTAAAATTGCATTTGCCTTTTCACCCATCAGTGGCTCTTGATTGGCTCCTGATGTCCCAACACACCGGGGTCCGTCCCTGCCTCACTATTTTCCATGCAGGCTGCTGCCTTATACCCAAATTTTGTCCTCGCTGAATATGTCACCTTCCCCATGGTGCTGCTGGTGGCCGCCTCCCTTCAATCACGCTGCTCCTCGGGGCACCCAGTTCTGGGGGGAAGCGGCTCCTCCCAGAGCTGCTGCCACTGACGTTTCTTTTCGTGCCAGGTTTAGTTGTGATCCCAGGACTGATCTTCCTTTCTCAAGAAAGTCAGGTGATGCTGGGGAAATCTGACATGATCTTACTCTCTTTAGGTGTAGGTAACGAAGTGGTGGCCCCATGGATATTTTTGCTTTCCACAGCGTCTCTCTGAATGGGTTTTAGAGCCTCAACTTACTGCTGACGTTGGCCCAGCAGTCTTTCATTCTCCCCTTTCCTAATGGTGGGGACACCATCTGCCCTCCTCCTGTGCTGTGACACCACTCGCATCTTGCTAACACTCTCTTCAAATCCTGCAGTTCCCTGAGCTGCCTCCGTTGATGTTCCAGACTGGGAGTGGTCAGATCTTCTGCACATCTGCCTTATTGAGGAGGGTCCATATTGACCTTCTGGGTCCGTACCACCTTCCCTGGGCTGCAAGATGCACGTCGTAAGAGCCAGCTACCCGTGATGGCCAACATGCAACTTGCAGCTCATCCCCGTGAGTGATACGAAGGTGGTGGTCACTGGTTAGCTGGTGGGCTTACTGCACGGACTCTGAGCTCGATTAACCACAGGAATCCAGCTCTGTTCACAGTCTTGGATTAAAAAAGAAAATCATTAAAAGACCCAAATAAAACTTTAAGGTTACGAGACTCAAAGGGCTTATAAGTTACAGCCGTCTGGAGCGAAGGTGGTGCAGGCAACTCTCCTCGCCGCTCGGCAATGGGACACAATCTCTCCTTACATAGCCAGGAACTGCTGCTTTTTTAAAACGACCAAGATGCTCAGGGTCTCTCCACTGAACTGGTCTTCTGGGAATGCCATATGACTCCCAGTTCGCTTTCTCCTTCCCTGCCTGCAGCGCTGCTGACGCCAGCATGGCCCAGTGCCTGGATCAGGGCCGATGAGCAGCCGGGCGGTGGTGAGCCCTGTGTGCCCGCGTGGGTCGGGGCAGTGGGGACAGCTGGGCTGGAGGGACGTGCTGCGGTGCCTGCAGCATCGCTTGGTCTCCTGGATGCTGCACTGGGCAGGCTTGGGTGTTCGCAAGTGCTCGGCGGTGATGCCGATGGTGAGGAGGAACACAAACCACCTTGGGACCACAGCCCACGGCCGGGTCAGTGCCTTCTGCTCTCGGGACGAGATGCCGCCTTTGATGTGAACACCTCGCAAAACCTTGATTTACAGCGAAACGAGCTGGTGGCTTTAACCTGGGGCTTCGCGTTGGCATGTTGAAGGGTGCGTGTGCGCACACGCAGGCGCTTTCCTGCCTCTGGGCAAGGATGAGAGAGCAAACGTGGCAGATGCTAGTCACTGCCGGCGGTGGTGGGGATGCTGCGGTGAGGAGCACGCCAGGAGGACCTGAGCAGAGTAGCAGCCGGGTAATGAGCGCAGCGGGGAGGACGGAAGCGGAGATAAGAGGAGGGCGTTTTGGAACGGATGAATTTTTGTTGTTTTCTGGTGAAACCTGTGGATTCCCTGGGATGGGAAAGGCTGGGAAGTAGTTCTGGGCAGCAGGAGCTGCAGAGCCTGGTGGGTTTGCCTCTGTGGGACAGGGCGATGGGGCAGGGCAGAGACCCGGGCTTGATTTTTCTTCTGGGTTGCTAATTAATTAAGGTAGCAAAGATGAAGCTGTTCTTGGAGAGACAGGAGCTGGCAGTGTGAGCACAGATCAGCGTGGCAGTGACTTCCCCACTGCCTTGTCAACTGAAACCTTGCCGTTTCCACATGTGCTCAAAGTACCCAAGAACCATACTTGGTGTGTCCTTGGGTGTGTTCCTCAACGGCCTTCCTCTCCCATGTCTAGAGGGGATGGCGGTGCTGCCCTGCGCTTCTGGCTCCTCTACCCACCAGAGAAGGTTCTGAGGTGTCCAACGTTTTCTAAACTCTTGCAACAAAGAGGGAAATGTCACAGTTGTCTGGTCCTCACACTTGTTGAGCAAGTGGCCAAAGGATGAAGAGGTTTCCTCCAGGCTGAGGGACTGGGCTTGAGTCTCGGCCATCGTCCACCCAAGTGGCAGGAAGGATGTGGAGATACGGCGACAGACACCCCACCGGGGCCGGGGGACAGCACGGGCATGCGGAGGGTTTGGCGACGTGCTGAGGGTTTGCTCAGCTCTGCTCGTGACCTGAAGCTGCCGTCCATCCCTAGCATCCACCCATCTCACCCCACAGCTCAGCTCTGGGACCAGCGATTCCCTTACGGGGCCATGGAGGTGGTGACTACCCCGAGCGTGGGAGCAAGCAGTGGGGCGGCGTGAGGCTCGGCGGGCATGGGGTGCCCGCTGCCTGTCTGGTACGGCTGCCAGCGCTGCTGGCAGTTAATGTTAACCGGGCATCCTCATCCTCTTCCTCTCCCCGGGGAGGTATGTGAGGGTGGTGGGGCACCCACGTGGCCAACACGAAGGCTGGGGCGGTGAGGTGGCCTCTCCTGATAAGCTGCTCCAGTTTCTGCTCCTGCAGATTTACAGCCGAGGCACGGAGAGGTGGGTGCCACGCTTTTCGGGGCGGTGATTTATAGCAGCTCAGGGCAGCAGCTGCTTTCCTCCCTGGCAAGGTCTCGGCAATCGCACGGGATTTTACGGCTGCCGTGACTAAGCCGTGGGTGAGCTAAAGGCTCAGCCAAGGTTGCTGCGTGGCGGGGGGCAGGTGGGAGCAGGTCTTTTTTGGCCGTGGCTTGGAGAACGTCCCCATCTCAGCGTGGGGATGGGGCTGCCTTGGCTCGGCCGCTGCGAAGGGCTGGCTTCACGGCAGCGGGGATGCCTTCAGCCCTTTGATCCTCGACCCCGTGTGTCGGGGCTTACCAAAGACACAAGTGAGATGAGTTTGAGGTTCTCAGCTCTCAGACTCACGTAGGAGGCAAGGTCCCACCAGGAGCATCACCAGCCCCACCAAGTGATGCCTGTGCTGCCCAGTTCCTTTTCCATGTGTCCCTTTGACACTGACCAAGCAATGCTGGGAGGGATGAATGCGGCAGGCGAGGAGGAGGAAGAGGATAATGAGGAAGGAAAGGTCAGATGCCATCACTGCGCTGCCTTCCACACGCCAGCTCCTGTCCGGGTGAGCTTCCCAGCTCTTCTCTTTTGTTTCAGAGGCAGCGCGGGGGCCCCAGAGCCCTGCAAACCCTTCGCTCTCGGGGTTTTATTGGCATGTGGAAATAGTTTTGTCTGGTTTCAGATCTGGCTGATCACTAACCTTCCCACCGCCCGCCCTCCCCCCGAAACGGGCTGGCAACCGCAGGCAACTCAACCGCACTCGTCTTCTTCCCTCTCTCTTTTTCGTCTCCACATTGTTCTCCGAAATCCTGGCTGTTGCTTTCCTCCCCCCTCCCTTTCCTACCCTTTCGTATCAGCTGGGGTAGAAGTATCTGGGTTTTGTACAACAGCTCCTTTTTTTGTTTGTTTATACTTCTCCCCCCATCCTGGGGGTGCCTTGCTGTGACCCATCCTCTTCCTCAGGGCTGTGCAGGGACAGGAGTGCGAAGGCAGCTCTGGGCACCCCTGGGCTCGTGGTGGTGGCAGGGAACCTCAGCTGGGGCGAGGGTGTCAGCATCTCCGGAGCCCTCGTTTTTCCTCTCTGATGGAGAAGCCTAGCAGATCCCGGGGGCTGGAGCAGCCACATTCCTCCCTTATTTATCGCAGACGAAGCGCTGACGCGAGGCATTCCTTGCGAGCCAGCTCCCCCGGGATGGGGTGGGATGGGATGGGGCAGGTCTCCTCATGGCTGTGAGCTGCTCCCCGATACACCGCGGTCTCCTTCCAGGATGGTGTGTTTGCTGGTGCCTGGCTGCAGCTCCTGCGCTCGGCAGAAGAGCTGCTGGGTGCCAACCCCCATCCCAGCTGTTCAGACAGCCAAGCAGATCCCCGGGACCCTCTGGCATCGATGGGAGCCTACACCCTGGAGGAGGGGTCTGCAGGAGGGACCCCAGCCGCAGGAAAGGGCTGAGCCGGGCTGTCCCTGGCTCGGGTGGTGAGGCAGTGGGGTGGGTGCTGAGGTTGCTTCTGTGGGTGCTTTGGATCTTGTCCCCAACCCTCTCCCCAGGTAGATGTCCCCACTACCACAGCCTGTGACACTGCTTTGTCCTTGCTCCTGGGCAGCTGTCATGGCAGCCAGTGCCGGAGCAGAACAACCAACCCTCCGGGCAGGGGCTGGGTGAAGATATTCAGACCTTGGGCTTGAGCTCCCCTGATGTCACAGCCCCAGTGGGTGCCAGGAGCCTCTGGGTGCAATGTGTGCCTCGCAGAGAGGAAGAGGAGGAATGGTAGTTTTGGAGAAGAGATGGATCATGTTTGGAGAGTGGAGAAAGGAAGAGTTGGTAAGTGGGAAGGACCCTAAGGGAGTGTGATCTGCACGGGATGAGGCTAGGAGTCATCTTTGAAAATGGTTATCCATTGTCGTGCTGTTAGGAAAGCCTCCTGCCAGCTGCCTGGAAGGTCCTGCTGGGTGCACGGGTTGACCAAGTGCTTTGGACCTTCCTGCTTTGTCAGCAGTAGATATGTGGGACACAGCTCTGGACTCCCACCTGGCATGGTAGGATGTGATCTCAAGGAGCTGGTGGCCATCGTATGGGATGACACACCAGGAAAGATGGAGGCCCCTGCTCATCCTTCAGTGGGCTCCGGCAAGGAAGATAAGTCCATTCTGATGCCTTCTTTGTCCTTCAAAGAGTATGCTGGGGAAAGGGGATACAGCTGAGGCAGTGGACAGCAAGACGAAGCAAGCACCAGGGAGGCATGACCCAATGACCCACTTGATACGTGAAGAGATACTTGGTGTGAGCTGCTCAGGGATTCCTCAATGTCCCTACCCACCCTTCGTGGCTGCTGGCCTCCTTTTCCAGGGGACTCATTTCAGTGGCTGAGTCCTGAAGGAACCTCAGCAGGGAGGAGGAAACTTTCCCGGACTTCCCAACCTCAGCCCCGGGGTCATTCCCTGTGCCCGGATCTCTGCCTGCATCTCCCCTCCTGCCAGAGATGCTGCCTGCCACTCCTGCTCGCCTGCTGCACCCGTGACCGTTTGTGATGTGTAATAAACTGTGCTCTCATCACATTTGGGCTAAATTGTGTGGATTAACTCGCCAAGACCATCTGTCCGAGCTGTCCCAGTTGAAACGGAGATGGCTGCAGGCTGAGGACTGCTTGCCTGAGTGTCCGAGGAGCTGGCAGGAGCCCGGTGAGGGTGAGGAGCAAGAAGTGGAGGAAGTCAGTGCGTGACACCTGCGGGTGAGTCCCTTCTAGGCAGAGGGAGAACCCTCCTGTGGGCTTTGTCCTCCTTTGGGTGGGCTCTGGCAGCCCAGAAGGCAGTTTGTGTTGGTCTGGTACCTCCTTCTTCCCTGTACACCTCCCTAGGGGACCGTGCCCGAGTTAGAGTCTCCCTAGGTGAGCGCTTTTCTTCCTTTCTTATTTTATTTTTTTTAAAGTAATTTTAAATGCATGACTGACTATTCAAGAGAAAATAGAAGAAATACTTCTTATTGCTGAGGATCTCAGCCCAGCCGGAGGAGATGTGTTCCTTTTGTGTAATGAAACATCCATCAGGGAACAGGCATGCAAATTTCTTTCGTTTTTCTTCTTTTCACCTTTTTCATTGATCCAGCTCCTAGAGCAGTTGGCTCACGGAGGGAGAGGTTGGGGTCTTGCAAAGCATCGGTCAGTGGAGGATGGGAGTTTGCTGAAGCTCCTGGCTTGGGATGGGGGATGCTTTGTGCTGTGGGCTGGGACACCAGCCCTTTGAACTGGGAGAGGGATCTGCTCTGGTCCCTGGGCACCGTGAGCTGCTGTGGTGCCCCGAACGGCCCTGGGAAGGGAGGAAAGTGGTTGTCAGGTCTACCAAAGCTGGGGAAGGGTCAAGGACCCCTCATCACACCACTGGGACAGTCACCATCAGCCCCGCAGCGCTGGGTCGCTAACTCCGAGGAGCTAGGAAATGTGAGTTAAACCCTTAAAATCAGGAGATGAGCTTCAAAAAACCCACTGATGAGTTTGTATTTGTCTTTATAATTATTATTCGACCCTTTGGTGTGCCTGGGTGTTTTCAGGAGTCACCTGCTGAGCTTTTCTCTGCAGTTGGGGGGTTCAGGATCCTGTAGCTTGCAGCAGGATGGGTTGTTGCTGTTTCTTGTTGAAGAGACGTGATTCCAGCCCAGCTGCTAGCTGGGCATCCATGGCCGCGTCTCGGGAAAGGTGGCAGGCTGCCTTGTGTGGTTTGAGTCTTCTCCTTCACCGGTCTCCTCTTCTGGGGACGAAGAGCAGATGGAACTGCCTCAGCAAGGGCCAGAAGCCAGTGCTCTTGCTGCTGTGGAGAGTCTTCTGCTCCGGGCAGGGGGAAGAGCCAAACGTCCCCAGGAGCAGGAGGAAGACTGCCCAAGGAGCCATAGCACGAGGTTGTTGCTGCTGATTGTCGCTGCTCTCGTTCCCTGTGTCCCTGCAATCCTGTTCCTCTTCCTTTCTGCTGGAAGCATTACTTCATTGCTCAAGAAAATGTTTTTTTTTTTTGCTTGAACTGAGTATATTGGGGGGGGTTTTCCCCCCAAGCCCCTCTCTGTGGGTCTCTGCAGGACAGCTCTGGTTTGCGTGCGGGAGGCAGGGACCAAGCCCTCGGGCTGATGACTCCAGATGAGTTAAGACACATGTCGGTGTCCCCACCACGTGGCTTGTGTGGCTGTAGAAGAGCCACTGAGCAGTCCTGCTGCTCAACCAACCCGGGAGACACCTCATTAAAACAATTTGGGAGATATTCATCCAAACAGAAACATGAATTTATTTTGCTTACGCTGGCTTTCCTCTTCTATGAATCTCCCAGCAGATGAATTTGCTGGTAAGAAACAGAAAAAAATCGGGGATGTCCAGGGGCTCTTGGCTGGAACCGGAGCTGGGTGGTGGAAATCCAATGATCCGGTGCCTCCTCTGCATCCATCCGCTGGCTTCTGCGCCGCCTCCGGGGCCCGTTGCAGCTCTGGGTATTTCTTTGCACTACAGATGCTAAATAATCCTAACAACACCGTGTCTTCCCGAGCCGCGGACTCATCCTGACGATGATTTTTCCTGTCGTTTCAGGTATTGCCTCCTTTCCCGGGGCTTTTCCACAGCCCAACGACGACTTGTCTGAATAATTCAACTAAAAATTGAGGATCGCAAATAAACACGGGATAATTGCTAACAGCTCGCAGACAATCCGCTGCCGGAGGAAGGCTAAACTCCTGGTGAATTATTTATCTGCTATGAATTATTCGCTCGGCCCTGTTGCGGAAGAAAAGCTCCTTCCCAACCTTCATCTGCCAAACGGCCTGGCTGGGGGCGACTCTCCTGGTGCTGACTCAGCTCTTTCCCTGCAGCTCCCGCTGCCTGCGCCGCTCGGCAGGGAAGCGGCTCTGCGAAGCTGACTCCTGCCCGCACTCTTCCTCGGCTTCTCGATGGCTCCATGGATGTGTGGCAGAGGGGTCTGCCTGCCAAGCCTTGGGGTTGTGGGGACCTGACCCCTCTTTTTTCAGCTGTGCTGAAGGCATCCTGCTTCCCTGTGGTGTGGTGGAGTCCTGGAGTGGGTCCCATCAGCGGGTGATGGCACCTTTCTGATGGGGTCTTGCACCCTGTGGAGACAGAAGTCCCTCCGAAGCAGCCTGTCTGTGGGATTGGTGACCCCGTTACAGCCCCTGCCCACGGGCTCTGCCTGCACCTTAAGGAGAAGGTCTGGAAAGCATCGGCTCAGCTCTGGAACGCTGCAGCCGATGGCTGAGTCAGATCCCGTCCTCTGGTGGTAGCACCAAGGAGGGTCTTTGTCTCTATGCCTGGTGTCACGTACGGTGCCACTGAGTGTTTTCAGTGTGTGGAGAAGCTCTGAGCAAACATCTCTCTCGAGAGAGAGGGGCAACGTGGAAGTACCCCAAGGCAGCTCCAGCCATGCTGCGGATGCCCAGGAGGTACCCGGCTCCTACAGCTTCGGGTAACACGTGTGTTCTTCAGGGCCGGTACGAGGGACTTCCTCCCAAACTATCCTCTGGCTCCAGAAATACAGCTCCATGGATACATTAGTTGTCGCTGCCCCATCCCTGGCAGTGTTCAAGGCCAGGTTGGATGAGGCTTTGAGCAACCTGATCTAGTGGAAGGTGTCCCTGCCCATGGCAGGGGGGTTGGATCTTTAAGGTCCCTTCCAACCCAAACTGTTCTATGGAGATCACTCGCTGCCTTACGATGTGAGCCTGATGGCTTGGGCTGGGGGAGATGGAAAGGGCTCCCTGGATGCTTTTCCCACCTATGAGCCCTGGAAAGAGCAGCTAGTGTGAGGACGGATCCAGGGACGGAGTCAGAGCAGGGATGCAGGATGGGTGGTTCCTGCGGGATGCTCGTGAGCTTAAATGCCGTAGGACTGCGAAACGCTCTGTGATGATGTCGTCCCTCAGTCCGCTCCCGAGCAAGCACCTCCGGGCTGAATCAGGAGCCTGGGAGCTCTCCCCTGGCCATGGGTGATGGATTCTGTGGAGTGAGACTCGTGGGCATCCCACTGTTTGTTCCTTCCCCCTGGAACATGGATAGAAATTGCCCTCAAAGGTGAGGAACCGCTTGGTTGGGCTCATCAATCTCCATTTGCATCCAAAAGAAGAAGGAAAAAAAAAATTAGGAGAAAGATCAATATTCACAGAGCCTGTCTCTTTTTTTTTTTTTTTTTTTTTTTTATCTCTCCATGTTCCTCTAGGGGTGGGAAACTCACAGGTACTGGGAATAATCCCTGTGGCTGCCTTGATGTAAATCAGGAGGAAGATGATGGATTTATGGGAGTCGCGCATGATTTATGCTCCGGTGTCTGGTCCCTGCAGGTCTGCACGTGCCCCTGGAGAGGCGAAGTGCTGGATGGGGACCGGAACCACCACCGTTCCTCCCGCTCCCGGCCTCCATGTCAGCATCCTGCTGCAGCTGAGGTGGGACCGGGGCTGGTGTGGTGTGTCTGCATGAGTTTTTTCTTTGCTTTTTAACTCCAGTTCAGGGGATTTGTTTGTTTGTTTTTTTTTTTTTGCTTTGCCCTTTTCTGCTGGTGCTCAGCAAAGCACATCGGCTCGGACACCGGTCCCAAAGCTTGGGGCTGACTTTCTGACTCAGTGGAGTAAAAGGCTTTTGAGTCACTCCCAGCGATGCTCTCCCCCTCCATCCATCCATCCGTCCATCCTTCTCTCCCATCCTGAGAGCCGGTGAGGGCTTGCTGCCTACGGGGTTGGTGTCTCCGTGGAAGAGGAGACTTTTCCTTGGGAAAGTCCTTCTCTGAGGGCTCCAGGAGTGGTGATGGGGGGTTTGTCCTGGCTCTGGGGCTCCCCTTACCAAACCATCCCGGGTTCCTGGCCATGACAGGGCTGGAGCTGGCGTAGCGGAGCTGTTGTTATTCCTCTCATGTCGCAGGAAGGATTTCTGCGAGTGCCATAAACCCGTCACGTGGGCAGAGCCTGGGTGAGCTCTAATTGCTTCTATTTGCATAATGAGGTGAGGCTCAGCATCCTGCTGATATTTGAAAGAAGAAAATCAAAATCAGCTCTAGATAAACAACTCTTTCCACCCACCCCCCCCATCCCTCCCCCCCACTCCTAATTTGAGCCTTTTCTCTCTCAAATTCAGGTTTTTCAGCTCTTTAGTTTTCCCAGCAGCACTGGGACCCCCCCAGGGACCTCTCCCTAGGGAGCATGGGTGCTGGGTGCTAGGAAGGGGTGCTGCCCCTCTTCCCTGGCCGCAGCGGTCTGGGGGCTTTGCCCAGAGCTGGTGCTGGCAGATGAGAGGATCGGGATGGTGTTGCGCAAGGTTGGGCTTGGAAATGCGGAGCCCAGGAGGGAACCAGGAGCCCCTGGGCTCTGTGTGGGAGTGGGGCTGGTCGTGGTGTGGGGCTGGGTGGTACCGGAGGGTCTGTGGCCAGCATGGGGCCAGGGGATTTCCCCCAGTGGGATCCCAGCAGTTACCACTGCAGCCTGTGTGGGGACCGTCCCACTTTGGGGACACGGTGCTGGCCTCAAGTGTCCTGCTGGCTTCTGGGAACCCACCAGGGAGGGAGAGGACGGGACCCTTCCTCACTTGGAAGTCCCTGGGGTGGCAGGAAGGGCTTCACTTGCACCCCAGGTGTTGCTGGCTGGGGGGATGCTTCTGCCCCAGGACCCTCGGAGGACCTGGAAGAAGGTCCGGAAGGACTTTGAAGAAGGAATGATGTCTCCTGGCCAGGGGACACCAGCCCATGTCCCCAGATGTGCTGTCCCTCTGTGAGCCCTTTTCCCCACTCACCCACAGCCCAGGGGACCAGGATCATCCCTGCTCCTCCTGACCCCTCGGATCCCCAAGCTCCTTCCCAGCAGCCAAACCCGGGTGTCCTCTTGGCCCTGGGGGGACGTTGGGCATTGCCAAGACCTGCTTGGCACCCACAGCTTTTGGGACCCAGAGGGGCTGTTCTCCTGGTCAGGGTGCCATGGGTGTTGCACCCTTCGTCCCAGGAAGGATGGTTGAGGCACAGGAACACACCAGGTCTCTTCCCCAGGGGACCACGAGAATGAGCTCCTTCCTCCTCCTCTTCCTCCCCGGCACATGGGCTGGTATCCTCTGAACCCTTTGCTGCCCTTCGGGGGAGAAGTGCTGACTCCAGATGTTTCCCTAAATGAGAACCTTCTGCAGACAGCGCCAGTTTATTTTCATATTGAAGAAAATGAAAGGGCTGCTCCGATGACGATTATTAATGTTTTTACAATTTCTGGTGGGGGCTGCCATGCTGATGGGACAGCGGATGGACAGACGGACGTGTGCGGACACCCTGTCCCCCTTCCACCCCCTGCTCTCTGGGTGCATCATTGGGCTGGTTCGCTCTGGCCAGCTCCATCTTATCCCAGCTCTCCATGCCTGTGGTCTCCCTTCCCTTCCCCAGCCCTGGTTGTCCAGGGATGAGTGGGGGGGATGATGAGGACTGGGACCCCGGGAGCAGGGGCACAAAGTGCCCGTGCTCAGAGATGGGAAAGGGTAAAACGATGGGGGAGAGGGAAGAAATCTGTGCGTACAGGCGTTACTGAGAGCGAGCCCTTGTCTGAGCAGCTCCCGTGCCCTCCCTGGGGCTCAGCTGCCCACTCCAGGTCTGACTGAGGAGCCCCGAATCACTGTGGCAGCCCAGGACTCCGCCTGGCGAGGAAGGTCAGCACCAGCCCCCTCCTGAGCCAGCTCCTGTTTCCAAGAGCAGTCTCTCGCTGGGATGCTCTTGCTGCTCCCTCTGCTCTCCTGCCCAGGACAAACCCATGACCAGGGCTGCCGCCCGTGTCCCCATCCTGGACTGAGAAGGTCCCCCCCTTCCCTTGGCCCTCCGTGTGTGCGAAAGCACCGACGTGCCAAACAGGAGGGGAGCAGCGACGCTTCCCCTCCTCCGTCCCCTCTCTCCATCCCCTCCTCATCCTCCGGCCCCTGGGGAGGCCAGGCAGGGCAGGATGGAGAAAAAGAGGAGGATTCTCAAAGGTGGGTCTCCAGACACCCCTGCCCCAGCAGTGAGAGGGTTTTTCCCCCTCCAAGAAGCTCCCATGGCCGTTGCACAGCTCTTTTTGTCCTGCCTGGGGTCTCGCTTGCACCCCTCCTGCAAATTTGCAAGGGCTCCCTCGTCACCTCCAGCATCACGTTTGGGATTTGTATTTAATTCTTATTTATTTCGTCGTAGGTTTGTCCCCGTCATTCCCGGCCCGGCTTTCCAGCAGGTTTGCTCTGCAGAGAGCTGCAGGTTGGTGATGAAATATGACAAAGCGTTCATTTAAATGCACGCCGTGATGTCGGCGAGTCCATTAGGAGAATTAATTTGAATGGTTGGCATTTAATAAACAGCCTCGTCCCTCCTCTCCCCCCGCCACCGCCGCCAGCTCGGAAGGGTTAAAAAGAAACCACATGTGGATATTGGAGGGAGGGGGGAGCAGATATCTGGGATGGGGGGGACGGAATAATAAAAGAGAGCTGGTGTTATAAGAGGAATCGCAGTTTGTTTTGTTCACGGTAAAAAAAAGCACATGTGGAAGGGATGGGGGGGTTGAGCCGAGCAGTTTGGGTTCACGGGGTGTTTGGTGCATGTAGAAAATAGGGGGATGGAACGGCGGTGGGGCTGGGGAGGACCCGCTCCGGCCGGGGGGTCCCAGCCCCACTGCAAACACGCCGGGCTGGGGGAAGGCGAGGGGCTTCGCGGGCCGTTTCTCCCCATATGGTGTGTGTTACAAGCTCCTTTCTAGTTGTAAAGATTAATTTAAAGCCTTTCTCACCTCTCCCCCATCCCTCTTTCATTGACAAATGAACATCTGGGCTGAATGCTGCCCAGATCCTAATCAAAGCATTTTTTCAGGACCGTTGTCTGCCTTTATGGCTATCTGCTTTTCGGATTCTCTGCAGTTTCAATGCACTTGGCAATTCAGCCTGTAAATATCCCTCTCTGGGATTTATGATTTGGGCAATTGTGATTTTTTTTTTTTTCTCTTTGCCTCTTGATTCGTTTGTTTGGTTTAGTTAAATGACATTTTCTTGTCTATGCATAAGTTAGGGCACACAGGGTTTTTTCTTTTTTCTCTCCTCTTTGCAGTGGGTTATTAGTGATTAGCAAAAATGGCTTTTTTTTTCTTTGGAGGTGGGGGATACACTGTTGGTGGGAGGCACTGGAGGGGCCAAAACCAGCCCCAAATCCCTGACGAGCATCCCCTGGTTATGCTGAACCATCTCTTTTTCTTATAGAAAGCTTGTTTTTGAGGTTTTGCCGAGAAAGCAGCTTTCCACCAAAGTGAAGCTGAACCTTTTCCACGATGCTCAGGGCTTCTCCGGCGGGGAGAGGCAGCACAAACCGCAGCCTGATACGGAAAAGCCATTTTCTCCCTGAAATGATGCTCGAGTGGCCAACTGAGATACCTGAAACACAGGGAATGCTGTCACTAGGATCCCGTTCCCCCTCACACTTGACTTTTCCCCTGCAAGCTCCAATCTGGGAGTTAAAAGATTAATATTAAAAACCCAGCTGGGATGGCGAATAATGTCGGTTGTGTCCCAGGTGCTATAGGAAAGGACGATGCTCAAGCCTGCAGCTGGGGCAAAAAGGCAGAAAAGTCCCTTTAGGGCAAATATAGGGACTTGTAGGGGACAGGGCGAGGGGTCCCCTGTGTCGATCCCTCTCCCTGAATGAGAAGAGAGCTGGGAAACACAAAGATGATGTGGGTTTTGGGTATATTCAGGGCGTGTTCATTCCTGCAGCAAACCTGCCTCCTCGCCTTGGGCTTCCTCTCCCCTCTGGCAGAGCGGCCGGGCCGGTTATTTACCCCGATGGATGCCTTAATTAAGGTGCAGGATTTCAGGCCATTTAAACCATCCAGGAGAGGTCTTGTTTATACAGCAAGAGCGCAGGGTAATGGCAATATTAATTAAAAACCTTCCCTAAGTGCAATAAGAAATCACTGCGGTGGAAAGAGCTTTGCTGCTCCTCCTCGGCTCTCCAGGACGAGGAATAACCCAAATCCCAGAGCCTCCTCCGGTGATGCAGGGATGGGCACCGTCCATCACTGGGACCCTCTCCGCTCCAGGGATGTTGCTGGGGAAGCTGAGCTTTGGCTGGAAAACTGAAGCGGATTGGGAATGGTGGTGGTTTACGTGGATTTCCGGCTTGAAGCTGATGAGGCTGTTCCCATGTACAGCCAAAACTGCAACTGGGATGAGGGGAGCACCCTTGCTCAGAGTGGGGAGCAGTTTTGAGCAGATACAGGTCCCCTGTCATGGGCACTGGGCCTGTTTTTCCCAAGAAATTCTGAATTTCCCATGAATATGATGAACCAGGAGGCAGTGGTCAGGTCTCTGGAAGTAGATTTGGAGGCATGAAGAGCCAGAGCCGGATTCCTGATGGGTATGGGGCTGAGATGGCCCCAGCACCGACCCTGGGCAAGGACGGCTGCCCATGCAGAGCTCCGCAGGTAGGGAAGTGCACCTCCAAGCATCCGGGGTGATTTTTACTTTCTTTGAGTTTTTGCTGCTGATTTTTACAGCACTCCTGCCTTTTTTTCCACTCTCTTCCTCCTCAATACCCTTAAAATGAGCAGCGAGCGCGGCCGCCGGCCATGGGTCTTCCCAGCATTGCCATCGCCGCCCCATCAAACTCAAGGTCAGGGTGAATCCTGGCGTCGATCTGCAGCTGAGCCAGCACATCTGCGGGGTGAGAGCGGCCACCGGCAGCCCTGGGGCGAAGCTGAGATGGATTTATGGGGTTTCCTATAGGCGCTATCGATCGTCGGGGCCGTCTCAGCGGCGGGAGGTAGGATGGAGGGTTGGATACCAGGGTGCATCGTGGCTGAGGAGGGTTTTTGGGGAGGGGGAGGAGGGAGATGGTGAGGTCAGGGGATGCTGGGGAGCCCTCCCTGATGCCCCCTGTGGAGGACGGTTCTATACTCGGTGGCCACATTTCCATCCTCATCCCTAACCCTGTGCGTTGGGAGAGGGCGGCCGCAGCCGACGTCCCACTCCGAGCTGCCACCAAGCAGCGGTTCTGCTCAGAAAGTCACTCTCAGCCTTTTCTTGTTTCTTTCTGGATTTAAGGCAGCTTCCAAATTCCTGCACAGCCAAATCCTGGCTGGGGCTGCCAAGAAACTCAGCCAGCAACAAGTACGTGCCGTTTCTGTACCCACAACACAGCCAGCATTGCTGTTATTCTGCGGGTGACGATGATGGGATGGAGCTCCGGCCGTCCCCAGGATGCCATCCCAGCCCTTCCCAGGCTGTGGCCAGCACCCTGCCCTGGGTGCTGCCCCAGGGGGGGCTGCGGCATCGCCTCCCCTTCACCACTGACTTTTTATAAACAAAAAAAACCCTCAACACCCCACCCCAGATTCCCTAAACTTCACCCGCCCGCCCTCCCCGTAACCTCCCACTTTCCCAGCGCATGGAAGCACATCGGCTTTATCCGCTCCCGCCGGGATTTACGATCCCCGGGACTTCCTGCGCTGCCTTTCAACACGCTCGCCTCCTTCCCGCCACCAGTAAATCAAACCTGTTTGGTTCGGGTCGCTCCGTCGCCGTTTCTTTATCTAGTTTTATTTCTTCCCCGGACCGCTGCCTCCCGCGGTCCCCGAGGGTTTTGGGGCACAGTGGTGGAGCAGCCCCGAGGCCACGGTGAGGGCACAGGTTGGGTCTCCGTGTGAAATGCCAATGACTGGGAAAAAGGGGGAGCTGGGAAAATCCCGCACCGCTGGTACAGACTAAGCACCGCCAGGATGAGGCCTCATACGCTCGGCGCTCGGGGCTTTCCATTGAATCCATCCCAGCATGACCCCAAAGCAATTTTACTGGCAGCCTTGGGAAAACCCCCCAGTGAGGTCCAGCATCCCGAGCCGCTGCGAGCGGCGCAGCAAGGGTGCACGGGGCTGCACACGCAGCATCCCGTGGCTGAGCATCCTCCCTGCCGTGGCGGGGATGGGGAGCTGGCTCCGGCCAATCCCACCCGCGGGACACCCGATCTGGTCTTTCCACTGGTGACTCACGGAAAAAGATTTGTTTTGCAGCAGCTGCTCGGCATGACGGGTGTTTCTGCCTCCGTGCCTCGCTCTGCTTTTTGTTTTTTTAAGATCTTTGGCATGAAAACATCTGGGATCCTGACCTTCCCGCGGAGCCGGCCTCACCTGAAGGCATTTTTTCCCCCCCAGAATTCGTGCAGGGCCGGCTGTGCAAACCACGCTGCGGCAGCCGCCTGGGAAGCAGCCTGGTCGCCCTCCCAGGGTTGAATTTTTGGGGGATTATTATATTTGAGCGGCTCTTATACAACGGCGGAGAAAGCTTGGAGGGTTTCCACCGCCGCGCGCCAGCTCCTTGCGTGCTGGTTTCGGCACAGCTGCCAGCGCCACCGGCTGCACGGGGCCCCCCCCAAAGCCTCTCCACAAGGTTTGCGGCACAAATTGGGGTGACGGGGATGGGGATGGGGTGTAAGTCAACCCGGGTGTTTCTGTGTGTCCCCGCTGTCCCCAAGGCCAGGCAGGATGGGGTGAAGTGGGACCTTGCTGGGCATTTCAGCTCCTTGCTGCCTTTTAGGGACCGAGCTGAATCCACCAGTAGATTTGGGTTAAAACACTCAAAATGGTGAATGATGCTGATTTTTGCTTTGAGCTCCCAGCACCATGCTGTTTCCCAAATTTTTCCTTCTTTTTTTCCCCCCATCCATCAGAGGGCGGAGATGGAGCACAGTCCCTTCTTGGTGGGATCAGCCCATCCCAGCCCCGGCTGGTTGCAGAAGGAGCCCGGGACAGCTCTATATTTAACTGAATTGGCTTTTTAAAATGTTTTTTCTTGGAAACAGACGTGGAGAGGGATGGCCCTTGGTGCTCACCGCCGCGAGCTTTCCCGCCTGACTTTTCAAACCTTCACCCGTTTCTCACCGAGCGCCGACCCCGCCGCCGCTCTCTGGAAAGCAGATTAGTATTATTTTTCTTGGGGGGGGATGGTTTAGTTTGGAAGCTGGGATGGAAAATTATTTCCAACCCCCAAATTAGAAACAGAATCATAATAAAGTGCCTTGTTTTGGAGGGGGTGGTGTGTGTCATCCCGCAGCAATGAGAAGCTCGTGCTGAAGAGGAGCAAAGAGCTGTGATTTATTTTTTTAACGCTACCCAAAGGACCGACTTGGCTCCGGGATGCTGCTCTCGCTCCCTCGGTACCCATCGATGGGGACACCCATGGGTGGGTGCCCTTCCAGTGCTGGGGTGGGGGAACCATATCAGCCGATTTAGTTGTCATTACAGTTGTTTTTGCGGAAAAAAAAGAGATTCTGCCATGAAGTTTTCCGCTCTGCTCTTCCCAAGGGAGTTCGGATGGAGAGCTGATGTTACGTGATGGGATGGGAGCAAATATTTTGCTGTGCCAGGCTGGAGGGAAGCGTGAGCGGGCAATGGTTTTTCCTTGGGATTTTGTTTTTTTCAATGCGGTGGATTAGGGTGATTTCACTGTATGTTGTTCTCTCTGTGGTCCCTATCCCCAAAAAAACATCAGGTCCTATGAAAATTGGATCAGATTCTTGGAAAAAGAAGTCATGCTGGGGCAGTAGCTGGTCCTACTTGGGATAAGCTTGTCCCTGTGGTCACCAGCCACCACGGCATTGCCAGAAAACCTTTAAAAATCAGGTATTTTAGAAAATGGCAAGGGATTCTCCCCATGTATGGGATTTGTGGCTCAGGGGCTCAGATACCCAATGTAAAGGCTGAATTCCTGCCATAGAGGAGCCTTCCCCCTGTTACGTTTCTCTCCCCGTTGAGTATAACCCATCGTGCACCCGAGAGCAGTGCCCGAGCTGGGGTGCCCCGTCTGCCTTTGGGGTGTCCCAGGGTGGGTTTTGGGGGGAGCAGTCTGCATGGAGCCAGTCGCTGCCATTTAATAAGCCACTTACTGTACATTAAATATCAACAGCTGATAGGAAACGTGTCCCGAGGATTAACGGCCATGTAAAAGATAAAGCCGTGAGTTAAACCTCCAAACTGCACGTTTCAAATAACCCACCGCTGCTGCGAGATATAACAGCCGGGGTAACAAGGCGTGGGGTGGGGAAGGTAAAAGGTGTATCGCAGCTCACCGCGTCCCGATAACCTCAGGACAGGGCTGGGGATGGGTTTTTCTCCCAGTGAGGTGATGCCCAGGGATGCTGGATGGCACAGGAGCAACGTTAGCTCCTTCTTCCCCCATTTCTTCCTCCCTTTCCGCTTCTCCTCCTCCTTCTTATTTTTTTTCCCAGGCCCCAATTTCTCCCCTGTCAAGGCAAACGCTTTGGCTAATTAGCAAAACGTGTCAAAGAAAATGATTAATGTCCCGGGAGGAGGTTTAGCTGCCTTTGTGCCGGCATTGCCTGACTTCTGCTCTTAAAGGTTTTATTAAAAGATAAGGGAGCTCGTGATGGGCGAGCAAAGCATGTGCTCTCCGGGGTGCTAAAGGGCCGGAGAAGTGGGGGACGCGGGGTGGACCGGGGTCACCCTCGGAGGGAGAGGTAAGGGCTTGTGTTTCTCTGCCTCTGTGAGCGACCATCACCGTGGTGTCTGGCCTTGGCAGGGGAAAAGACGTTAAAAACTGGCTGAATGCTTCCTTTATTCTTCCAGGGGCAGGTAATTTAATCTCATCAGCCAGGTTATGAATGTTTCTGTGTTAGGGGGGTTTGCGTGGGCGCGTGCTCCAGGAGCGATGCTTTAGGGGGTCTCAGGGAGGGGATGCTGGGGGTGGGCGTCCCAGTGGGTGCTGAGTCCAACGTGTGGGAGCGGGGATGGGGAGGGGGCACAGCTGGGCTCCTGCCTCTCTCGCCGAGGGCAGCGGTGGCAGCAGGGACAGGGGTGCTTGGACGTGGGTTTGCCGGACCCTGTGGCCACAGAGATGCCCGTGGTGGGGCTCGAGCCTTGTGGGACATCCCTGACACTGTTCGCTGTGGGCTGAAACCCTCCATCCCAGCTCCATCCTGGGGAGTCCCAGGTCGGGTGGGAGGCAGAGGCATGGGCAGGGAAACTGAGGCACAGTCCCACCAGTCTCCTGCCAGGACCACCGTACACAGTATCCGACTGTCCTCATCTCTTGTACATTCCAGCGTGTTTTCAGCAACCCCCAAAGCACAACCAATGCAGCAGCCCCCGCAACGTGTACACCCCACAACCCAAATCCCCCAAAACCAGCAGCCTTTGCAGTGGGGTCTTACTAAAGCAACAACTACCTGGCAGCTGCCACTGCGGGATCACACACACCAGCGCTGGCAGTGCCACGGTATCCCCACACCGTGCCGAAACACCAGCCGCGATGTCGGCCATGGGAGCAGGGGGAGGATGAGGGCAGTGGGAGCTTCATCACCAACACACTTGTTATTTTTTTAAAATATGAGGAACTCCAAAACCCGTCAGACACCGATGTCTGCAACCACAGAGGCCTGAGCCACTCGATGCATGTCAGAGGGGCTGGGGGGTCGGCTGGCAGGAGCCTCGGTGAGGGCTGCAGGGGCTGCTCCGTGAGGTTTTTTTCCTCCGGCAAACAGACCTCTGGGCTTAATAAGCTATTTGTAAAACTCGCTCTGGATAAACAAGAGGCCGTGTGTCAGGCTGAAGGCGGCCTCGAAGGGCTTCGCCGCGCGGGGTGGGACCTCAGCGCAGAAATATTTTCAAGATAAACAGAGGAAAATGAGTCCTGGAGGAGGCTGGAGCCGCTGGCAGCGGCACGCCGCTCCTCTTGCAGATATTTCGGGGCAGGAACTTGGCTTTTTGCGTGCCACAGCTGAAAGATACCTTTTTTTTTTCTTCTTCTTTTTCTTTTTTTTCTTGCCTCCAAAGAGAACCTCGTGCGCTTCTGATTCGAAAAATAAACCTGAGGAGCGGTCGGCAGTGAAGCCAGTGGTGGGGAGAGGTGCAAAGCACGGGGCTTGCAGGGGAGTTTTAGGGTGAGGGAGAGGAGCCGGGATTGGTGGCTGGCAGGGCATTTCCCCCTCGGGCAGAGCTGCCCCCCGGGGAACCCCCCAGGGCAGTGCCCTGGGCCAAGGGGGCAACAGGGGCAATAGCAGCAGAACCACCTTGCCTGGCTGCTGGTGTCTCCTGCCCTCGGTCAGCTCCTCCGCTCCCCCATGCAGGTAGAGGCAATGTAGTGGTGCCCGAGGCAGGACATGGGCATTGCTCTGCTTTCTGCCTGGTCCATCCTTCCATTTCTCCATCCCCTGCATCCCCTCCATCCCTCTGTCCTCACTATCTCTCCACCTCTCCATCCCACCATCCCTCCCTGCCCATCTGGAGCAGTGGCAGCAAAGATGATGCTCTGGCGAGGTGGGACAGGGTGAATGCCCTGGGATGCACTGGGCTCTCACCGCACCATCCCTGCATCACAGTGGTGCTGGCATCCATGCTCAAGGCTGGGGGTGGCCCAGAGGTGGCTGAGGCAGCGTGGTTCTGTTTGAACAGTGCCAATCTGGCCCCCTGAAAATGCTAAAATGGGCAAACCGGAGTGGGGAGAGCTGTCCTTTCACCTTGCTCTACAATCTTGCAAACATCTCTTGGCCACACAGCTCCGTGATTGTCTCCTTCTCCCCTGTTATCCTGGTCTGGAAACTCTGTCAACTGCAGGTGGTTGGGGTGATGCCCAGCTTGGGGTGATGCCCAGCTTGGGGTGCCATGGCTGGGACCCACCAGCAGCCCCAGCAGCCAACATCTCCCAGCGTATCCCTCCCTCTCTTCCCCACCCCCAGCAAATTTAATTAAAAGTCATTCAGATTCCTTTGAAAGAAAATGTCATCCGTCGACACAATTACACTTTAACTAACCAAAGCTGTTACAGTTCCTATATATATTGGAATCAGGCTGTCGTTATTAGTTCTAAGTAAGTAATTTATTCCCATTATTGTGTTCAAATTACAGGATATTACCCCCTGGGGAAATAATCCAGTTATTTGAAATGTAAAAAAGAATTCACATGGACAACAATAGATTCCTAAATGAACCCAACAACAGTCCCCGACCCAAGTGCGGCATCACTTGCCTCGGATAGAAAAATATAAAGTTGCTTTTGAAAATGCTCTTTTCTCCTCTCCTTTCCTCCTGCCACCCCAATGAGGTAAACTGGGCTCCTTCTCTTCTTCAAAAGCTTCTTTTTATTGAAGGAATCCTGGATCCACAGGAATTTGATGGGAAAAATGGAAGGGGCAGCTGTGTATGCGTGTGTCCTCTTATCACAACAGTGAGATGGAAGCCCCGGGATGGTGGGATGTGAGTGCCCGGCACAGCCCAGGGAATTTCTGCCGGAACTGGGAACCGGTGGCTTTCCCTGGCAAAGAGCTGCCGAGGCTCTTCGGGAACATTGTTCCCTTGATCAAGATCTTGGGTGAAGCCAAATAACAGCTTGTCTCTGCAAAACCCAAACATAAGCAACTAATTTGGACCACCGAAAGGAAAAATGAGGGGGGTGAAAAAAAAAAAGAGACAAGAAAAGAAAAGGAGGAGGAAGAGGGAGGGGAGGGAAGAAAATCAGATACACTTGTAACCTGATTACAACAGCCAGCTATGTGTGCAAAATCACAATGCAGCTCTATAATTAAATCTCTCTTTCCCCCCTCCTGCTGAGCTCTTTCCTCTAACAGGCTTGGTACAAAAACAGTCGTTAGGACATCAAATTCCAGCTCCGACAAGAGGGGACTTTTTTTGTCTATAGCTGCTCGCCTCGTCTTTAAGGAAATAATAATTATAAGCCCAGCGCTGCTGGCTGACGAGCTTTGTGGAGCAGAAAGGGCTCGTCTTGTCCAGCCGCTCCCCCCGCCTTGGCTCCGCTCAGGGCCGCGCAAAGGATTGGGGCGATGGGAAAAGAGAGGGGATAGCCCCGGATCCAGCCACGGGCACCCCCTCCTTGGGTTGGGGTGCAGGGTGAGAGGAAGCACTGGGGTCTAACAAGATGCTCGAGAGCTTGGAACCACAGATATTTCTTCCCCTCTTGCCCTGTTGAATCCATCATCTCCCGTGTTTTAGCACCAGGGGTTTGGTACCCGGCTGCGGCGGGGAACCCTCGGGCAAGTGGGATCGTTCGGCGGGTGCACAAAACACCCGCGAAGGACACGAGGAGCCAGCGACTTCCCAGACACAGGGAAAACTCCTGCCGCAACCTTTTCCCAAGGGTTTCAGCCTTGCCTGGTGCTCAGCTTCTCCGTACGGTGGTCCCAGATCCCGGGCCGCGAGGTGATGGAGGGATGCTGCGGATGGGGCTGGCTCCATGGACACCAAAGGGAGCGGGGAAAGGAGCCCCCAGGGTGGGGGCTGCAGGGAGGGCAGGGCTGGCAGCCGTCTTCCCCCCCCACCCCCCCCCCCCCCAGCCCTGCCTCTTAACGACTTTGATTTACTCCAGGTTCGTCACAGCGGGCTATTCCCATCCCAGTGACACCCAGCACGTGCTTTTGCCGGCAGCTGCAGGCCGGATTCCGCCTTAGGGAGCCATTTACCTCGCGGGCAGGTTCCTGCTTGCTTCTTCGGGGTATTTTTGGGAACAGGTTTTGCATCCCATCTTCATTTCTGCTAGTAAGTCCAGGGAGGTGTGAGGGGTTGAGTTTCTTGCAATGATGGCACGTCTGCTGCAACGACTTGCAGTGTGGTGGGGACAGCAAAGGGAAGAGCCTGGCATCAGAGGACCCAAAAAAGGGGTCCACAGAGGTGGGATTTGGGATTTAGCAACCACATCTCATCGCGGCAGGCCGGCATGTGCAAGAAAGGAAGACGGAGCACACACGTAGACTTTGCAATGTGCGGCGTGCGATGCGGAAATTCAGATGGTGTTCCAATAAAGCTGTGGATGTTTAGTTTTAATGGCAATTAACAGCTGTTAAAAGGCGAAAGATCTATTTTAATAATACCTGGAGCTTCTGGTGCCTTTCATGAAGGGATTTGAAAATACATTTGTGAGTGTTAATTTTAAGCCATGATAATGTACCCCGGGGAGGCGGATGGGTTTACCTTGTTTTCAGGCGGGGGAAGCCAAAGCAGGCCAGGGCACGGCACGGGGACGAGCATTTACTGCCGGCAGCGGCGGTGAAATCCCTGCCTGGCTCTGGAAGAGGGATGGGACCAAGCCCGGGACCAGAGGGCAACATTAGGGCAGTTTTCACCAGCGTTCCTCAGGTCTTTTATTTGGGGGGGAGATTAACTCGGTGCAAAACCAGCGGCACTCGTGAGTTTAACCTTCAGCAGGACCCTTGCGCTGGGCAGGGGGGCACGTAGGAAATCGTCTTTCCCTGGGAGATGCTGCAAATCTGGATTTTCCAGTTCCTGGAGGGCTCTGCCTGTTTAAATTAGAAGCAGATAGGAGAGGTGAATTTTAAGAAGGACAGAGCAAAGGCACACAAGTATGCAGTTAACTTCTAAACTTCTTTCTCTGGATCTCCCGCTGAGTAAATGCTTTAGGAACTTCAAACCACAGCTTTTAATATCTCCTTAACATGCCCCGCGATTCCTTCCCCGCCCCCCCCCCATCAGAACGGCAGGAGCAGCTGTGAATATTTTCCATTTTAAAATGTTTTGTATGCATACGAAAGTACCTGCGGCTCCTGTGGGCCAGGCTACGGAGAAACGCTGAAGCCAAAGGGTATCTATTTTATATCAAACCTCAAAATAGCACATGCTACTGCCTCTCGCTTGTGTCCTGCATCCAGGAGGGTATTTTTGATTTAACTGACAGATCAAGGGAAAAATCCCCAATTTCACTTCGTGGATGTAGAAGATCTTGTCATTGGGAGCTCAGCATTCCCGTTGACGTAGGATCGTTTTAAACTCACAAACGCAGAACCTGTGATACTGGGGTGTTGTGTGGGGATTGCAGATTTGGGGAGGCTTCCCATGCACGTTGCTCCGCTAAACCACATTTTTTCCACTGAAAGGTGTAACTGCCGTTTCCGCACCTTACACCCAATTTAGCAGCCGGTCCGCAGCCCAAAAACACTGGCAATAATTACAGCTTTGGGATTCGTGCTCCTCTCAAAGCTCTCTACAGGTTGTGCATGTCAGTCCTCCTCCCTGCCTGTTTTTTTTTTCCTGATCTTGGATGAAAAAAGCTTATTATTGGGTAAAAGGGAATTAAAAAAAAAAGGAAAATAAACCCACTCTGATCGATCAAAGATCCAGCCTAGCTGTGACAAAAGCCCGGTACTAGGGAATTTGTGGAGGCTGTGAGAAGCACGGGGCACCCAGCACGGGCAAGTCCTCATACTGGGGGGGTCCCAGCTTGGGGTTTGGGGGGGGGACAAGCAAGCGTGCAGGTGGCAGAGCGGGAAAGCAGGGTGGTTTTGTGCATATGCACCCGCCCTCCTGTGCCAGGCAGGGAAAAATAACGAGCAGGCTTTATTTGGACTTGAAAACCAGACTGTGGTTTGGGAGACGTTTGGCTTTACAAACCCCGGAGCTGCGGGATCGGAACTGCTGGGGGGGGGGTGAAGGAGGCACCACCCGTGTCCCTGTTCGCCTCCCCGGCCCTTCTCCCATGCCGGTGGGGGAACGGGTCAGCGGAGCTGGAATGGTGTGAGGATGCCGCAGCCTCCGGCCGCTCCCAGGCGTTGGGTACAGACCCTGGGGAAGGATTTCTCGCCTCCCCCCCGCTTCCCCCCGCCCCATGCAAAGCCCACAGCCAGGCTGAGTGTGGAGTTTATAATCAGCCAGGATTTATGGAGAAAAACGAAATCCTGAGCTGTTCTGGTCATTAATCAGGAATTCTTCCCTCGGTTCCCAAGCTGTTTCCCGGGGATCTCCTCATCGGAACCCCCCCCACCCCACTACCCCCTCCTCACGGGCAGCAACTCCTTCCTTGCAGGCAAGAGGGCTGAGGTGGGGAGGGACCCAGCTTTTGAATTAACCATTCCCCCCACCAGGATTCATCGGAATAAATCCCAGCAGGGGATCCCCCTGCCTTCAAATTCCATCTCTGCCCTCACTGGGTTTTATTTGGGGGGGAAGGGGACAAGACCCCGCTCTTGGACTCGGTTCTGCTTTTGAGATGGGGGGGGGAAGACGAAATTAGGGCAAAGCTTTGCCACCGCGCTGGGATCGTCGCCGTCCGTGTTTTAATGTGATTTATGCCTGGTTTTCTAAATCCAGCCGCTGACTGCAGGCTTTAAATATAGCTCCAAAAACATCCTGGAATCGCGTAGTAAGCACGTTAAAAACGCCGGGCCAAAGGGATGCACGGAGATCACGGGGGGTGGATTATTGGGGGGGGGCGGGGGTCCCACCAGATGGCCAGGGATGGGATGGGGTTCCAGCGGGGGCTTGCTCCAGCAAAGTCGAGCGCTGCGTTTGCAATGAGAGTGTCCCCCCCTCCAAACCTTGGCAGCCCCCCAAAACGGGGGAAGATGCGGGGGTTGGGGGTGGGGGGCATCAGTTTGCTTTGCTTCCCACGTCTCCAGGAAGGTCCCCCTCCCCATCCCAGCCCCCTCCTGGTCCTACCTGCATCCCCCGGGGGGTGCGGGCAATGCCCGGTGTGGGGCCGGGGGCTGCGAGCTCCGCACCGCTCCGCCGGCTCCTGCCCGCTCCCCTCCGCCGGCGGGGACGGGGGGAGGAGTGCCCGGCCCGGAGAGAATTTCGGGTCCGATCGCGGGAGGGGGGGAAAACAGAGGAAAAAAAAAAAAAAAGGAAAAAAGAGGGGGGAGGAAAGCAAAAATAAGAGAAAAAGAGAAAAAAGGAAAAAAGGGGCAAATAAAGAAAAATAAAGGAACAGATCGGGGGGGAGACGGAGGGCAAGGACCGGGCGCAGGGCGAGCGGGCAGGCGGGCGGGGGGACCCCCCTCCCCGGGCCGGGGGGCGGCCCGGGGGCGGGCGGCACCGTGGGAAACTGCCGGGAGCCCGGGGCAGCGGCACTGGGCGGGGGGGGGGGGGCAACGCGGCGCTGAAGACGCCGGGACACCTCCCCCCCCAATATTTTTTTTTAGTAAAAAATGGTATTTTTGGAGAAAGCGGTGTTTGCGGTAAAGCTTTGCGGGGAAAATGCGAGAGCGGCCGCCGCCCCCCAACTTCCCTGGGACCTTCGCAGCCCCAGCCCGCCGCCCCCCCCCTAATTGCGGAGGGGGGCAGCTATAGCGGGAAGGGGGTCCCCCCTGTCCGGGGAAATAACCGGGAGGAAAGGGGGGGGGGGGACGTTAATGTGGAAAATGGTGGGAAAATGGTGCCCGCCCCCAGGGCAGCCGCAGCACCGCGCCTCGGAGGGAAAAAATAATAATCAGAATAAAAATGTGTCGATATAGATACATATGGGGGAGGAGTTTTTTTTTTTTGGGGGGGGGACACACAGACTTAGTGCTTTGCAGCGGCGGTGCCCCAGCCTGGAGCTGCTGCTACAAGATGGCTCCCGGCCGGGGGGGGGGGGGGAGGAGGAGGAGGAGGAGGAGGAGGAAGGGCTGGAGCTGTTGCGGGGGGAGCCCGGGGAGGAGGGGGGGCCCGGCCCCCCCCGCCACACCCGGGCCGGGGTTTTTATTAGCATTTCCCTGATTTATGGCATGCCAACCCCCCGTCCCGGGGACAGTGGCGGGGAGGTCCGGGCGTGAAGGCATTAAACATTTATGAAATATGCTTTTAAAGCCACATAAAAGCGATTAAGCCATTAATATCTTCCCGCCCCCCCCCAATTCCCCCCTTTTTGGTTTATTAAAGGAGACAGAAAAAAAAAACCCACCCTGGAAGCATCGGGGTTTGAGCCCTCGCCTCTGACGCAGCCGGGTTTTGCTCTTAGATATAAATAAAAACATACTTTTTTTTTTTTTTACTTTTTTTTTCGCGTTAAACATAGCGCCTTTCGGAGCGTGAGAGCTTTTCGAGGAACGCGGCGCCGCTTTTCTCAAAACGATTAAAAATAAGCAGGAAAGTGCCGGGGGGTGTTTGTGTGTGTACGGCGGGGGGGGGGGAAATGGGCCGGGGGGGAGGGGGGGGCCAGGGGGGGCCGCTCCGCCCCCGCGGGGCTCCGGTCTCCGCTTTTGGGGCAATTTCTCCCATCTTCTGGCCGCTGCCCCGGCGGCCACGGGCGCCTGGAAACTCTCCCGCTCGGGCGAGGGGGGGGGAAGGCTTTATTATTATTATTTTTTTAATTTATACTGGGTTTAAATTAGATTTTCCCCTCCTCCCTCTTTCGTTATAAAAGCCGATTTTTATTTTTTTTTTAATTAAATAAAGAAGCGGGGCGGTGGATTGGGAGGCTCTATGGGGGGCGGGCCGTTGGCAGCGATGGGGTGTCCCGTCCCCCCCACCCCGAGGGCGCTCGGCGCTGCACAGGGTTGGGTGCAGAAAAGAAAAATAACCAAAAAAGAAAAGTAAAAGTTGAGCCGGACAGCCGGAGGGGGCCATACCCCCCCCCCTCCGCCGCGGCTTCTCCCGCCCGTTTCTCGCGCCCAACTGGAAAAAAACGGAGTTCTGATTCCCTCGGAGCGGGGGGTGTCTCGTTCCCCCGGCTTCCCTTTTCACCCTATTTTTAAATTTTTTCGGGAGGCGGGGCCCGTAGGGAGGGAAGGCGACCCTCCCCCTTCTCCCTGAAAGGCCGCTTTGTCCGCGGCGGGGCCGTGGGAGAGGGCCCGGCGGCACTTCCCCCTCGGCGCTCCCCGGGATGGGGGGGGCCCCTCGCGTCCCCCAGCCCGCGCCGGGCGGGCGGGCAGAAAGGTTTAAACGCCACAGATGATAAAGGGTAGGGGGGTCGTGGGGCGGACCCCCCCCTCCACCCCTGGCAGCTTCCCAGAGCGGGGGGGGGGACCCGCGGCCGCTTCCCCCGCCAACCGCCGCTTGCTCCGAGCGGGAGAGTGCCGGGGGAGCCTGGAAACGGCGGCGGGAGCGCCCCACCGCGCGGGGCGGGGAGCGGGGAGCCTGGAAACAGCCGCCTGTTTACCCGCCGCTGAGTGGCAGGCCGATCGACCAATGGCGCGGCGCGGAGGGGCGGCGGGCCCGCCCCGGTCGCGCCGAGAACAATGCGTGTTTCATGGCCCCGGCGCCGCCGTTTCCCCCCCCCCCCCTTTTTTTTTTTTTTTTTTTTCCCCTCTCTCTCCCTCCCGCCCCGCGCTCGCGCTCCCCCCCTTTTTTTTTTTTTAATATTTTTTTTCCTTTTTTTTTTTTTTTTTAATTTTTTTTTAAGCGCCGCCGAGCCGCGCGCGGGGCCGGCCAGGGGGGTGGAGGCGATGCTGCAGCTCGGCGGGGCCCCGCCGCTCCATGGCGCGGCCGCCGCGTCGCTCCCGCGCTGCACCTGAGGAGCGGAGCGGAGCGGAGCCGGGCGGCGGGCAGGGCGGCGAGCCGGCACCCCCCGCCCCAGCCCCGCACCGCCACCATGCCCCGCGACCCGGCGGCCTGAGGTAGGACCCGGCCCCCTCTCCCGGAGCGGCGCGGACGGGGCGGGGGTGTCGCGTCGGGTCGCGTCCCCCCCACCCCTCGCTTCGCTCCGGCTCCCCCTGCCCCATCCCGGGGCGCTTTTTGCCCCTTTTTGGCCATTTTTTCCTCTCGTTTTAGTAGTTACGAGCCGGGATCCGGCTGCTCTCGCAGCCCCGGGCTGAGACTCGCCCCGCTCAGCCACGCAGGCAGGATTTAATTTACTTAAATTATGAAATTTCACCCAAATAAAAAAAAAACAACAACAAACCCAAACCAAAACAAGGCGGTGGGATTTTTCTTACTATTTTGCATTTTTTTTCCCCCCTCTTGTATTTTTGTTAACCATTTCTTGGCCCGGCAGCACCCCCCCTCCCCCGCGCTGGCAGCGGCCGGCGAGGAGCCGGGAAGGGCGGCGGAGCCGGGGCGGAGCGGAGCGGCGGCTCCCGGGGCTCCGGGAGCGTTGGGGAGGGGGGGGGTTAGGGAGGGGGGGAGAGAAAAACCCACCTTATTCCCCGCAGTGTTTATTATTTCTCGCTATCCCGGTGCAAAACCCGACGGGCGGGGGATCGTTTCATCAGGCTGCAAGTACAAATATATATATTTTTGTATATATATTTTTTTTTTCACTCTGTTGGGAGGTTATAATACCTGTTTTGTTTTCCCGAGCGGGAGCGGCGCTGGGAAAAACGAGAGGAAAAAAAGCCAGGCGGCGGTTTGGAGCCTTGGGAATGGGGGGAAAGAGACGAGGAACGGGGCTGGGGAAGCGATGCCGCAGCCGGAGCCCTTTCCCCGGCGGGCGCTGCCTCCCGCTCCCGCTGCGGTTTTCGGCGGAATAAAGCAGCTCCATGGAAAAGAAAAAACAAAAAAGGAGGAGAAAAAAAAAAAGGGAAAAATGGATTTTTTAAAAAAAAATTGTTTTGGATTTTTTTGTGTTTGTTTTCCTGCGCTCCGGGAAGCAACGCGATGCCGCTTCCCCGCCGGGTCAGTCCCGCCGGAGCCGGGCTGCGGGCGCTGCGGCGGGGCGCTCCCCGGCTCCGCTTGGGCTTTGGGGGTAACAAATTTAACCTTATTTTTTTAAAAAAAAGAAAAAATTTAAAATACTTAATTTTTTTTCCCGCCCTTTGCCACAAGTTTTCCTTGGATTATTTTTCTTCCCCCCATCCTTCTCCCCCTCCCCCCCGGCTCCGGTCGGGAAAGTGAGGGTGGGTTTTTTAGGGGGATATTTATTGGGGGTGGTTGGGAACAAGGAGGGGTCGGGGCAGCTCCGGCTCACCGCACCCCCCCTTCTCTCTTGCAGGCAGCGCCGAGACCGCCGCGCCGGGGCTGGCTCCCTGCACCGCGCCATGGGACGCTTGGACGCCTTATTTTTGAAAACCATCTGATTTTTTGGGGGAGGAGGAGGAGGAGGAGGGGGGTGGGGGGCGGGGGGGGGTGGGGGGGGAAGGCGGTGGCGGGCACCGACAGCGATCCGGGAGACTCCTTGAAGCCGGCGAGTGGATGATGGATGGCCGAGATTTCGGGCCCCCCCGCTCGGTACACGGCCCCCCTCCGCTGCTCTCCGGGCTGGCCATGGAGAGCCACCGCCTGGGAGCCACCGGCCGCCTGGCCCCCGCCGCCGGTCCCATGGCCGCCGGGCTGCCCGCCGCCCTCCAGCCCGGCAAGTTCCTCGCATCGGGCATCAGTCTCCACTCCCACCCGGGTAAGGCTCCGCGGACCCCCCCACCCACCCCCTCGCCTTCCCTCCCCTGCACCTCCGCGGGCAGCGGCGGGTGCCGCGGGCCCCCGGGGCCGGCAGCCGGCGGGGCTTTAAGCGTAAAAAATATAATAATAATAGTAATAATAATAATAATTATATATACGTATGCTTGCAATTTTTTCGCTTGTTTTCTGTGAGGGTTTTCTGCATCGCCTTTGATGTGGAAAAAAGAAAAAAAATGGGAAAAATAGAGGAATGGAGGGAAAAATAGGAGAATAGGGGGGAAAAAAAAGGAGAATGGGGAAAAAAAATAGGAGAACGGGGGAAAAAGATAGGAGAACGGGGGAAAAATTCGCTCCTGGCTGCTAAAAATCCCCCCCAGCGCACGGTTTTGTTGGCGCCGAGGAAAACCCTCGCCGAGGCGGCTGCGGGTGTTTTGCGGAATAAATCCGGGGGATAAATCCGATTTTCGGGCAAGCCGGGAGAGAGGCGGATCGGGGTGCGGAGGGGAAGGGGCTGCGCTTCTCCGCCGGGTGCTTCGCGGAGAACCACCTTCGGGCTGGGAAAAAGGGCAAAACGGGGCAGTTTTGGTGCTTTCTCTCGGCGCGGGGCCGGCGGGCGGCGCAGCCCGAGCCCCGCCGCGGTCCCGGCCATCCCCGGGCAGGGCTGCCGGTACTGCGGGGTTTGGTGAGGTTTTGTTTTTCTTTCTCGATAATTGTTTTTTTTTTTTTTTTCTAAATCCTGCAAACAAAACTTCCATGCAGAGTCTGCTCCTTCCTTATTTTTTTTTTTTTTTTTTTATTTCCTCTTCTCGACTTGCTCCATCCTCGGGCAGCCCCACGGCTGCCTCGCCGTTAAAAAAAAACAAAAAACAAACAAACAACAAAAAACGAGACATTGAAATGTACGGGGTTTATTTTTTTTTTCCACAGTCAGCTTTTTATTTATTTGCTTACATTACTTTTTTTTTTTTACGGATTTTTTTTTTTTTCCGCCCTTCCCGACCTCCCTTTCCCAGCAGGGTGGGATAACGCGGGGTCCGGCAGCTGCTGGGAGGACGCTGCCTGCACCCTCCTGCCCGCTGTTTTGCCGGGCTGCCGCCGAGCTTGCCCTGAGAGGACGCGAGGGATTTCTGACCGTATGATTTCCCTCGCTGGCTGTATTATTTTTTTTTAATATTTTTTTTTCCCTTTCTTTCCCCTGGGCGTGGAGAGGTGACTCGGAGTTTACTTTAGGCGTTGGGAGGGTGACAGGTTTTGCAATAATAAACCTGCTTTTCTCCCAGCCGTCCGGGATGAATGACTTTGAAATTTGCAAACTTGATTGCCAACATCTGCAGAGAAGGAAGCAGCCCGAATCGAGGGAAAAAGATTTATTAGTTTTAGACTGGGTGGCAGTGCCAATTTCCCAGGTGCTAAGAGGAGAGGTGTAAAGCGAAGGGCTATGAAGCCAAGCACATGGGCAAACACCTTTTTTCCTTCCCTTTTGTCTTTCTTTTTTTTTTTCTTCCCTTTTTTTTTTATCCTGGGTATTTTTCCGCCCCCCCCCCCTCCTCCACCTCCTACTAAAGCAGAATCCGATCTCTGCAAAAATTCGTCTGGACAATCTCAAGCCAAACCGGAGTGCGAGTTGTTTCTTTTTTATTGTTGATTTTTTTTTATGGCATGATTTTTTTTTCTTTTTTTTTATTTCCCCTCCCAAAATTTCCTTTTCTGGTGCTTCCCTGAAATCCAGGCAGTCCAGGAGGGAGGCACCGAGCTCCGGCCAAGCCGAGCCGACACAGCATTGCTCCCTTCGAGCTTTCCCTCTGTGCCGCAGATCCTTTGGGCTGGAAGCAAGCCTTGGATTTGACCCCTCACATAGGGAATGGGTTTTGTGATCCCTCCATTTTTTTTTTTCTTTTAAATGCATTCTTTTGATTATTTTGATTTTCCTTTCTCATTAAGTCTTTTGGAAAGTCCTGCCTGGAGCCTCCGTAGTGCCCGGCTCTCGCCCGCGTGTTCCGCGGGATGATCGCTGCCGAAGCTCGTTCTGTGGGATCGGCTTCGGCGTGGCGATTCGCGACCGGGCTAAACTGCACGGAAAAGATAACGTACAATAATTAACAGTCGAAACTTCCATTACACCAAGGCAGTGGGATAGGCAGGGATTTTTTTTTTTTTTTACAGCTTTAACAGTATCGTTTGAAATGATGATTGCTTCCTGCTACGGAGGGGCCCTTTGTAGGTTTGCAGTGTTGATGTTGGTGTGTTGTTTTTTTGTTTTTTTTTCCTGTTGTTGTTGTGGTTTTGGTTTTGTTGGGTTTTTTTTTTTTTTTGGTTTGTTTTTAGGATGAGTTTGGAGGGGTGGAAAGCAAGGGCTTGTGTAAGGGGTTAAGAAAAGTGGGCAGGAGGCGAAGCCTTTAAATAGAGCCAGTTCAAACCGATCTTTAAATACCGCCAGGCTGAAGAAAGAGACTGTTGAATCCGTCCCAGCGTCCTCCTAAAATAAATACGCCCCTGTAAAAATAGTGCGATTGGCCATATTTGAGAATCCAGTTACCGCCGGCTCCGGCTTCTTATTTTTCTCGTAGCCTCCGCTCGTTAACGGCACCAAAGTCCGGGTGCCCGGGCTGCGTCCAGTGACCCTCGGATCCTTGGCTCTTCGCTGGGGAGTTTCCTATTCCGTGGTAGCGTTTCGGCCGCTGCCGTACGGGGCAGGGGGCCGGGGACAGAAGCCCCTTTGTTGGAAACGGGTGAAGCGAGGAGTGAGCTGGAGGCCGAGGTGGGAGGTGAGCCAGTCCCGGGGCTGCGGGGCTGCCATCCCACATCCCCCCCGTGCTCTTGGGCATCACCGTCTGCCCATCCCCGGGGAGGGCAACGGGGGTTATGGGGACTGGGGAGCAGCGGGGTGCTCCCGCTCGGGGAGGAAGGTGACTGTTTCCAATGGAATTTCATCCCTGGCAGCGGCCGAGCTTGCCGGGAAGACGTTGCCCAAAAAGAGGTTGGAATGGATGGAGTCAGGCGGCCGAGTCCATTAAAGCAGCAGCTCGCTCTGCTCTGCAGCCTGCAGCTCAAAATATTGGGGGGAGGTTTTATAGTTTTGCTCCTTCCCTACCCCACCGGCATCGGGTCCAAGTGAGCGTCCTGGTCTCAGCACGTCCGGTGCATCGTTCTTGGCAGCTTCTGTGTTTTGGAGGAGGTGGAAAAGATTCCCTGGGAGTCAGTTGGGAAGGGCGGCTCTGGGACCGCGTCCCTTGCAGGCAGTGGGTCTGCGTGTGAGCAGGTATCGGCTACATACAAAACAGACTCTCTGAGGTTTAAAATAATAATAAAAATTTGCTTTTTGCCATGTACTGAGGTATCCTTTCTTGGGTGGGATGCGTATGGGGGGGCTACCAAAATGGGTCTGTGTTTGTATAAAAGCATGCCCAGCCTCTTCCATTAAAATATGCTTCAGAAAGACTTTCCAGTGCCTGGGAAAAGGGAGCTGAGCTGACTTTGTGTTAAATCCAGCTCGAGAGAGGTGGCTGAAAGGAAGGCGGTCAGGCAGAGGGGAGAGGTTTTGGTTTGCTTGCTTCCATACTTCCACATTAGCATCTGTATTCAAATGCAGGGATTTAAGGCGGATTGGAAACCATCTCTGCTTCCAGGCCTGCTGTGCCCAGGGAGAAGTTTTCCAGACAGCTGGGCCAGGTAGGAACGTAGTGAAAAAAGAAATAAAAATACCCTTCCCCCCAGGATAGCTTTGCAGTGCCAGCAAAATCCCACTGTAGCCATCCCTATAATGGCAAAATTGTGCTTCTGCTGAGCCCGCAGATTTTGCAGAGGAGGCTTTGCCGTCGGCGGTGCCAGCAGAAGCGCGATTTGCTCATCTGAACTGCACCCGCGCTAAAACCGCGTCGCTGGTAGGAGACACCGGGATAGCACCGATGCGGTGCTGGACCGAGTCCTGTCCCGCTTCTCCCTGGAACTGGGCTGCTGGACCACCGGTGGAATTTTGGCCGTGGTTCGCCGTGGCCTCTTTTTGGTCACGTTTGGATGCTGCAAGGAAAATACCGTCGGTGTTTAATGGCCCTTGAAATCACAATTCCCCCTCCCTGCCCGCCCAGGGGGTGGTGCGAGGGGCTGAGCGCAGGGGGCTCCTTGGGGCAGGGGCTCACCCGTGGAACAGCGGGAGGAATGTCGACCGGCCGGAGACCCGCCTGGGGAGATGTTTCTCCTCCCTTGAGGCCCCGGTGAAATGAGATGCTTTTTGATATGTGTTTTTTAGGCAGGGCAGTGAGCGTCCTCGTCTCCGTAGGTCTTGGGGAGGGATGTTGTGCTCGGACCCGTCGTGCTCTCCCGTTTACACTCGGCATCCCCGGGGAAGGAGGAAGCGCTTGGCCATTAGGTGATGCTCCCTCCCTCGGGCCTGCGGCCAACTCGCAGGCTGTGAGCAAGGCAGGAGCGTCTCCGGTTTTGCGCTGGGGATGAAATGGGGGGAGAGGAAAAGGGGCTTCTTAATTTTTGTGAGTCTCCCATCATTTGCTCCTGGGGGCTGCGGACTCCTTGCCCTGATAGCCCAGTGGTTTCCCCAAGGTCCTGGTGGTCGAGTGGGTTGTGGGGTGGCATCTCCATCCTTCAGGAGGGACGGGAAGGACTGTCCACCCCATCCTCCAGCCTCCGTGGAAGTTCCCATGCCAAGGGGCGGTAGCTGGTTGTGAGGGCACTGGGCTTGGACCACGGACAAGAGCCCAAGGGCCACCGTGGTGATGTCAGCTTGCTTGGAGCAAGGTCTTGCGGGATCCTCCACTGTGTTAGGGTTTCTGATACCTTCCCCAGCTGAACAGGTGGGAGCCTGGCACTGCCTCTGGTACATGGTGCTCATAAAGATGTGCTTTATTAATATGGTTTCTATCAGCCTTTCTCCCACCCTGAGCAAGCCTTGTCCCCACCCAACACCGAGTCTCCTTGGTGGGGTTGGACAACCACTGGTCCCAGCCCCAGCTGATGGCGTGCCGGTGAAAATTTGATCCAGAGGATGTGCCGGTGCTATAAATCCTAGCCTAGGGGATGGCACAGGGCACCAGGCAGGTCCCCAGCATCGGGGACAGGCTCCTGCTCTTTCCCAGCGCAGCAGCTGTTGGAGAAATGGAAATTGCCAGGAATTAATCTCACTACAGACGTGGTTAGCAGAGCAGGGCTTTCGTAAGGGAAATTTCAGATCTCCTTCCTAGGATAACCCAGGGTAAAGCTGAAATTAGTTTATAATTATATAGTAAATAACCCCCCATCTTGTCATTTCACCATCTTCTGATGAATATGGAAATTAACATTGTTAAGGGGAATTAACGTCGTTACGGCAGCCTTCCAGGTGAGCTCCTTGCGGCTCAGCGACCGGCAGGAGGGTGTCGGATCACCTCCCTGAGCTGGGGTTAGCGCCTGACGAGTCGAAACAAGGCTCCGTGTGTTTTCAGCGTGTGCTAAACTGGTCCAGTTTAAAGCTTCGGGCGGGAGGTGGTGCAGGGAATCGGGGCCAGCCCGGCATGTGCTGACATGAAAGCTGCCTCACCGGGACGAGGAGTTGTTGGTCCGGGTTAGGTAACGCGATCCGGCATCGCCTGCTCGAGGCGCCGAGGACAAGGGCACGCTTTGTTCTGCCTCGCTGCTGAAACGGAGAGCGCGGTGGGGGCCCTGAACCGACCCCAAAACGCAGATGGGGTTGGGGAAGGTGGGGAGCTGAGGGCAGCCCTGAGCTCCCTGCCCTGCGGAGCCGGGGCGAGGAGCAGCATTGCGTCCAGCTGTGGCAGCCCTTCGCTGGCTTTTCCAGCTGGGGATGCTCTTTAAAAAGCCAAGTTTGGGAGGGGAGTGCTCTGGTGTGGCTGCCCGGCAGGGTGCTGCCTCTCCCTGGCTTAGGAGGATTTGGGGGTTTCTTTCTCCCCGTGTTTCCTGCCAGCCCTGCTGTTTCTGGCTGGCATCACTCTGGGATGGCACAGCTGGATGTCCGCGGGCACCGCGACGTTCCCACTGGCTGGGGCTAAACACTGTCTCTCTCTGCTATTTATTTGCTTATTGTTCGCTTCTCTCCAGCTCTTAAACACCGAAGGGACAGCAGCCACACAGACCCTTTATGCCCGACCCCATGCGCGCTGGCTGGGGAGGCCGGCGCGGCGGGAGCCCTGCCGTACGGCAGTGCCGCGGCGCTGACAGTTGGGCTCTCTCCCCACGCCGTGAGGATCAGCTGTTGGGTGCACAATATGCTCCGGTTTTCCTCTCCAGCTGTTGTCGCTGACGGTTATGGGAAGTGAAAGGTAGTTGAGAGTTTGGTATCTCTAAATCAAGAGAGGTGATGGGCAGAAAGGAGGGAGCGAGGGAAGGCTTGGTATATGTGAGGCTGGTTTTTGTTTAAATCCAGCAAGACTTGAAATAGCGGCAAAAGAATGGAATGACCTTGGGAATAAATTTTATTGCCAGCGTAGCAGTGGCCAAAGAGCCATTTTGAGGGAGCGGGATGCAGGCAGGGAAGCCGAACATGGTGGGCTCTGAGCAAGGGAAGGAGCAACGCGGCATGTTCGGGAGAGAACGTGGCTTTTTAGGGGAATCACGGAGATTTTGAGGCATTGGGCCCTGTCTCTCTGGATCTGTATCCCCAGTAACTTCTGCAAAGGTTGCTCTTGCTTCTGCTGCCATCCATCTTACCCTGCTGCGTTACGACGAGCAGAGATCCCTCTTTATGTTTGACGGTTAGATATATTGCCCCTGCTTCCCTTTCTGTGCCCGATCCCTTCTCAACAGAATTCCCTGTGGCTTGAATATGCTTTTAATACATTTGGTTTAATTACTTTTAATTAAAAAAAAAAAAAAATAGTAATTGAAGTGGCCGGTGTGCTTGGGAGGAAGGATTTTGAAGGGATTCAGCTCTTTGCTGCTTGCCGGCGGTGCCGGTAGCGATGTGTGAATGGAAAAGCCCCCGTGTTACCGCCACGCGGCGCGTGTAATTCTGGTGTTTTGTGCCCTCATCTGCTAGGTGGGGAGGCATCCCACATGCCATGTCACACGCAAGCCAAGTGGATAATACTCCAGTGAGTAAAGGTCCGGGCAGGCAAGTAAAGATGGGTGCAGTTGCCTTCCCGGGGTGCTGGTGAAAGCCCAGCAGACCTCTCCCTTGGCTTGGCTCTGCCGGGCAGGCACACCGTGCCGGGCTGCCGGCGTGCGCGGCGTGCCGTGCCGGGGTTTCCCTTTGCAAGCCCAGCGCTACAGCGGGGCTTTCTCCCTAATGAGATTAGCGACACAAAGCGGTGATTCTTCTGCTGCTTTTAATGGCTGTTCGGGGTTTGTGTGGGATCGGAAATTCTTACTTTCATCGGATGAGCCCTCTCTGTGACTATTTTGCGGACAGATCTTCCTTTCCTCGGCTTCGGGGCTGACGTTCATATTGGCACAAGCGTTTTAGGCTTTCCCCTCCTGCCCCCCGCTGCCTCCCTTCCTCGCTAGCCCCAGCCACGGTGAATTTTATCTTCTTGCCTGCTTTGAATCTCGCTGTCAACCCATGAACGCGGTTGGGAGGAAGGAGAAACGCAAAAGTCACTCTTGGATCGTTCTTTTGGGTACTCCTTAGTCTCCCTAGCTGAGATGTGCAAATACATACGTGGGGGTGTGTGTATATATACATATATATTCATATATATAGGGCATCGATCTAGTGCTTCACCTGACGGAGGGCTGACTGTCCCTGCCTGGTGACATCGGGGCCAGGTTGGCCATTTGTCAAAAGCCCAAGGGCTGTGCTTCAATTTGAATACAGATTTGCATAATTCATCAGGAATTAAACCGCACCGCCATAATATTTGCCTCTGCGTTTATCTCCTGTTGCTGGTGGCGGGGAGGTGCACGGTGTTGGGCGTTCGCCTGCCATGGAGACCTTCGCTTCACGGTTCAGCCCTTTTTCGGTGCAGAAGAGGTGGTGTGGGCTGATGTTCAGGAGGATGTGGGGAGGGCAGGAGCCTCTGGAAGCGAAAAGGGCTGAATGTGGGATCAGAGGGAGAGGCTGGGCATAGGCTGAGCTTTGAGCCTGGTTTCCTAAGGAAAAGAGGCTTATGGGATCTGTGGATCTTGTTCTTCCACCCCTAGATGTCTGTAGCCTGCCGCGGAATTTCTCCTGGGGTAATTTTGGTCCCTACAGATGCCGGGGAGGTCAGTGCTGGGGACTGGGAGAGGGATGCGTTTGCCCCCGTGGCACACGGAGCAGTACAAGGGTGCCTCCACGTTCATCTTGCGCTTGCCCTGTCCTGGCTTTGCCGTATCCGAGCAGGAGTCCTGAAGCCAGAGCCCATCAGACATGGTTGGATCATGGGAGATGCCCTCGCTCCAGCCCTGCAGTGTTTCTTGGAGCCTTTCCCCTCTCTCTGCCAGGACCCCCGTGTCGTGCAGGGGTTGCCTGCAGTGTGCTGAGCGTGCACGCGTTGACATTGTGGTGTTCAGGTCTCATCGGGGTGCGGTGCCACCGATGAGATGGGCAGAAAGGAGGGAGCGAGGGAAGGCTCGCTCAGTTTCCCCTTGCAGTGCCACCTCCCTTTACAAGGTGCTCCAAGAGGTGCAAAGCCACAGCAGCCCCTTTGCAAACAAGAAGGTTTAGAATAAGCAGCGATGGAGGCCGCATCTCCCAGAGCTTTAATTCATGCCTGCGTGTACTGCCTGCGCCTGGCAGGGTCTTGGGAGGCAAAACAAACCTGCATTCAGCTGCCACCTCCCTGCCAGGTGTTGGTGGTGGGGTGACTGGTTGGGTTTTGGTGATGGACATGCTGGCAGAGCAGGTTGAGCTGCTATGGCGAGATGACACCTCTCCAGTGGCCCTGGTGAAACCAGTGGCTTGGGGCAGTCCCCAGTTTGGGGACTTGCCATTGGGCCACCTGATTTCTGGAGGAAGGGATGAGATGAGCAGCCCCAGTCTGGCACCGTGTGAGCTTAGGTTTGGAAAATGGGGGGTGCCGAGTTTCCTTCCAGCACGCCTGGGCTTGGACATGGTGAGGACTGTCTTGGCTGTGACCCCTTGCCGTGCTGGACAGGAGGACAGGCAGGGACAAACCGCGGGTGATCCTGTGGTGGCCCCCCACCCACCACCTCATGCAGAGGGAAGGCAGCCAGGGCAGCGGGTGGCCACGGCGGGCGATGGGAAGCAGAGAAGAGGAGCAGGCAGGTGGCATTTACCTTTCGGTGGCCACCGTGATGTGTGTCCGCAGGGCTGGCTGCTGCCCATCGCACAGCGGTGTTTAATTTCTCAATGGGAGGGCAGGGAGATAATGCTGCACGGTCCCATTTAACCTGCTGGTGACCTGGTCTTAAGTCATTGTGGCTGAAAATAGACCGTGTTCCCTCCGGGGCACGGCTAATGGGGCTGGGAAAGCTGGGATCGCTCTTTGAAGGCTGATTTAATTGATGCTGGCAGGCACTCGGTGCAGGTGATGTGGGGACCAGCACCCGTGCCATCCCACAATAACCTTCCCCCACTGAGTGCCTGTAGCTCCCCCGGCTCTGGCAGCGAAGGGTAACGAGCTCTTTTCTAACGAAGGCACGGGACAGCGGCTCAGAGCCAGCGCGGGGGTGTCGCTGGGTTAATTGCACGTGCAGGTTTTGGCCCGCGACGAGCTGGCTTGGGCTTGTTTACGTCACATCTTCTGCATTGAGTTTGGGTGATTTATTAAAAATAAAAAAAAAAAAGAAAAAAGAAAAAAATGGAGTGGGTTAAATTTCCGTGCTTAGAAAGGAGGGGGAGCACCTGCAGTGAAGGTGTGCGCCCGGTGCCGGCAGCAGAATCAGCCCTAGGGCCCCTGTGCCAGCCACTGGTGGCTGGGAGAGTCTTCACCGCGATGAAGGATGGACCAGAGCAAAGACATTTTGATGCTCTCTTAGAAAATCAGGAGATGAAGGCGAGACTGCAGTCTAGCAGCCAGGTTCTGCGTTCCTGAGGATTCTGCTAATCAGTTTTGAGGGTTGGAATTATTATTTTTTCATTTCCATACAGCCTCTTAGTAAATGTCAAGCTGAAGAACCCACCGGGACGTTCCTTGCTGTTTGAGGAAAGCTGTGTGGTTGCGTGGTGAGAGCCTGGAGGTTTTGGTGGACCCCGTTGGGGTGTCAGGTTTAATTACGCCAGCGGAAAAGGAGAGACATCCAACGTGGTGGGGTATTTCAGGCTGGGGACACAGAGGAGAAGCTTCTGCTGCAGCAGCCAGCAGTGACCCAGCAGCATTGACACTGGTTTGAGTGTTTGTGCATCAGGATTAATGTGGGACCAGGTCAGTGCTTCCCAGACCACGCATCTCAGGCTGTGCAGACCGGCTGTGCATCACGTCAAGGGTCCCAGTGGGATGGTTTCCATCCTGGCCCCTCCAGTGGGAGGAAAAGCTGCCTTCCCTCTGCCAGGGGGATTCGTGTCCCCACCTGGGTGGCTTCTTGCTGTCCTCACAAAGATGCTGTCAGCAGGAAGCTGGTAGATGACCTCATGGGAGGTCTTCAGGACATGTCATTGGGGTCCTCCTCCTGTGGTCCCAAGGCCTGAAGCACTCACAGACCTCAAATTACATTTGCTTTGTTGCACGGTGGAAACTGAGGCACGGGATGAGTCTGCAGGACGCCAGGGGCAGAGCCAGGGTGTGAGCACTGATCCCTTGAGCGCTTGCAGCCACTTCTTCCCATTTTCTCCTCCTCCGCCATCTCTGGGGCGTTGGGGCTGTTCCAGCTGCCGGGTGAGGAGGAGGTGAGCGGTAGGACTCAGCCTGATGATATTTATTTCCGTGGAGGCAGGGAACCCCGCTCCCTGCCCTGGGTGTTCACCCTGCCCTTTGGTGTGCCTTGGCTGCGAGAGGCCTGGCAGCGCGGTGATTAACCGCGAAGGGTAGCGCGGCACTGGAATCGTGGTGCGGCGTTGGCACAAGGTAATGGCTGCAGGAGGGCTCGTCGGAAACCCAGCGGGAGCGCGCGGTGTTCCTGTGCTGACGCGGCTGCGAGCGATAGTAAATATTGAGCAAGAGCCACTTAAAAATAAAGCAGCCTGGACACAGATTCCCACGTGGAACGAAATAAAATTAAAAGAAACAATAGAGAGCTGCGCCGAGCTGGGGGTGGAACTCGCTTTGGCTTTTAAGGGAGTGATTTCTGCAGCTGAAGGCAAGCGGCGCAGCGGTGTTGGAGCTGGCGAAGGCTGGCAGCACGGACCCCCCGCCGGAGGATGCTGCCTCTGAGCTCGCTGGAGCCCTTAGAAGATTAAATGGGGAGTTAAATTGATCTGGCTGTTCTGGATCCGGGGGATGAGATCGAAGGCCTTCAGGGGATGTGGAGAATCGAGACTATAAATTAAGGCTTTGAAGCAACTGCCGGCCCCCGTGGCACGGGGCGTCAGTACAGCAGGGTCAGGTTTTGGGGCGAGGGGTGGTGGGTTGTGATGGCGGCAGTAGCTTGGGGCTGTGGGGACGGGGACTGGCTGCTGCCGCGGTCCCGGCACATCTGATCCGGGGGCTTTGGTTTCAGCCCGGTGTGTCTGGGGACTCGTATCGCTGCCATCTCGTGCGTGGCACAGAGTCGAGGCGGCTCCGGTGCCTTGGATGTCACTGGAGCTGCCCTGGCAAACGAGGGAGGAGGTGGCAAAGATTTATGCTGTCAGCACTCCTGGCTCTCAGCTGTTTGCAGCCATAAATGCGTGCAGGAGAAATAGCTGCAGCCGTGCCTCGCTGTGCCGCGTGCCCCCGTGTTGTGGGGCAGAGGTGGGAAGGTGTGTGCTGGGAGGGGGGGGCCCTAAAAGAGTCTTCCCCGGGAAGCTGCTGCTTCTGCAGGGAGAGGATCAAGGAGCCACTGATGACGGGGAGCACGGGCAGCCGCTGCTGGTACGGCAGCCGTCCCGCCAGCGGTGGGAGGGGGCCGCGTGGGGCTGGCGGCCGGTGGGTACTCGCTGTGCTTGGACTTCTCTCAGTTCCTCTCCCTCCCTGCCAGGGAAAGGGGACTCGTGAGGACGTAAGTGTTTATCCAGCCGTTCGTGGCATGGACCGGTGGACTGGTGTCCCAGTTGGCTGCATGTGAGGCGCTGCGAGCCGAACTGGGGAAGAGGTGACTGTGCTCCTGGCCAAGGGCGGCTGCGGCTCCCGCTTCGTGCCAGAGCCCAGCAGCCGGCTGAGATCCCGGCTGTAACGGGGCTGCAAATCTCCCTGGAGTGCCCAGAGTTGAAAACATCCCATGGAAATAAACCCAAAGCCTCACTGCTGTGTTTCCCAGCCCCTCTGAGCTTGGACTGGAAGGACTGCAGGGCCAAGTTTTTCAGCTCGGGCCCCTCTGTGGCCACAGCCCCTTGCGCAGTGCTGCGTGGTGCCAGCCTGCTTCCTGGCAGCGTGTCCGTCCAGCACGGCCTGGGGAGGAAGGGATGAGATGCCGGCGGTTGGAAATATTTCATAAGCGGCAGAAACCCGTAACGGGCAGACGGGGCTGATGAGGGAGAGTTACTTCACCTCTCCCAGGGTGCTGGAGGCTGTGGGTCTTCCGGTGACGGGGCTGTGGCTTCTCCAGCGACAATGGCTTGTGCCCAGGGCACGGCTTCAGGGTGTGCTTTGCAGTGGCATCGCGTGTGGCTGCCTGCTTGCCCGTGAAGGTGACAGCAGGGACCAGAGAGCCGTCCCCAGGCATGAACAGAGGCTTTGCGGATGCTACTTCTCCCTGGTGCATCGGTGCTGCTGCCGGCTGGTTTGGAAAACCGGACCAGGGGATTGAGTTCCCCATTGAGCAGTGTCTCTGCTTGCTGTTCTTGACCCTTTGTGGGTGCCTGACCGAGCTGTCACCTCTGCGCCAGGTTGGCAGCGGCACGGAGGGCAGTGTGGGGATGCCTGCAGCCAGGATGGGGTAAAGCAGCTTTCCCAGCGCTGGCATGCACACGTGTCACATCGGGCATGGAGACCGGCTTGCTGGCCGGAGCCGTGTCCGTGGGGGAGACGCATTCAGCTCCAGCATGTCCCCCTCCTGCCCTGCTCTTTCACAACCCAGGCTTGGCCAACTCGTCTGGCTGGGGCTGAATTTCATGCCTGGGGACTGGCGGGGGGCTGAGACAGAGAGAGCCCACAGGTTAAAAACTCTGGGTGACTGGCGGCACGCGGTAGCCCGCTCCGCTGCGGGCACATCCACCCGCCCACCGTCACCACCTCAGCAAGGCGGTGTTTTCTGGCGGCTCCCTGCTCCCGGGGTGCTTTGAACAAACCCCCAGTGGCTTGAGCACGTGGGGCCCGTTTCCCTCCCGCTTCCCCCGGCGCGACCTCCGGCCTCCAGACGTTTGGTGTGCGGTTGTTTGTGCGGTTGCTGGTATCTCATCTCCCCATCAGTCACATCCCCCCTCGGTGGTGAGTCACCCAGCCGTACCTCTTCCCCTCTCTTGTGCCGTTTTGGAGAGCTGAGCGAAGATGAAGAAGATGTTTCAACTGGGCTGACACATCTGCACCCGCCAAGTTCCTCTAATAACAGCCCTTAGTGATTTATGTCTGTTGTGCAAAGCAGGTACGTTTTACCAGCTCATCTTGGAGCTGGGAAGGAGACGGGCGTGCATCCCCACTCTGTGCCTGTCCGCGACACCCAGTGGAGCTTCACAGGGGGACCTGAGCCAGGACATTTGTTTTGACTGCCAGCTTTCACCTTCCTGCAGGGTTGAGGTGGCCCAAGGGGTGATCTCTGTGCCCTTTAAACCCTGTTAACCCTCTGAGCAGGGCTGCTTTGGATCGTGTGCCCACGCTGGCAAAGTGCTCGTGTGAGATGCATGTTGGCGGTGCCTTTCTCAGGTGGCCAGAGACCATGCTGGTGGGCACACACATTTGACATGGCTTGGCACGGAAGGGAGGGGGGGCACAGCCAGCAGCGCTGCCGATTCACACCTCCTTGCCTGTGCCATGGTGCCAGCCCACCTCTGGGCAAGCAGTCGGCTGGAGGAGCGTGGCTCAGCCTGCCCAGACCTGTCGGCGTGTCCCTGGGCGAAGCAGATCTTGCGCTGGTTCAGCAAACACTCTGGCCCCGGGCAGATGGAGATGGTTGTGGTTTCCCCCTTTCCCCTCCCTTTCTCCTGGCAGAAGCCCATGGTTGGGGTGAGCTGTGCGTTGCTCACTGCGGTAGAGTTTCTCCCCTTGGCATCACTTTCTGGCGCAGAGATCCAAGGAGGGAGCGACTTGCCCGCGGCCGCCTCCTGCTAATGCAGCTACTTAGTGCGTGAAGGAGCAGCTTCACCTCCAGGTCATGCCCAGGGGAGCGGAGCAGCAGGTTTCAGGCTGTGTGCGAGTCTTACGCCAGTCCAGCATTGCTGCTGGAGGGCTGTACGGAGGAAGGGGTGCTCTAGCAGTGCCTCGGGGTTGGATTTGCATTGGGTTCATCCTCAGGAAGGCTGTGGCTTAGGTTCCTCCTCCCTGCCCCGGCTCTGGTTCCTGGCAGGGAACGGGGCAGGTAAATACAGCTCGGGCAGCTTCTCCTCCAGGCATTTAGGAAGGGAAAACAGTGTTGCTGGTAAACCGGAGGCCGGGGTTTGGGTAGCTCTAAGGTTTTGCTGCTGGTCGACTGGGTGGGGCAGACAGGTCTTCACACCTGTGCCTCAGTTTCCCCACCTACAAAGCTTTGGGATGCGCTTTGAGCTCCCATGCTGGGCTTACTCCTCTCCCAGGAGCAGCACTGCTGTCGTGGCTTGCAGCGGGCACTGGGAAGGGCTGTGTGATGCGAGGTGGCTTTGGGGCTTGGCTGGTGACATCAACTTGGTTCTGCTGCTGCTTCCCAGCCAGAGTGGTGACAGTATCCCATGGGATCCTCAGCCTGTCACCCTGAACCTGTCTGCAGCTTGGACTATATGTGAAGCTGCCTGTCACTGCTCTGCTCCCTGCCGGGGTTTCGCCTGCCTTTTGGCCACTGTCATGCACAGTCCCTTGTCCCCTCATTCTTTCGACCAACCTTCCCACTCCTTCTCCTCCTGCAGCCCCGGGCTGAGGCTAGGTCCCAGCAGTGGCATGTGATGATGCTGGTTGCGGAGGAAACCCCAGAGCATTTGGGACTGACCCTGTGTTATCCCTGGGTAGGGTGAGGTGCTGCAGGCAGGGAGCTGCCCCGGTAGGACCAGAGATGTAACCGGTACCAAAGTACCTCTTTGGGTACCAGTACCTTAAGCTGTGTGTGGTTGTTCCTGTGCTGGATGGCAGGACCGTATCATGTCTCCTTCCTGGAGCACTGCAGGTGGCTTCATGTCCTTGCACTGTGTACAAGCAGGGACGTGCCATGGGCATCTGCGCACGGCGATGTCTGCAGTGTGGGATGTGTCTCGCCGTGGTCTCCATGCTGGTGCTCTCGCCTGCTGGAGCAGCAGCAGCTGGTAACGAGGTCTGGCTGGGAAAAGGGGCTCACGTGGCGATGGCTGGGGCTGGGGCCACCGGGCTGGCGTGGCGCAGGGTGCTCCAGGGGGTTTGCCATGCGACAACCATGTGCTCTGCCAGATGGGACTTGCGTTCCCTCGGAAATGCGTCGCTCCTGCTCCAGATGCTGGCTCGTCGCCAGCCCAGCCATGCTGGAGCAACACGGTGGAGGTGGCAACGGCTGAGGCGAGCGTGCTGTGGAGTGGAGCTGCTCACAGCTAACTTGGGGTAGGTGCTCCTGGGTGCTACCTGGTGCTCTCCAGCCCTGGAATAAGAAAAGGTGTTTGGAAATGCTGCAATGTGAAGGTTTTGGGATTACCAAGGAGAGAGGTGAATGTGTGTGTGCTCTCGGTGCCTTTACAGCATCCTGCACAAGATTAAATGGCAAGTTCTACGTGCTGGGTACGGGCTCGGCATTGAACTTCATGGGCACAGCAGGTCTCCTGGTCCTGCCGCTGGAGGGTTGGCGTGTTCGGGTGATGGTGCTGGGAGCTGCTGGGTGATGGATCTGGGCCAGGAGCTGTGCAGAGCACCGCGTCGGAGAAGCACATGTGCCGGGATGCAAAACATGTATGCGAAAGAGATCCCGGCTGTCTAAATAATGTGAAATATTGACTAGTCTCACAGATGGTGCTCCACGTGCAGCTCTGGGGACTGAACTTCCCTGTCTCCTGTTGATTTTTGGATGTGATGTTGTTTTGATCCAGTTGGATGCTGGACTCTTGACAACCTCGTTTCCTGGTTGCTTTCAGTGAGGTCGTTGAATTTTGGGGAAGTTTGTTGCTAATGGGGTCTGACGAGAAGGGAGGAGGGTTGCAGAGGGCTTGACTGGCTCTGTCAGACTCTCCTGATGGCTTTTAATCGGTTTTTAAATGATGGCACCAACTGGGATGCTGGTTCTCGCAGCGCGTTGGGGTTTGTAGCGTTGCGCGGGTGCCATTTGGTGGCAGTGTTGCAGAGGAATTGCTGCCCGTAGCCAAGAGCTTGTGTTTTATGACCACTATTACGGTGATTGTGTTCACTGATGAAATGCTGCTGCTGGTTATTTGCATGAGGACGTTGCTGGGAGGCCCCAGTGTCCAGGACATAATCCAGACCGTTGGCAGCAGGGCCTGGGGGACATACTGCCTTCGTCTCAGCTCATGGATGGGTGGCAGGTTTTCTGCTCTGTTTTGCCTTCCTTTGGGATAAGATGATGGTTTTGGATATGTGAAATCGTGCTTTATGTGAGCTGCTGGGGAGGATGCTCTCTGGTTTTCCCCAAAGCCCATACCCACTGCTGGGCAGCTGTAGCGGAGACAGGCTGTGTTGGCAAAGCTGTGCTGGGAAGAGGGTCTTGTTGCTGCTTGGGAGGTGTGTTGGGGAGTGTCCTCACCCACAGGTTGCTGTACTGGTGATAAAGCAGCTTATCTGCCAGGTGGTTTGGTTGTTCAGCCTGCTCAGAAAGCAGCGTTCTCGATTTGCAGCCCACCGGCTGTGAGGTTAGAGCTGGGGGACCCGCAGTGGGGTCCCTAAAACGGTGACCCCGCACCGCGCTCCCCGCCGCGGGCTGTGCGCCTTGCCGCACGCGTCCTCGCAGCCGCCGTTCCTGGCGCGCGAAGGACCGACAGCCACAACAGTCTGTGCTCCTGCGGGGCTCGTTCCAAGGCGACGTGCCGCTTGGGCTCAAACATGTTTCCCTCTTCTGTTTCCCGTTTTCTGCAGGCTTTTCCCATCTGCCTAACGGGCTCTACCCGTCATACATTCCCCTGAGCCACCTCGAGCCCCCCAGCGCCGGCAGTCCTCTCCTGGCCCAGCTGGGTCAGCACAGCCTCTTTGAGTCACAGAAAGGTGAGTCTGAGCCCCCATTCGCCATTCCCCTCGGTCACCTCTGGGTGCTTGCCCTGTCCTTGGGGCTTGCTGGGTGCTGGGATGTTGAGGGTGAAGAGCAGGAACCCCTGGGCTTATCATCCAGGGATGTTTCCTGATCTTAGCAGTACCAAGGTCTTGGATGTGGCTGTGCTGTAGGAACCTGGCCAGGTCTCTCCTTGAAGCGCTCACGTGCTGCCACATCGCAAGGCTCAGTGTGCATCAGACACAGGGCTGTCCCATGTCCCTTCCTGAGCCATGTGGAGGTACCTGCCAAGTCTCCTCTGCCCTGCTCCTTCCTGGCCATGTCTGAGACATCCTCGAAACCTGTTCCCTCTTGATTTGCCACCTCTTGCCTGTCTCTGTGTAGGACTGCAGGGGTTGAAGGCCCATGGTGATTTTGTTTGCTTTTGCTCTGCAGATGGGTACTACCTGTCCGGCCACGCGGGCCAGTCCGCTTTGCACCCTCAGCCTCCCCTCTCGAGGACCACGGGCAACCACACACCAAGCACTCTGCTCCGGGAGAAGGACCTTGGGCAGCTGCACAAGAGCTCGAAAGAGGGCCTGAAAGACCCTGGTGGGAAGGAGCGAGCGTGCCGGAGTGATCTCTCCTTGCCCTTCACCAAGAAGGAGGGCAAGCCAAAGGAGGAGCCCCGGCCCCGCAGCGTGGTTGACCTCACACAGGACACCAAGCCCGACAGCGACCGGAAAGTGAGTGTGGTGGAGAAGGCGGTGAAGGTCGGTGAGCGTCTCTCACCGTTCCTGGCTGAGCACATGCCAAATCGGGGTGTGGGTAGCGGGGAACCCAAGTCCAAGAACCCGCTGCAGAGCTCCTCCCTCAGCAACTGCAACGGCGGCGGGGACCCCCTGCTGAAGGTCCTGGGTGCCGAGCAGGACCGCTGTGCCAAGGATCCCGCTCGGCACGACGAGAACATGAGGCCTTCTGCGCACGCCCACGCCGAGCGGCTGAAGCGGGGGGAGCCCCTGCTGCCCTCCGTGGGTGCTTTGCACGTCTCCTGCAGCTGCCCGTCCCCGCACCCCTCGCAGCCGGGAAAGATGACGCCGGCCACGACATTCCCTCCGCAGCCCGTCCATTCCAGCATGTACACCATCTTCCCGCCGGCCAAGGAGCTGGGGAGGGAGCACAAAGTCATCGCCCCCACCTTCGTGCCTTCGGTCGAAGCCTACGATGAGAGGAGCGGGCCCATCCAAATCGCCTCGCAGGCCCGCGACAACAAGGCAAAGGACAAGGACCTTGGCAAGGTGGGGGTGCTGCAGTCGCCCACGGAGCGGTGCCTTGCTGACACCTCCCGCACGCTCTTGTCCCAGGACTTTTCTTGCCACAGTGATGCCAAACGGATGGAGGCTTTGAGGGAGAAGGGCTCGGTGATCAGGGCGAACTCCATGGCACTGAAGAGACAGGTCACTTCAGAGCCCTTTCTTAACCGACCGGGGCTGGGCTCTCCGGAGAGCAGGGAGTTCCTGGCCTCCAAGGACTTGCTGAAGCCGAGTCTGGAGGCTGAGCATCGCCCCTGCGAGCGGGACCGCTTCCAGCGATCCAGCTCCAAAGAAACGACGAAGGTCTACGGCACTTTGGACTCCTCCCGGCAGCACCTGGACCACGGTCAGCTGAAACCGCCTGAGCAGAAGTGGAAGCCCTTTGAGATGGGCAACTTTGCCACTACGCAGATGGCGGTGCTGGCCGCGCAGCACAACCATGTCACCCGGGCGGAGGAGGAAGCCAAGAAGGTCTACCTTGACCCCAGCGGCTTGCCACGATCCTCGGTGGTGGGCTCGCGGGGTGCCGCGGATGTCCTCCACCCTGCCTCCCACGGCGAAGGGTCGGCCATGCAGAGCCTCATCAAGTACAGCGGCAGCTTTGCCAAGGAGACTGCGTCCCGGCAGAGCTGCGGCAAGAAGAGCCCCTTTGGTGGCTTGGGCAACATGAAGTTGGACTCTTCGCAGCTGGGTGCCTCCAAAGTGCAGCAGCTGCTGTCGCAGCAGCCGGCGAAGCAGCTGAAGAGGGACCCTGAGAGACCCGAGAGTGCCAAATCCTTTGGCCGCGAGAGCATCGGCTCCCAGGGCGAGGCGGAGGTGAGGCACTTGCCCGTCGGCATCGCCGTGGCTGTCGCCCGGCAGAAGGACAACAGCAGCAGCAGCAAACTGGGGCCCACCTTGGCGGACCGGGATCGCTCGCTGTCTCTCAGCAGCATCAAAGGTAGGTTCCTCAAACATGTCTTGGGACTTCCCTATGGGATCTGTTCCCTGAGGAAAGGAACCACCTAGTGCAGGCTGCGTGGCATGAGCTGAGTTTGGCATCCTCAGCTCACTGACTGCTCTTCCCAGCCACAGGCACGTTGTAGACCATGGCAGGGAGCAGGACTTCTCATGCAAGAGGGAGTCTCATTTCCCACATGCCATCCTCTCTCTCCACCTCTGAGGACAACCCTTCTCCACGTGTTTGATCCCTCTTAGCAAAGGGGGTGACAGAGAAACCCCTTCATCCACCTTTTTCCTGTTGTTTTAGGCTCAGGGATTTGATTTACGCCATGGTGCTGGCAGGAGGGGGATGGTTCCTGCGAGTGTTTTGGTGCTCTGCTTGGCTTGCGTAGTGAGATAACACTTGGGTGCTGCCCAGCGCGGGCAGAGCTTGGCTCTGGCGTGCCAAGAAGCGCTGCCAAAGTGCGTGGCTGGAGAGCAGTGGTTGCGTTTCCATTTTTAGCTTTCACTTTTCCCATTTTTCTGCCTTCACCCCCCTCTCCCAAACCTCAGCGACGAGAGGTGGTTTCCCCATGACCGACAGCCCCTCTCCCCGTTCCCATTGCCTCCCGTCACCCTCCCCACGGCCGGGCGGGAGCCGACCGAGGACCTTGTGGGCAGCACAGGGAGCTGTTTGTTCAGCCGTTCAATCGTCCCAGACCCTCCCAGCTTGCGTTAAATGTAATTTACTGAGCCGAACTAAAAGGCTGCAAACAAGGGCTGAATTCTGGCAGGCCTCTGGGCTCGTTGCTAAGTGATGCAGTTGGCTTTCAGACAGAAAACAAGACTGCTTTTCTCCTCCTCTCGCCCCCCAAATGCTGCCCCCGCTTTGTGTGCCAGGAGATATTCGTCTAATAACATTAGCTTGCTTGCGCTGAGTGGACGGTGCTTGAATGTTTAGACCTTTTAAGAAGGAGAAAGCAGGCTTTAGTTGGCTAATCTGTAGTATTTGGCAAGTAAAATGCAAGTATTTAGTGCTGGGCATTGGTTGTCAAGGAAACGGACCTAAGCCTTTCCTCTGTGCATAACTGATTGAATTTTTCTATGCGGTCCGTGCGTCATGTTCATATATATAGACAAAATGATCATTCACTGTCCGGACAATCATCGGTCTGTACAGAAAAGGGACCGTCGTGTCGGCGGGGTGGGGGCTAGGCGGGAGTTAGTGGAATAAGAAAGTGTGTGTGTTTGGGTGGGGGGGATGAGAAGAAGATGATAAACCCATCTATAAATAACGGAGCGCGAGGAATGTAGGTGGGAGAGGGAGGAGCGAAGGTAAAATAACAAAATAATGCGTTTCTAATAAAAGGCTGATGGCGGGGGGGATGTCAGCTCACCTTGTGTCAAGGAGAGGAGGGAGTCTGCGAGTTGACCAAGGGCTTGCTCCATATTGCTGACACTAAGTTGGACATTGATTGGGGAAAATAAATAGGAGAAGGGGCTCCAAGGCGGGGAAAACCTGGGCAAGGGGGTGGAAGGGGATTTCTGCGCGAGTGGGGATGCTGGTGGAGAGGCAGGGAGGGATGCTGAGGCTCCGGAGGGATTCGTGAGCCCCTGTGCCTCGTGCTGTGGAGTCTGGGTGGTAAAACCAAGCAATGAAGGCTGCACAGGGCATCATCCAGTGAGTCGAGGAGGGGCTGGTTGGGGACAGCCGCTGTGCACGGCGTCCTGGCAGGCTGCAGGGGAAACGTGGTGACCCTGGAAAGTCCTTCGGGAGGGAGAGGCGTGTGCCAGGTTTTAAAGCATCTTTGCTTTCTGCCTGAAGCCCATGGAAGGAGCCTTGGGGAGAGGAGCTGGGAGAGATGCTGTCTTGTTCCTGGATTCCTTCTGACAGTAAAAGCTGAGGGAATTGGAGACTTGACAGCAAAAAAACCATGGGCTGTCCAGGTTTGTGGAAATACACAGCGGAGCCCTCCTTGAAAAGACTGCCTGTCAGCAGAATAGACTTGATGTTCTGAGATGCTTTCCTGTGTGCCAAACCTTATCCAGATGGGAGAGCAAAGACACTGGAAAGGGCTGTCGGGGAGTCAGGGTGCAGCCGTGTGAGGCTGTGCTGGGCTGCTAAACGCTGCGGGGTGCAGAGTGTCACCCAGGCAGGGGATGTACTGGCGGGGTGCTCCGAGAGCTGGGGGGAAGCAGACCCTTTCCTTCTGGCTCCGATAGACTGACCGGCAGCTCGCCGCAAGCAGGGCTGGGATTTAGGAGCGGATCACATCACCAAAGCATAAAGTAGAGAGAGGCAACAGGGAATTGCGGAAAAAATGGATATGCAGGAAAGAAGCTAGGGAAAAAACTAGGGAAAAGCAAGCCTAAAATTAGGCAGCTGGGGTGAAAACTTTGGATGAAGTAAGGGAAGGGTGGCCCCAGTACCTGGTCCTGGCAGGGACAAGCGAGATGCTGCTGTTCACTCCTGTGAAGGTGCTTCCTAACCTCTCACAGATGTGGTTGCTGCCGTGCCAGGCTGTATTTGCAAGAGCTGTTCTGATTCTGGACAAACTGTTTCTCCAGCCAAACATCCAGCCCCCCCTTTTTGGACTCTTGCCCTCATCTGCCATATGTGCCCCTGTCTTGCCAGACCCTTTCTTGTTGCAAGCCTCATGCGGGGGGATTGCAGGTTCCCACTAATGGGTTGAATTGCAAGATTTTGTGAGTCTGTAGGGTTGGTTCTGCCTGTTGCAGAAGGACAGGGATTTGGAGTGTACCCAGTGCTCTCAGACTGGTTTACAAGAGCAGAAGATGGTTCAGAAGGTGCAGAGGTAAAATCTGCGCCTGCTTCTGACCCTTGCGAGATGTACTGAGCAGGACTGTGTGGTTTGATGCAGGGATTTTAGCTGGACCTCATCTGCTTCTGAGATGGGAAATCTGCTGCTATCCTTCAGCAAAAATGGTCCTGTTGGTCCTGTTGCTCCCAGGCTGGTGGCTCCTGGGAGACTGGCCTGGCAAGTGGGTCCCTTGATGGCTTGGGGACATGAACCTCAAACCACGTGCAGCTGAGTGCTTCTAGGAGCTGCCTTAGTGGGAATATCTTGATCGCATAGACAGCCTTGCCCTGTCCTTTAGGGCTTGAAGCTGGTAACGGTCTTGAGGACAGTGGTGTTTGGGTGTGCTGGCTCCCAGGGTACTTCCTCTCCATGCCCAGAGGAGAGGGGACAGTGTTCTCCAGACTGTTTCTCATGTCTGATGGTGCTGAGTTGTCTCTTAGGGCACGGACGCTCAGAAGATGACTGCGGGGATGAGCGGAGTCGCCACCGGGACAGCCACCTCCTGGCAGGGCGCTTGGAGCGGGATCAGGAGAAGCTGCTCAGGTGAGGGTCGGAGAGGGATGGAGTGCCACAAGCCATGCTTGGGGACACCCTGTCTGGAGAGGAGACAGGGTTGCATCCATCCTGGTGTAGCTGCTGGCACCAGTCTTGCTGGTGTTGGGAGGAGCGCAGAGTGGGATACCATGGGGTTATGGGCAGATATTCAGTCTGCAGCAGAGCAATCCTAATGGAGTGCTGCAAATCCATGCCTGCTCCAAAGGAGTGGAGAGGTGGGATGTTTTATTCTGGACATGATGTTAACCAGCTCCATCGCAGCTCACCTTGAGTGTCTGACCCTGGTTTGCAAAGACACTCGCTCGGCAGACAGGTCCATACCCCTGGACTTTTCCAGCCGTGCAGTAACCTGTAGCACTTGGACCCTCTCTCACTCTCTCTCTTGCCTCCTCCATCACCAGAGAGAGCAAGGAGCTGGCAGATTTTGCCCGGATACACCCCTCCAGCTGCGCCACGAATGGTTTGAACTCCAACCTCATGGTGACGGGAGGCCCAGCCTTGACGGGCTCTGGGCGCTGGTCCGCAGACCCGGCTTCGCACTTGGCAGCCCACCCCTGGCTCCCCAGGACGGGCAGCCCCTCCATGTGGCTGGCTGGCCATCCCTACGGTGAGTGCCCTGGGAGGGAGCGATGTGTCCATGGCGTGTTCACGCCGATGCAGGCCAGGGAGAGGTGTTGCTAAGTGCCCAGTGAGGCTGCTGTGTGATCACAGGGGAAGGAGAAGGTGATATTTTGGAGCAATCAGATGGTAGATGTCTTCTCGCATGGGTGGGAGCTGCCTGCATCCCCTGAGTTGTGACTGTGATGTTTCTTCTTCCAGGACTTGGTCACCCTTCCCTGCACCAGGGCATGACTCCAGGCTTCCCCCCTGCCATGGGGGGAGCTCTCCCTTCCGCCTACCAGTTTGCCAGAGACCCGCAGTCAGGGCAGCTTGTTGTGATCCCCAGCGAGCACTTGCCACACTTCGGTAAGGATGTGAGCGCGTCCCTGAGGACCCTGCTTTGACAGCTACGGAGGAAACAGGCTTTGGAGGGGGCTGGATAGGACCAGCAGCCACAGCTGAGGGTGGGTGTGAGCTGGCCTCTTGTTAGGTCTGTTTCAGAGATGGAAATGTGTAATCAGCAATGGCTCCTCATCCCCTGCAGGACCCTGTAAGGTTCAGGTCCTTGGCTAGGAGAATGTACTCGTGGGCTAAGCCAGGAACAGTCAGACCAAGGGTGCCTAGAGAGCAAAGCGAGTCAGATGGCCCCAGGACCCATGGGGTGGTGGGAGTGGGGCCACCGAGGGGAAGACATCCTGATGTTTGACATCACCCACACCCTGGGACTGGAATAGAGACACTTGCCCTTGAGCGATCCTGAATACTCCAGCCATCCCCATCCTCCTGCCTCCCTGACTGGATCTCTGCTCGTTCCCCAGCGGAGCTGATGGACCGAGCACCGCCACTGTGGCCTGCTATGTACCCCCCGACCAGGAGCTCCCTCCAGCACGCTCACCAGCTCCAGCTCCTCTCCCATCAGCAGCTGCTGCGGCAGCATGAGCTGTACATCCTGCAGCAGCAAGCGGCCCACGCCATGGAGCTACAGAGGAGTGCCCAGCTCGTGGTACGTTTTCAAGAGCTTCTTGCTTGGACTTGAAATGAGCCTGAAGTTGGGATGTTAGGGCTGTAAAAGCAGCTGCACTGGTGTTGCAAGTGTGTCTCAAGGGTATGGATGCCTGGAGCGGTCCTGCACCGGTCCCTGGAATATGAGGCATTCAGTGCATCCCACACAGGTGCGGTGGGTTTTGGAGAGGTTTGGTGTAGAGCCGTTGAGCCATGCTGTCAGGAGAGCCGCCCAGCACCAGCGCAACCTGGATTGCTTCCCTAGGGATATCTTTGTTTAGTTGAGTGGTTTCATCCCTGGTCACCTCCAAACAAACCTCTCGAGCGGCTCAGAGAAGCAGCTGCAACACCGGCAGCAATCACACTGGGTCCTGGAGCCAACTCCTGTTCACCAAAGCATTTTGGAAGTTGGAAGTTGTGAGCTTTCATTTGGGTGTTCTTAAAGCTGTTTCATTTTTATAGTGGTCATCTGGTTTTCAGCCTTCATTTTACATGTGTGCTTGCTAGGCTGGAAGCTTAGAAATATAAATGGTTTCCTTTGGTTGCAAGTGAAAGCTGAGACACCCTTCACGTGACTCCTGGAGCTGGGAATTGAAAAGAAAGCTATCACAGATCAGTGTCACCCTCCATCAGATTGGCTTTAAAATGGTGTTGCACTGAGGAGCATGTTTTTTATTCCAGTCCATGTTTGATAAGGCCATGTTTTGGTCTCTTTGGTGGTAGGTCTGTGCGGCTTTCCAGGAGCAGGTAGCGATGTCGTGCTGAGTTTTGCTCTGTTCTTGTCGCAGGAGAGGTTAAAGGCAAACGAGCAGCGTGTGGATATGGAAGAGAAGGTGACAAAACGGAGCCTGGACAGTGCCAAATCAGGCCTTTCTTCTTCTGCCCCGGGACTGGTGCACCGAAAACCACCCGTGTTGTCTCCTAGCACCTCCACGTCCTACAGCAAGGCTGTGAGTCCACCTCCCCTCTCTCCCAGGGCCTCACCCGTGTCTGTGCTCAAAGCTGAGGTGATCCAAAAGATGGAGGAGCCACCTTCGCAGCCAGCCTACTCCTACCCCGCCACCCCCAGCTCCCATCCTTCCAGCCCGCCCCCTGCCTCTCCACCCCCTGCCCCTGCCATCCCTCCAAAGGAAGAGGCACCCGAGACCGTGGAGAAGAAAGACCTGGAGTTGGAAAAAGAAGCTGCCGGTCCATATCAGGCCTTGTTCCCAGGTAAGAGAACCCTGCTTTGGCAGAGTCCCGTTGTGTTTGTGCCTGCCTCCCTTTTTTTTCCTCGACTCTTTCCTGCTTCCATCCCTTCCCCTAGAGAAAACCATGTAGCTCCTCTAAAAAGCAGGGGAGAGGCAAGGACCAGGGGTGGGATGGTGGACTGGGATCGACGCCTGGGTCGTAGGGGCACCTGAGGCTGTAGGCTGTCTTCTCCCCTTGGGTTGAGCCTGGGTTAGTTCCTCCAGGGCTGAAGTCTCAGTGGGAGAAGGATGCAAGAGGCAGATCTCTCTCCAGTTGCAGGAGAGAGCTGGAAAGGTGCAGAAGGGGCCTCTGGGCTGCTGCTGCCTGCAGCAGCTTGGCCAGGAGAGAGGTGCCCAAAGCAGCTACTGCTTGAGAACAGGAAGAGACGAGAGCTGATGGAAGCAAAGAGAACCCATCTCTGTGGCTTAGCGAGAGAGAAGGTGCTTTGGAGACCTGGCCATTACACAGCCTGTCTTTTCTGATATCTTGCAGAGATCCCCCCGGGATACCCATTCCAGTCCCTGCCTCCCTCCTTTGGAAGACACTATCCCTACCTCCTCCAGCCCACCGCAGCATCTGATGCGGATGGCCTGGCTCCTGACGTCCCGCTGCCTGCTGAAGGCTCTGAGCACATGGAACTTTCCCCAGAGGTCAAGCCCATCCACCTGTCTCCGTCCAAAATGCTAGAGCCCATCCAAGCAGAAGCAGAAGAGGAGTCCTTGGAAGAGAGGGTGAAATCAGAGGTGCAGATGGAGGAAAGCCAAGAAGGCATCTGTGAGCAGGACATGGGGACTCTGAACATCGCCACCTCCGCAGCCGTCCCAGTGCAGAACGTGGACAATTGCAATCTCCTGTTGCATCAAGGTGAAACCCTGGGTGCTATGGAGCAGGACCAGGAAGACCTCCAGAGCTGCCCACCACCTTACCAGGTTGTGGCCTGTCCTGCAGAAGCAGAGGCCCAGGCAGAGACTGGGAGTGGAGCAGAAACCTGCTCTGTGCACATGGACTATGACGGTTCGCTCGTGCACACAGAGAACGAGCCGCCGGAGATGGACTTGACGCCCCAGCGGGAGGAGGCCTCTGTAGCCATGGATCTGCAGAGCGCTGATGTGCCCCGGGGCAGGGACTTTCCCAGCCTACCTCCTGAGGAGGGAGAGCAGGGGCCAGAGATCGCTTCCTACACAGAAGAGGCAATCTCTTGCCAAATCCCAGCTCTAGACATCAAGCCGGGCGACCCACTGGCTGGGATGAACGCTTTGGTGGCTGCCACAGAAATGCCTCAAGCTTGTTCCTTGTTGACCACCACCAGCATCCCTCCGTCCCAGATGAAGGTGGAGGTGGTACCTGACCAAGCCTTGGAGCACTCCTTCCTGCAAGGGATCACTTTGCTGAGTGAAATTGCAGAAATGGAGCTGGAGAAACGGAAGCAAGAAATGCAAAGTAAGTTGTGAGTGTGGAGTCTGACCAGCCTTGGGCCAGGTTGGGTCTCCCTGCGTACAGTCCCTGCGCCCTCTGTGCGGGCAGAGGAGCAGAGGCACAGGTGGGATCTCTTGCAACTTCGGCCAGGCAGCAAGGAGAGCGTTGCCCTGAGTTGCAGGAGTGGCTGGTACTTTGGATGGGGTTGGAACAGGGGTTTTGTTGCAGTAGGCTGAGCTACGTGTGGCTTTTGTACTGCTCTCCCCTTCCAAAAGCCCTCACCGTGTCTAGACAGTTTGTGGTATGTGTAGCGGAAATGGAGCCCCACTTGCTCAGAGCTGCCAGGGTAACACCCTTCTGGCAGGCACGGAGTCTACAGTCTGTTGGAGTTTAGCCTCAGTAGCTCCAGATGATGCTTTCCAAGAGCTTGGCAGGTCCTGAAGAGATCTCACCTTCAAGTAACTTCCTGAGGCGAGATGTGATGGGAACTGCCAGTTGCACCATGGCTGGGTACAACGGAAGATCTCAAGTGGGGGCCAAGTGTGGCCGGGAGGCTCCTTGAGCTGCCATGGTCCAGAAAGGGACATCAGCCTCTCCTTGTGCCTGCTGGAAGAGCAGCCTTGGGAGGTGAACCTCTATGGCTTTTTTTTCTGTTCTTCCCAGCAGGTCCAGAGACTTTCCCCGTCCGGCCAACGCTGGAGAGTTTGCTGGCTGCCAGCACCCACATGCTCATGGAAGTACTTTCCACTCCCTTTATGGAAAGTCTGAAAACCATCCGACTGCCTCGAGAGCTGAATCCCAACAAAAAGTACAGCTGGATGCAGAAGAAAGATGAACCTGTAAGTAGTTCTTCGTGTGACTGAGCTTGAAAAGCCGCAGCGCATCCACTCGCCGCAGCTCGCTCTTCCAGCCGCAGTTTGGCACCCGGCTCGTGCTGCGCTTCGGCGCTCGGCAAAACGAGCCGGCGCTTCCCTCGCATCGCGTCCGTAGCTGTGCGGGAGTCAGCGTGGTGGGATTTAGCTTCCTCCCTTGTTTGTGAATCAACACCATTGATCTCAGCAGGACCCTCGGCAGCCCTAGAAGTGGTGTTTGTAATACAAAGCCAGCAGGAACTCGTGTGTTACTGCTTTGGCAGGGAGGGGAAGAATAAAGATAGTGGCAGGAGGGTTTTTCCTTGTTTTTTTTCTTTACTGACTCTTCCCCGTGGGAGAGACTGACAAATTATTTGGTACCCTGCAAGTAAGTGTTCCAAGGCAGGGAATATTTTGATCTGTCTTTTTAAATAAGGGCAAAGAGACTCCATGGGTGTATTTTACCCTACAGGTTCTTTCGCAGGGTTGCTCTCCCTCAGAGCTGGTACCATCGCAGGCGTAAGCCACAGAACATCTTTGCTTGGCTGGTTTCGCTTCATTACCACTCTGTGGCTGTGCTTGTTGTGGGCGAGGGTGCTCTGCCCCACTGTGGGCACGAAGGGCTTCGCTGCCAGGGTGCAGATCTTGGCTGTTGCAAGGGCACCCCAGTGTGCATCACCCCAGTCTAGGTGGGGACCTGGATGTGTCCTGACCTTCTCACCCCCTCTTGCCCCCTCACCCTAGATGTACTCCATCAAATCGGCCATCGAGAACATGGATGCGATGGAGCTGGACTACAGGATGAGGCTGGCGGAGCTGCAGCGGCGGTACAAGGAGAAGCAGCGGGAGCTGGTGAAGCTTCAGCGCCGCAGGGACTCCGAGTAAGTCACAGGCTGATCACTTGGTCTTCTTCTTTCCAGCTGGGCACCTTCACTGTCTCTCGGTGCCGGGAGAGAAAGCAGCCCTCCATCCCTCCCTGTTCTCCTCTGCTCTCCTCCTGGTACGGCCCGCCAGGGCTTTGCACAACACACTCCTAGGCTATGTGACACGAGAACCTGATCACTGGTGAATGCAGCTGGGACACCGTGTTAGAGACAACCTTGGCTTCAGCAGCTCAGTTTAGCAGTTTGGTGACAGGCGAAGGTTCTGGGTTGGCTCCCGTTCTTGCTTGCTTTCTTTAATTTTTTTCCCTTTTTCTTCTTTTTTGGATTTCTTTGCTTTATGTTTTTTTTTTCCTGTTTGTTTTGCTTTTTGGTTGCAAAATTTGATTTAGCCTTTTTTTTTCTTTGCTTTTTTTTTTTTTTTTTGTCGCCTTGGTTAACAGTGAAGCGTGTGGTTTTTTTAAAGGGAAAAGCATGACGAGAAAAGTAGAAGCTTGGCGAGAAGAGGCCCTGGAAGGCCCAGGAAGAGGAAACTTGGATCAAGCGCTCTGTCACCCATTAAGGAGAGAGGGAAGAGTGACAGCAAGAGTGGAAAGTAAGGCTGGAATTTGGGGAAGACGGGAAAACGGCAGGGTCGCTGCACCAGGGTCTCGCTTGGGGAGAGCATCTCGGATGCAGCGGGGGCTCGCCATGGCGTTGTGTTGGCAGGCCGGTCTCTGGCAGCAGTGCTGTTCTGGAAGTGTGTGCGTTTAACGCGAGTGTGTCCTTACAGTGGGAATACAGTGCCAGCATCCTCCTTCCTCACTGGTAGAGCACGTGTCTGTGGTGTTGGGTGCAAGTAGGACAGGCTGAGTTGAGCAGCGGTGAGGTGTTATGGAGCAGCCGGCTGGGCAGGGACTTGTAGGTGAGCACTTGGTGTTGGGGAGCGCATCCTCGTGTGTTTTCAGGAGAGCGGACGGTGCGAGGACGTGCTGTAGAGCTAATTGCAGGGATGCTGATGTCAAAACCTGGAAGGACAGGGTTTTTTCAGGTTGTCTACTTTCTAGGGCCTCTCTGCTGTGTTTCTGCTCTCTTTGTCTCCTGTTCCTTTCATCAGTGGGAGTTGGTTTCGCCTGACCTCTCTCTGGATCATTCTGTCTTCTGCTTTCTTCTCTTTTTGCAAGTCCATCTGCTCTTGTTTGGATGCCTAGATCTCACCACCATTGACCATCTAACCATCCACAGATGGTCAAGTCCCTCCAATGTGAAGGCACCTTCGAGCTGCCTCCCTGCGTGCTGTGCATTTTTGCAAACATCCTTTCAACGCTACAAAACTAGATTCAGGTGCCCAGCTCCCACTGACCATGTGCTTCTGAAAATCTGTCCTCTCAGTGGCTCTTGTGTTTTGCTCTTCTTGTTTGGATGGCTGGACAGGCTGGAGGCATCCAGAGGTGGCTAGAGTTGTGCATGTGTGCATGCATGAGCGTGTTGCCGCGTGCATGTCCCCACATCGCAGGAGTGCTTGAGCAGCATGGTGTGGGAGATGGAGGTGCACCATCAGCCAACATCCAGGGCCTGAGGAGTTGGTTTAGCTGCCGACGGAGGTCAGCGGAGAGGATGGAGGGGAGGGGAAATGCCTGGATGCTGAGGAGGCTGCCTCACGTCAGTGGATTTGTGGTGGTGGTAGTGTGAAGGAGACGGCGTATGAGAGCTTTTAATGGAGGCATGGTAGCGGTCTTGAGATATTGACTGATCATCCGTCAGGTAGTTACTAGAGAGAGCTGGGGAGCAGTTAAATACATGTTTATAGTCTCACCTATTTTTTTTTTTTAATTATTATTTATTTACCCTCTCCTTTCCCCTCAAATCCCAAAGCGAGACCGAAGACGCAGATCACAAATGCCTTTCGCGGAGAGACCAGGCTTGTAAAGCAGGTTGCTTGTCCTTTGAGCAAGCCAGTCCCTGCAGTACCCTTGTCCCTGTGTGTCACCCTCCGTGACAGTTCCTTACCACCTCCTTGCTCATACCCGAGCAACCAGAGCAAGTGTCTGGGCAGTGAGACACCTCCTTGGGCCTCGAGAATCTGTCTCTGCACCCACAGAGTCCGTGAAAGTACAGGTGGGAAAAGGCCTATGGAGCCAGCTCAGCTGTCTGTCCTTCCCTCCACTGCTCTGTACCAAATCAGGAACTTTTCAGTGACTGTTACTCAAGACACCAATGACTTATTTTCAGAGGTCATCTGGCAGGTCTCTGATTTCAGGCACCCTCATCTGTACTGGTGGTCAAGAGTGTGCAAGAAGGGCTCCTTGGCTATCCTGTTTGGTGGAAAACCTTGTCCAAACTGCTGTCACTTCACAGTGGACTTGGCTCCCATTGAGGATCCCCGCTATCCTAGGAGGCATTTAACCTTGCTTTTGAGCTCGGTGGGGATCACAGAGAGGAAAGCCCCCCACCTTGACCCATCCTGTGCTTGGCTTGCAGACTGAGCAAGTCCTTGTTGCTCTCCGAAGACTCTGAGACTGGTGAGGGCATGAAGAAGAGGCACAAAGGGGCCCTCCCGGAGGAGGACGAGGATGTGGAGAGCAGCAGTGGCAAGATGAAAGGGAGGAACCAGAGCTGGGAAGAGCACGATGTGGCTCCCAGCTTCTCAAACGAGGTCAGTGCCCTCATGGGGAACATGGAGCCATGGGCCAAAAGCAGATCTCTTTCTTGCTTTGCTAGTGCTAGCTTGTTCTGGATAATTCCTCCTGATCTTAGAGCATCTGCTCTCAGTTCACGTGGGTTTAGAAGCTTTCCATGAGAGCACCGTGTGTGGCGGAGGGGTGTTTGCAAAGGCTAACGTTGGCTTATGGAGGTTGGACCTCTTTGGTAGGCAGCAGAGGGGCAAGCGCCCTTGAGCCAGCCAGAGCGTTGCACTAGCTCTGAATCCAGAGCAGTGCTCGTCTTACCCCTTTGCTGAGGGGAACGGACTTCCCGAAGCGAGGGAGGAAAGGGAGCACAACCTTCCCATTTTAAATGCAGGGTTTTCTTCTGCTCCTGTTGAGGCAATGAGATGTTTACTGGAGCTTTAAGCTGCCGATGAAATCCAAAACACATACAGGCAAAGTACAGAGTTACAACTGCTGTTATCTAGCTGTAGCACATGTAAAGTATATTTAGTTTTTTCAAGAAGCAAGAAAATACTGAAAAGGTTGTAGCAGCCCTGGCTGTAGTGTAGTGGTGCTCATGCTCTTGCTGAGAGGTATTTGGGTCTTTTTGGCATCCAGGCCTCCGGAGCTGATTGGTAATGTGTAAATCTGTATTTATTTGGCTGGGGTTTTTGGTAAAGAAGAGTTTTAATCTTCATTTAGAGAAAAGCTTGTAGAACCAACCCAAACATATCCTAAAAACCAGAAGGTATTGAGAAGAAAGAACTCCAAAACATGTTGTACTAGGAACGTATTTGTTTTGGAAGCAAATTCAGTTTTTCTAAGTTAATCTTGTTATTTTGTAGTGCTTGATAAGGAAGGGTAAAGCTGTGCTGTTTGCTGACGTCTTCCTCTTCTTCCTCCCTAGCACTATGGTGGGTTATGGCAACTGGGGCTTAAGACCATCATTTTGAGGCATTATTAACTAGCACACATGAGAGACTGTTATGAGGGCTAGTAAAATCCCTCAAGTCTGCCATGATACCTCCTGTATTCACCTGTGTCTCTTCCTTTCACCTTGGCAGTTAAAGCTCAAGAAGAAGAAGATGCCATCGGATCAGGAGCAGTTGGCCAGCAAGCTTGACAAGGCCCTGTCGCTCACCAAACAAGACAAGCTCAAATCCCCCTTCAAGTTTTCTGACAGCTCTGGGGGAAAGCCGAAAACTAGCGGAGGTGGCAGCAGGTATCTGCCACCGCACGAGGCTCTGCCGAGCAAGGAGGAGAAGAAGAGCCTGGCCAAGAACCTGGGCCTGTCACTGAAAACCACCAAGGAAGGTAAAAACAAAGCGGCTGCCAAAATGAAGAAGATGGAGGTGGGGTTAAAAGTCAAAAATCAGCTCAAGGTTTCCCATTCACCAGCAATATCTGAAGTTAGCAGCTACTCCTATAGTAAGTAACCCCTCATTTATGTCTTCTTACAGGGGAATCTGTTGTGGGCACTCGTGGTGGGGTTTCTGGCCTCATGGAAGGGGTCTTGGAGATGCGTCTGGTTTTGCTTATAGGTGAAAGGTGACTTCCTTCCTGGCTAATCAATGCTCATGCATCTTTGGGGTGAGCATGAGTTGTCCACCCAACCTGCCATCCAAGAGGTAGCCGACACAAGTGTGTTTCTTCCTGGCCTGTGTTGTACTGGTCATCAATGTGGAAAAATGGTTTAAAAAAGAAGTTGACCCACGTCCTTGCTTTCGGTGGAAGTAGACACTCTCCATCTACCTGTCAGATGAGGACTCGCAGCCTTTGCTCCAGGTGGTGGTTAATGGTTGACTTTCAAGGTCCTTGGTGGGATGGGTAGGAATGATTTTAGGATTATGCTATGGAGTCAGTTGGAGAAGGCAAAAGCCGGCGTCACTGATGTTTGTAAACGTCCTCCTGCCCTTCAGTGTTGTGGCTTGGGTCCTGGCTGGCTGTGCTCAGCCTTCCCATCTGTCTCATCAGCGCTCATCTCCATCCCAGCATTGTGTGTGCCGATTGCCATTTCTGAACCCAAAGTGCACCCAAGGCAAAGGTTCCTGCAGCCGGGCAGAGCTGGGGACCCCTGTTACAGAAGGAAAAAGCTGAATTGCAGATAGCATTGGGAACGCAGTAGAACCAGAGGTAGAAGAGTCTTTAATGGTTTAGGCAGACAATGGGACAGGAGAACACGTGAGGGACTTGGAAGTTTATGGTCTGAAGCCTAGTTGTGTAATTGTCTTCGCTCACTTGCGTACGCATCTTTTCCTTCGCTTCCAGCTATTCAAGTCCCATGTTAAAACTCTTATGGAGTGTTTGTATGCATAACAAATGTATCTCTTGGTGCAACATCGGTTTAGAAATTTCACTAATGGAGAAGATGACGAGCTAGTGATTCTCCAACTGAACAAATGTTTGGCATGAAATTAGCCATTTACATGGCAAAATAGGAACCATTGTGTCCACTGGACTTGAACACAACCTTTGGCTGGTTGTGCAGTACACACCACCCAACAGTTCTGCTCTTGAATGTGCTTCACTCCTGAGGACAAGCGCATGGCTCCTGAACTAGGAGCTCTGGAGCTAATGGGGAGAGGAGGCCCGGGCTATTGCTGGAGCAAAAAGCCTTGGCTCATGGCAGAGGGAGCTTTTGCAGTGCCCTGGCACTTACTACTATGGTTTCCTGAACAAAACCTCCCTCCTAGACCTATGGGAGCTGCTGTTTCACTCCTCTCTTCTCCAGCAAGTCTCCTGGTGTAGGAATGTACCCCTTTGCCACGTGAATCTCAGTGCAAGAGGACTGTTGTCACTAAGGAACCGACTCAGAAGCGGCTCCGCTTTGGTGCGTGGTTTTTCAGCGGTGTGCAGGTTCAAGGAAAGGGCTGTAGCCTGTCGTTCGGTCACTCAAGCGTGATGGATCTGGGGAGGCAGGTCGAGCATATGGCAGCACCTCCCATGAGTGGTGGGCTGCGCTTGTGGAGGGGGAGGAGTGGGCCTGGCGCCAAGCCCTTCTGCCTCCTAACCTCGCGATTTTCTAGCTGGAGTCCTGAAAACCTTGGGCGTAGATCCAAAGGGCGAGCTGAGTATCCTATTCCCACAGATTTTAGCAGAAGTCAGGTGCCCAAAATCAGTTGTGTGTTTGGGCTTTGGGCCTCCTAAACTTGCTGTCTCGTGTTCCTTCATCTCCACAACCGATACGGTGGAGATGGGGAGCGATGTCCGACCTGGGCTGACACTGGAGAGCATCTGCTCCTGCTCACAGTCTGGAACGGTCCCTGCCACAATATCTGTAATGTTGTGGAGCTGACGGTGCGTTCCTGAGCCAGGAGGTGATAATTCATACCCGCTTCTGTTGTGTCCAGGGGTACCATATACTTCTCATTCTACTCATCAGATGCCAGAGGGGACCGCTGGATAACTTCTCACCACCTGTGGGGCTTGGCAGCTTTGTAAAGCCACGGTTCGCAGACCGGAGAACAGCTTGGACCCTGCGCCGTTTCGGTGTGCTTTACTGCAGAGTGTCCAGGGTGGCATGTTTGGAGTTAGACGTTTGGAGTTAGACATGTTGCTCACTTGGCAGCTGGGCTCGCTCCTGCTGCCCATATCGAAAACCCTCTGGGAGAGCTGGTTCGTGTAGAAAAGGAGATTTAGGTCAGAGTGTTGAACATAACCGTGATTAAGTCTAATTCAGGTCGGTGGCCCCATTGTTGGCATCGCTGTGCCTTCGGTGGACATCCTCACAGCGGGAATTCTACCTCAGTTTTCTGCTCCTGAACTAGAAACACCCCTTGGATCTTGTCTCAAGGAAGGACAGGAGTCGTTGGACATAGGTGGAAAGTGTCTACTTCTGATCAAAAGAAGGAAATACGCATTTCTGTGTCTGTTTGGCTCCCGCTTGCCGAGCCCAAGACCTGTGGTGACGGAAGGGTCCAGCAGTGGGGGACATGGCAGCACGTGGCCCCTCCTGCAGCCACTTTACTGTCTTGGTTTACAGCCTCTTCGCAGAGAAACTCACCCAAAAACCCACCCAGAAAACCCCGAACCCCCATTCTCTGATGTAACGCTCTTCCCACCCGCTTTGACCGCAGATACGGACTCGGAGGAGGAGGAGGAGGAGGAGGGCTCCCTGAGGGACGCGTGGCCGGCGCAGCCCCCGCCCGTCCCCAAGCCGCGGCCGTCCGGTCTCTGCAGCGCGGCGGCCGGGAAGGGCGGCCGGGCAGGCGGCGGCCCCCGGGCAGCACCCCGCGGTGCGGCGGCCGGGCGGCCACTGAAGCCCAGGGCGGCGGCGGGCCGGAAGCAGCCCTTCTGCCTGCTGCTGCGGGAGGCCGAGGCGGCGGGATCTTCCTTCAGCGACTCCTCGGAGGACTCGTTCGATCAAGGTTACTAGCTTGTAGCAAACGCAGCCCCGAGGGCACCCCTCTGCCGTGTCCGTGGGGGAGCAGGCGGGGTGGGGGGCGAGGCCGGGGTCAGCCATTTTGATGGTCAGCGCCAGGGCGGCCATCTTTGTTCTTGGCAGCGTAGCCTGCTGTATCAGCCCGGCGTCGATTTTTTTAATCCTTTTTGTACCTCTATCATTGTGATATTATTACCGGCTGGCTCTTTTAGAGCTTTTATATCGACTGGGTTTTAGCGTCCACCTCTCCCTGCTTTCCTGTTCCCTTCCTCCCTTCAGTTTTTCCCTCACTGTCTTCCTTGCTGACACCACCACCATTATATTATTATTATTATTACTATTATTTTATTTCTTCCTATTTTATTTTGGCATGAGCCTCGTAGAGATTTGGAAGGAGCTTTTTTTTTTTTTACTTACTTTCCTTTTTTTTCCCCCCCTTTTCTTTTTTTTTTTTTTTAAAATCCCGGGGTACTGTCATGTGGCCGTGTGACTTGATGTTTGTACTGCGATTTGGTATACCGAGCTTTATTAAACGTACCGAGTTCGTTTTTAACTAAACCTGTGTACCTTGTCTCTCTTGCTGTGTCTCTTATCAGGCGATTAGGCTGCCGCTTCACTTCATCCTGCTCTGCATCCCCCTCCTGCTCCCACTCCCCTTCAGTAGAACTGGAATTAACCTAGTCCAGGGTACTCTCTATTATTCAAATATCCCTGCTGCCTTTGTCCAGAGAAAGCCTAGGCTTCCCCTCCCACCACCCCCTTAATTTAATTTGTATTTTGTTGACCCAGTTTTGTTTTTTTTTTTCTTTTTCAGTTTGTTTCTGGAGGCAGGCAGGTAAAACGTGGAGGCACTCGGTCCCCGTTGCTGCTGCAGGAGAGTGCTGAGAGTAGGGTCCTCATTATTTAACAGTTTTTTTCTTTTTCACTTTTTTAAATGTATATGGCAAGTTTCTGCATCTCTTTTTGGCTGGTAATTTTTTTCAGATGCCAAGACGTAACCCACGGTGTTCAAGGATGTGGCAATTACTGCATTAAATTTGACTCTGCAGTTTCCCTCCCTCACCCTCACCCCAGTTTTTTTCTTGCAGCTTTTTTTCGTCAGCCTGTCATTAGTACTTCAGTGGGAAAATAGATTACTTGAGACTTTTCCTCCAGAGGCACAAGGGGTTTCTGTTTTAGAGTGAGCTCATTAAATAATAATCATGGGGAAAGGTCATTTTAATGAGCCCTCAGCTCCCAAAAGAAAGTAGCTCGTCTGGGCTGAATGCTAAGCAAGAGCATCCCCAGTTGTTATCATCTAAGTTACGTGGCAGATCTGGATGTAGCACAGCAAAAGCCTTTTAGTATTTCACACTGCTCAGACGGCTGTTAATTGAAAACGGGGTTTGTATAGTTTTGCTTTTCTTTTTTTTTTTTTTTTTTTTTTTTTCCTTAGTTTTTTGATGTTAATTTCCTCCATGCACCTGTTTGGTTTTTTCTTCCCTCCAAACCCAACCTCCAAAGAAAGATAATTTAAGCCAAAAAAAAAATTAATTGACAAACACAGCAGAAAGATACAGAGTGCTGATTTGGTTTGATGTGGCTCTGGGCTGGACCCACTAATGCATTTCAAAGAAAACCCAAAAGAGAGAAATACACGTTTCAAAAAAAGAAGAAATCTGTTCTTTAAAGAATCCAAAAAGTTCTGAGGATAGTGGATTTTATGTAAGGGTGAGATTGCCACATTTCCATGAAGAGTCTGTGTTAACTTCCATTCTTCCCTTCCCGTTCCTTCCTGCATCTTTTCTTTGTTTATTTTGCTGCTGTTGGAAATTTTGAGGATATCAATCCCTTCTAGGTGCCAAGTCCTTGAGGGTTTTTGGGTTTGCTTTTTGATTTTGCTCCAGGTAAGCAGATAGGTAACTTGTCCCTAATTGGCTTTGTCTGTTTTTCAAGTAACCTGTCTGCTTTAAAAAAAAAAATTAAAAAAAATCCCAGTTTTATGGGATAAAGTCTGGGGAGGGGAAGGGATATGGGAGGAGGTTGGGGAATCTGGAACAAATGGGTGAATGCATTGTAAATCCCTCTGGGGTGTCATTTAGTGGTGGGGAAACCAAAGATGCAAAACCTCCTGGGGTGGGCGATGGGCATGGAGGGGGAGGTGGGGAGGGGTTATTGGTTACAGTTTGGGTTTTTCTGCAAATGATTTTTATTTTTATTTCTGGTTGCTCTTTCTCAGAAGCATTACTTGAAGGGATATTTGGGTAATAGGGTTTCTAATGGCTTTCCCTGATACTAAACCGATTAATAACCTCAGCTTTTCTAGAAGTGCTCGCTTTCTCCTTGCAGCTGCTTGACCAACCCTTTCACCCCTGCCCCTATCCATGACGCTTTGAATGTCTGTGTCGGTCTCTTGCATTTGCTCTCACGCTGCACTAAAGAAGCAAAGTGGTTGCTGGTTGTAGGGCAGACACTTCTCAGCGAGGGTCACTAGCCATGAACCTGAACCTTGACCATTGTTATGTAGGTAGGCAAAACAACTTTTCTTTATGTCATCTGTCAGCCTCAGATGTTTCGATGTTACCTCCATGAATAATGACACGTAGCTCTGTGCGTTCTCTTGGTTATTTTAATTTTGAAGATGATTGCTGTCCACTTCTGACTTTCCTCTGTCCATGAAGAGTCTTGCATGGCAGATTTGCGTGTGTGCATGTGTTTGAGGACTCCAGAAGTGCTTTACTGTTTGCACACTTGCTTTTTGAGAACCTCTTAACCCAGCAAAGGGAAGGATTTGCAGATGGGTCCACTTCGAGAAGCGACAGCGCTGCCTGCAAAGGCTCTGCCACTGTCCTTAAAGGTTTCTGGGCCACGATGCAGACTGTCCTAGTATCAGGGTAATTGGCTCACCACGGCCCTGCTGATATCTATGTCAGAGGTAGGATTAGCTGCAGGAAGATCTGTTTTCATCTGGTTTGGGATAGAAGAGGTAGGGACATGCCGCTTTCTTGCAGACCAAACACCATGTTGCCGTTTCGATAACAGGCAAAGCTTGTGGTGTTTCACCCAGTGACCTTAGAGAGGAAACTGCTCATGTGGGCCAAAGCCATATGGGACCTTTGAAAACCATCAGATAGGTAATACCAGGAGCTTTCTGAGGCCAAAGAACAATCCTTCCTCCTTCTCAATACTTGGTTTTCCTTGAAAAATTACAAAGAAATGAGTACCTTCTTCCCTGCTCTCCTTTCCCTAACTTGGAGGATGATTTTATCCCAATAAAAAAAAAAACAACAACCAAAAACCAGCAAGGGATAACTGGTTCCCTACACAGTCATTCCTATGTGATAGTTATAATATTTTTATTTTTTTCTAAGTACTTCTGGGGTCAGCAGCACAGCACACATGGAGGGAAAAGAAAATAATCTTCCAGTGATGAGAACTGGTGTATTTGACAAAAAAAAAAAGGTACAATCTTAAATTGGAGATTCAAAAATAAGTAACCTCTCCAGAATTTGGACAGATCACAGAAATCCGATGTCAATGACCCAGTAGCTGTCTAAAGTCTGCCTGTACTTAGCCTGCTTTGTATGCTGTAGGCCTGCTTGGTGTTATGAGAAAATCATGCTATTTTTTTTACAATGTGAAATGACTCTTTTTAAGTGTGTGGTTTTACTCCCCCCTTTCCAAGCCTTTCCTCTCCACATTCCCCTCAATCCGTCTGTTACATCAGTCTTTAAAAACCAAATTGCTTAACCAGTTTCTGTTCATCATTAACAAATCTTCATTTACTGCTCTCCTACAGTAAAATACCATGTCAGCTTAACTGTTAAAAGCAGTGAGAAAGTTTAGTATTTTTCGTTGAGTTTGGTTTTTAATTTAATGCAGGTAAAAATTTTAAAAAGAAAAAAATCATCTTTGGCTCCAGTTTATCTCGCATCAGTAGCATTTAAAGATTAATTTATTGTTTGTTTTGGCTGTAGAGTTGTATGTACGTGTGTGGTTGCGTGTGTGGGTATATACACACATATACAGGCTCTTAAAGTGTTGATTAGAAAAGATAGTTTTAACTTTAAATACTTTTTCCCTTACCCTTGCTTAGTGTTAACAGAATTGCCGTTGAAGGAAAAAATGATTTTAAAAATGTCTTTTTCCCCATTGTTAACAAAAAAATCACCTTTTCAGGAGAAAAAATAGAGGCTTCAATTGTGTAAAGGCATCTGTGCAGACTTCATTTGAAGCCCACGCATAGTTTGGGTACAGTAGGAGTAAAACTCCTGCTTCCCATTAAACACAGGCATCGTGAGTCTCTCCAAGAAGCCGTGCGGATGGCCATAGAGCACCAGCAACTTATTTGCCACCATGACCATAAATCTGGGAACTTAGTTGAGAAGCATGGGGGTTTGGAGCAGAGCCCCACATGTCTTCTTTTTGTTTCATTTGTTAGTTTCCGTCCCTTGGAAAACCAGGAGGAAGAGGAGCAGGGGTTGCGGTGTGCATTTAGAGCGGAGTTAGCAAGATCTGCCCTTGCCGTGAGAGGTGGAGGAGGATAGATCTGTGCTCCCAGTGTGTTAGAACGTGTTTATTTTCGGGCTGCAGATTGAATCTCATGCTGATAAAAATATAAGTACTTTGGCAAAAATGCTGACAAGGGACTGTCTCCGTTTGTCTTTCCGTAGTGTGACACCGTATATTTGGAAGAGGTTAGAATAACTGCCGGGTGTGTGATTGTCTTGTACATTTTCTGTAGCGTGACTAACAGCTGCTTCCACCTTGGCTTTTAAATCTGTTTTACCTTGGTGTGTTTGAAACCCCGGAGCTGCTGGGCGCCCTTGGATGTACAGAGGCTTGCGGTGCCAAAGGAGCGGTGCCGCCCGTGCTCGGCACGGCCCCCGGGCAGTCTTGAGCCGAGGGCGCTGCGTGGGACTGAGCATGGAGGGATCTTCCTGCAGACTTTCCCCTTTTTTGGCCGCTTTTCCTCCCCAGATGCTCAGCGAGCGGCTCTCTGCTCGTCTGGCTCTCAAGGTCTGGTGTGAGGGGCTGTACAGGCTGATTTTTTTTTTTCTTTTTTTTTTCTGGTTTTCTTGAGAATTACTGAATTTCAGAGCCAAACGGGATGCGTGGAGGGGGGTCTCAATACCCCATGGTGCGTCATTGAACTCGGGCACGGTTTTGCTGCCTTTCAGACAGGTGGCTTCTGCGTCTCAGAATAGCCGGGTTCATCTGGATTTGTTTTCTTTTTGGCAAAACATTGTAGAAAAAACAGCATTTGTGCCCCTTTCTCTGATAGGGAAAAAAGAATCTGATCCTAATTTGCTGCGGGGTTTTTTTTTTTTTTTGCATGTGGTTTTTATGCAAGGAGTGAGCAGGGCTGCGGATTTCTTGGAATTTACTGCAGGACTGTAGGCTTAGTAGCATTTTAATATCACAAGGAACCAGCCTGAGCAACTGAAATGGGGAAGGGATTTTTATGCAGTTAAAAATTAGTATTCCATGACTATCTGATGTGTGCTACAGAGGAAAGCTCTCCTTGTTAAAAACCAAAACAATAAAAAAGAATAGCTGGCCATTACTTCAGTTGATAAAATGCAAGGATGAGAACAGTGTTTTCTGACATTCTTATTATTTCTAATGTAATGGAAAAATAATCCAAAGTGGAAAAATAACACTTGTGTTATTGTATTTTTTTCTTTTTTTTTTTTTTCCTGAACAGCCAAGTGTTGAGGACATTTTTATCTATCCCAGAGGGCATACGTGAAAAGAAAAGGATTTTCATGTTCATTCCAGCTCATTTTGAAGGGATCTGGTTTCTCATTTGGCTGGCTTTCAGAGGCAGGCATAGCGGCTGGTGGGGAGCTGGCGAGGGGGCTCAGGTGGGGAGAGCAGGGCTCCTGCTAGCGGTGGAAATTTTGATGATCCTACTTAAGCCCTCAATTTCAAAAGAAATGAAATACCTTTTCCAGACCCATTTTTTGCAGTTAAATATATATATATATTTATATATTTATAGGTATATGTGCTCATATGTGTGTGTGTGTGTATGTATGTGTGTGGTACACGTGAATTTGTGTAGTGTCTCTCGCTCACTAGCTGGATGAGATGCTGTTAAAATTAATTGCCTTTGAGCTGATGACAGGCTCTTGGGAAGCGCTGTAGGAAGGGAGAGGTGCCGCTCTCAGAGGATCTACCTCCAAAATACCCGCTGTATATGCACACCATAGAGGAGAACCCCAGCCTGCCGCTCCGGGCGGGTGTCAGCCGAGGCAGGCAGCAATTTCTTTGCCAGAATTAGATTTTTGGGCTGTGGGCAGCTCTTGCTGCCTGTGCTGAGCTGGGTTTCCCTAGCCTGAGCTGTAGAGAGGGAAATGAAAGACACAGCGAATTCTGAGGCAGGGCGTTGAAACACTCCTCCTTGTCTCCAACACTACCTACGCTTTCCCTCCTTATGCATTCCAAATCCATCGCTTTCAAATTATTATTTCCCTCCTCCCCCCTTTGCATTTTTGCCTCCTGCCCCTTCTCCTCTCTGTGTCCTCCCTGCCTCCCGCCGTGGCGCAGGCTCATCTCTGGTATTCCCCTTCCATGCTGATCTGTGATTCTTATTACACTAATGGATTTCGTTATGGAAGAAGAGGTGATGGGCGGGAGGGGAATCCCACAGCTCCGAGGTTGGGATTTTCAAAGGAATTAAGCTTTTAATTCCTCATGAAAGCTGCAGGGAAGGGGTGAGTGGCGTCCTTTTCATATCTCTGCCAACACCCTGCTCTTCCCTCCCTTGCCTTGAGTGGGTCCTCTTTGCCATACCCTGTATTGCCGTGTCCTTCGAGGGTGGTGGTAGGCAGGATGGTGTCGGACATATGGCCATAAAGACACATGCGTGCCATGGCTGACTTTCTGGCTCAGCTCATGGGTGGCTCAGTGCTACTGTCGTGAGCACAGAGCAGCAGGAGAGTTACCGATTTGGGGTGGAAATGTGGCTGATGCACAGCTCCATGAGATTTGTAATGGGCTCCCTCTTTTCTGCGTGCTAGATTCTAGCTCAGAGGAAGAGGAAGAGGAGGATGAAGAGGAAGAGGAGGAAGCAGAGGACTATGGGATGGATGGCACCGACAGGCTTTCATCGCCTGCCCTTGACGAGAGCGGCCTGGGCCTACTGGCAAGGTTTGCTGCCAGCGCAATGCCCAGCCCCATCGTTCCCCCTCCGCTTTCCATCATCCAGCTGGAGGCCAAGCAGAAGGCAAAGAAGAAGGAGGAGCGGCAGAGCCTGATGGGTGAGTTGCTTGGTTAGAGTTGGCACCGTAGGGGGCAAGGTAGAAGGTTCAGGAGGTCCTACTGTGCTGCCAGAGAGCAGGTTGTTACCCAGGCACCGTCTTGCCCTTTCTTTGCTTTTGGCTGCTTGGTCCTGATGCTGAAGGTGGGGGGAACCACCTGGCAGGAAAACAAGAACCAGTCACGGGTATGGCAGGTTTAGCAGCTGCAGCCATGGCTTCCCTTGGGGCAGTTGCCTGCAGCTTCCTTAAATTTTCCTCTTTTCCTACCTGGTGAATCCTGAACGGTCATGCTGCAAGGGCAGGCGGTGGGATACTGTCCGCCCTTGGACAGAGTGCTGAAGGCAGTGAAGTGTGGTTACATTTTAGGGAAGGAAACATGTGCTAAATGCAGCTGATCTTAGATACCCAAGGAAGCAGAGACACCCAAACAGAAGAAAAACCCCTTCAATCAGCCCGTTCCATCAGCTTCCTCATAGAAACCAGCCAGCGAGACTTGAAACAAGCGTTCCTCTGCTCATGTGTTTGCAGTGCCAGACCCTGTGTTTCTGTCCCCATCTCTCTCTCAGTTTCAGTGCGTTACACATAATTGGCAGTTTCATTTCTTCCCCTCCCTATGCCCTGCACAAGTGCCCATTGGTGACATCGTTCCTGGTCAGACAGGTCTATATGGGCTCCATTTATAAATTCTCTATTAATATTTATTAAGTGATAATGGAATTTATAGCATGCTTCAGAATGGAAAATGATGTCTTCCTTGGGAGCCCGGCTTGTTTTAGCACTGCTTCCATGCTATATTAGGCTTTTGCCAACTTGTTCCAACAGCCTGTTAAGAATTTATCGTCTCGTAACCTGCCCTCCTTGAAACTGGAAGCATCTAGAAATTGTCTCATGCGGCAGTGAGAGAGGAGAAGGGATGTCGTAATTTCCAATGGGTTTTCCATTTTGAGCCTTGCCAGCTTCAGTTTTGATGGGCTCGCTCTTTCCCTGCTTGTGCTGGGGCTGTCTCAGGGGAAGAGGTTTGGGTAGAAGATGAGAGCAGGTTCCTGCAGCCTGACTTTACCCAGGAAAGTGAGCATATCTGGGAGAGGACTGAGAGAAGATACTCTCCATACTTGTGCCTCATACAAGTTTTCATCTACCCACGTGAATGTCGTTTGGTCCTCTATGTCCTTTGTCAAGGATCTTCTGCAAGCAATAGTTTCACAGCAGGGGCCATTCACTGTTGGGCTTGAGAAGAGGCTCTGCCAAGCGAGGCGGGATCTCAAACCTTGTTGATCTGAAGGCAGAGTCACACAAATGAGCATGCAGAGAGGGCAGATCCACAGCAGGTTGCAGAAGGATACAAGAGAGACCTTTGGCTGATGCTCTTTATTGGAGAGGGAGAACCAGATTCTGCTGATGTTTCTACACATCTTCAGAGGTGCTGTGCTGTCCCATGAGGTCCAGTGCCCTGGGAAATAAATGGATTTAGAAAATCTGGGCTGAGTCTCTTGTTCCAATATACACTTACTACACGACCTTGGGCAGTTTTTTCCTGGATATTTGTGTCCCTCTGATGGCACGGTGCCTGTGCAGCCACAGTGCTTTGCCTCCCGTCCTGCCCACGTTGCTGAGTGTGTAGTTGCTGCCTCAGTTTCCCTTCTGCCCCTGGAAACATATGATCTTGCTCTCCTGTGTCAGGTTCTAGGGAACACACTGTAGGTGGTGAACATCTTGGCGTTCCTACAATATGTCAGGCCTCTGGGTACTGCTGCGCCCGTGATGCTGAACAGAGGCCAACGCGGGGATTTCCATTTGCCACAGACAAAAGATCATTTGCCTCTCTTGACTTTAAGGCGGTTACCTGAGCCAGTAAAAAGATCTGTGGTGTTTGATGGCCAATGGGAAGAAATAAGCTGGAAGACTGGGTTTATTCAATTCATAAAAGAGGTCGTTCTCTTGAAACGAAGGTGAGACTGGAGTGTACTCCCGCCAGGAGGGGAGGAAGGCTCAGCGTGAGGGGTTTGTGCTTTGCTTCAGATGAGGAACTCCTTTTTATGGAGGGGCAAATGTTAAAGGATATTTTGTCTTACGAGCTTCCCTACAGCGTTTTGGTTGTGGGAGAAGGGAGAAAATGAAGGCAGGGAGCACACTGACCCATACTGCCTGAAGGGGTGGACTCTGGTTTGGGGCAGTAGAGACTTATTTTCAGGGAAATGAGTGTTTTATGGGGTGGAAACGCAGATCTGACGTGGCCTCTCTTGGCTCAGCCAGGGCTTTGACTGATGGCTAAATCCTTTGTGCCTAGGAACAGAGTTTGAATACACTGACTCGGAGAGTGAGATCAAGATCAGGAAGAAGTCTCCCTCAGGGCTGCTGCGGGGAAAGAAGGGGCCACTGGAGGTAAGCAGCATCCCACCAAACCAGGCCTCCAGCAGCCTCGACTCCGGATCTGGGAGCGCCGACAAGGCCAAGCTTGGGTCTGAGAAAGGCCGCAAGCTGAAGAAATTCAAGTCACCCAAGGACTTGAGCTTTGAGTTTGGGCTGGAGGCCAGCGATGACGACCTGTGGAACCGGCGTCGGAGCGAACGGATCTTCCTCCACGATGCCACCACATCCTCGGCCATGCTGACCCCCACGGTGCCTGCCAGCTCCACTCCTGTCTCCAAGCCTGGGCGCTGCGGCAAGGGGACACCCATGAGCCCCAAAAAGGAGGGCAGCAAGGGGAAGGAGAGGAAGGAGCTCAGCAAGGTGAGGAAAGCGCTGGCAGAATTGATGTGGGACCCCTGGGGAGCTGAGGGTGAAGGGAGGGTGATTAACTCTGCTGGGGCAGAGGAGAGTTGAGTCCTGTCTCAGCGATTGCCCCAGTGCTGTTTGGCTGCTCCTTGTACAGCAGGAGTAGCTGTCAGGCTTGGATCTGACTCACAAGGAGTAAAAAGCCTGTTGTGTTTGAACAGGGCAGATTACTTATGTCACCCTCCATGTCCCGAATCCATCCTGCTTGGATTGGCCGGAGTGGACATCCTGCATTAAAACATCTGCGAAATCTCCCTCCTGCTCTCTGCACAACCTTATCCACTTGCTGAGCTGTGGCCCCCATGGTGGCCTTTAGAGCTGTTGACCTTTTATACGATGTTTTCTGAGGGCTGTCCCTGGCTGTTGGTGGCAGCGATCTCTGGGGTGCTTGCTCTTTGTCTTGGCTGAAAGCGTGGCTTCCTCCAGCTCTGGTTCAGTTCATGGCAGCATTATGGGGGAGCGCTGATTGTGGGGAGAGTGAGACAAGTTAGTTGTGACATGAGGCCAGCTGGGATCTTCTTGGAGCTCTTTGGGGGAAGGTTTGATGGGCAGGAGTTGCTCTCCAGGGTAATGAAAAGCTCTTCCAAAAGTGTTTGAAGTCTGAAAGCAGAGCTGAGACATGTAGGATGTGGTGCAGTCGCTGAACAAAGTGCTGACTGAATGTCATCCTGCCTGTGCACAGCCTGCTTTGTTCCACCTTTCCTCTCTCCCCGGGCCCGATCTTTACCAGTCCTCTCTTTACTGATGAGAGTGTTTTCTTTTTATTTGTAGCAGCGGAAGAAGGGTAAAGAAACACCCTGCTGCTCCTCCTCCTCGTCCATGTCTCCTCCTGGCATCCCTAGCTCCCCATCTGATGTTCGTGTCAGCCTGGCAAGTGCTCTGAGCTCCACCAAGAAGAGCAAAGCCAAAGTGAAAGCCAAGGAGGTGAAAAAAGAGGTGAGGGGGTGGTTCTAGTCTGAGTGCACTGGAGGGTGACTGACAGAGCCCTGCTCTTTTCCTGGGCTGTTGCAGTGTGAGGGAGGGAAAACAGATACGTGGGTTTTGCTGGATGGGTTACAGGCAACATGCTGGTTTGAGTAGTCTAAAATCCAGGGAGATATGTCAGGTAGTACCTGCTGCAACCGTCTAGTGTGTGTTTGGCTTCATCCCTCAAATTAATGAGCCAGCAAGATTTTCTCTAAGGTTGCCACAGGGTGGAAGGAGAGCCTTCATGGATAGCAAGAAGCAAGGAGACAGCAGTGGAGTTGCCCTGCGCAGCACTGGGTGAGCCAGGTCACCACTGGTTTCTGCTCCATTGCTGTAGCCTGTCTTCTCTCATAACACACGTTACTGTGTCTTCTCACATGACTTCTGAGTGTAATGCTTATGGTCTGTGTGTAACAGCAAGAAATGGATCGTGAGGCTTTGAGAAGAAATAGGAACAGTGCCTGCTACCTGTTCAGTGAAGACAGGATCTCAGGAACACTGTGCAGAGAGATGGTGAGCTCGGAGCAGAGCTACAGCTGTCTGCTCCACAGCATCTCTCCTAACCTCCCGGAGTGAGATGTGGCTAGGATGTTGAAATAGCTTTTGGTCAGCTGTCACCGATGCTTGGGAATAAACCTGGAGAAACAAAGGTCTTTGTTCAACCAAACAGCCACTTAACTCTCTGTGTGATCAACGTTGCTGAGGGTGGAGACAAGTTTGTCGCAGTATCTTCAGGTTATTTGTTGCTGGAGGAAGGTGAGATGGAGTCAGAGTGTTGCCTGTTGTCATCCAGCTGACATGCTGCTTGCTCTCCTGCAGAACCGAGGGAAAGGAGGAGCTGTCAGCAAGCTCATGGAGAGCATGGCAGCGGAGGAGGATTTTGAACCCAACCAAGACAGCAGCTTCTCAGAGGATGAGAACATCCCACTGAGCATGCTGGTAGAGCGACCACCCACACCAGGTGAGGGCAGGAAGGGCTGAGGGGCTCGTTGTACAGGTAGAGGAGCTGAGCAAGTTCCCCAGGGCTGCTTGGAGGAGGACTGTGCTGCTTTCATATGTTCCTCATCCAAAGCCACGAGTCCTTGGAGTGGAGATACCGCTTTGCCAGTCAATTTGACTTGCCAAAACCAAGCCTTATCAGAGTCGCCCACTGTGACATCTAGATGAAGCCCAGCCTCTGAACTGCCCTATTTTCATTTACTGATACATTATTATTATCAAGAGGGGGAACTTTCTGTTCAAGAGGGCAAGATTTTCCTCTGCCAGGAGCTAGCCAGAGAAAGAGAGAGCCCTTTCTGCAAAGATCTGACTGGCCTTTTCCTAGGGGAGGGTGATGCTGGGAGTATGAGGTTTCCTTCCTTCCTTGCAGTCACTTTTTCACATATGGTGCTCTCTAATCCCCATCTTGCTCCAACACCTCACAGCTCCTCGCTCCTGCATAATTGACAAGGATGAGCTGAAAGATGGTCTGCGTGTCCTCATCCCCATGGATGACAAGCTGCTCTATGCTGGGCATGTCAAGACAGTGCATTCACCAGACATGTGAGTTGAGGGACTACCGTATCCACCTGGGATCTGCCAGTGAATGGGGCCGTAGCTGATGCAGGGATTGATTTGGGGGTTGTGTAGAGCTGGCCGGAGAGAGACCAACAGAGCCTGGCAGGGAGGGAAGGAGAGTTCGCTCTGGTTTGTCAGCACCAAAGAAAAATCCAATTACCTGCCATTAAATGCTCTCAACTAAACTGGTGGTTGGGCTCAGCGAGAGGTTTTTGCTGATAGGGGCGATGTCTTCCACGTGCCGTGTCTGACTGGGCCTTTGTGTTTCAGATACCGTGTGGTGGTGGAAGGCGAGAGGGGCAACCGTCCCCACATTTACTGCCTGGAGCAGCTCTTGCAGGAAGCGGTATGTGAGGCCAAAGGGTGCCTGAGCCCTGTTTTGGGGTGGAGGAGGCTAGCTGGAAGCTTCACCGTCCCCCAGCTGGGGCTGCAGGGGTGCCTTGGTCCTGCCCCCATGGCCAGTCTGGACAGAGCTCCCCTTGGTGTGGGTCACTGCCCTGTGGCTGGGCTCCCCCGCCGTCAGTGGGCACTAGGCCTGTATGCCAGCAGGAATGGTCCTTCGTGCTGCCCTGTGAGCAGACAGGTGACTGTTTCCTGGCAGGGGATCTGTCCCTTGCTTTCTCCAGAGCTGCTTTGCTACACTCCACGTGTGGTGGAATGGTCTGTGCTAGTGCCGAGAAGGTCAGTAATTGCTTTCCTCTTGCCCTGAGCAGATCATCGATGTGAAACCACCTTCAGTGCGGTTCCTGCCTGAGGGCACAAGGATTGCAGCTTACTGGAGCCAGCAGTACCGCTGCCTCTACCCAGGGACAGTTGTCCGAGGTAAGGCCACCCTGGCTACTGTGCACTGTGAACCAGGGGATGTCTCAGTCCTGTGTGTCCTGAGGGATGTCAGGCTTGTCTGGGGAAGCCCTGAGGTCTGCTGTGAGTGTCCTGGAGGTCACAGCCTGGCCTATTCTTCTCCTCTAGGTCATGCCCAACTCAGTCATGATGCTGGTTTAGTAACACCCTGTTGGTCCAGGAGATGTGCTCTCGTAGGAGTAGGTCTGAGCAATATAGGAGCTTAAAATATCAGAGAGATTCAGCATGCTTCAGAAAGTCAGAATTAACTCTAGCCCAGACACCAAAGATTTCTGAGGTTGTGGAGGTTTCTAAATCACCTGCACACTCATAGCTTTGCCTCTGACACATCAACTGCCCCATCTGGTCCCATTAAAAAGCCAGTGAAGAGCCCTGGACAATTGATGGGTCTTGTTTTTGGGCCCTTGATCGCATTACATATCTATAAGGGAAGAATTACTTACGAGTTATAGATCAGTGATGCTGATGCGAGAAGGGAAGGTGGGAACACAGCTTATTTCTCTTGGAGAGAAGGTGAAAAACAACAGCTTGTGATTGCTGAGAGTAGTTACAAAATGCAGATTTAAAAAAAGAGTATAGTGAAAACAGAGAAGTGAATTTCTGCAAGAACAGAGGGGAAATAGGGGAAGGAGGTAGGAAGTCAAACTAGAACGGCTGTATGTTCTGGAGCAGTACTGTTGACTGGGAAATTTCACACTGGCTGGGACGGTTTGGTATTATCAGGGACTTTCCGTTGCAGAGCAAGTCTTCTGGGCTCTCCTTGCATAGCCTAGGAAAGGTGGGGATGGGATGCTTTGGAGCTGGTGCAGGATCTCTTGTCTTCCCCCATGTCCCCACTTCCCTGACAAGGGGTTTGTACTCTTATGTTTGTCCCTAATCCCGTCTTCTGCTCCTCCAACCCACAGGAGCCCTGGATCTGGAGGAAGATGGTGATCTCATCACAGTAGAGTTTGATGACGGGGACACGGGACGTATCCCACTGTCTCACATTCGGCTTCTCCCACCTGACTACAAGATCCAGTGTGAGTCTTGCTGTTCATTTTTTTCCATGATATTTCCCACTATGAAATGTAGGGAATTTTGGACCACCTGCCTCTGAGATTTTGGGCTGAGTTCACAGACTTTCAATCGCAAAAATTGCACCATCAATTTTGGACATGCGGAGCTGAGATGGGATATAACCCATGGGGAAAAAATGCAGAATTGGTAGGAATTATATCACATCTCTGTTTTACATGCTGTTTGACTTCATTTGACTGTCTGTTTGACCTGTTGCAGGTGCTGAACCTTCCCCAGCCCTTTTGGTGCCCAGCACCAAGCGCCGTAGCCGTAAATCCAGCAAAGACACTGGAGAAGGAAAAGAAGGCGCTACACTGGGGTCAGAGGAGCCCGTGTCGAAGGGCAAGGGGCGAGGGAGAAAGCCAAGCATCAAGGCGAAAGCTGGTAGGTTGTCACCGCTGCCAGACTGGGAGTTGAGAGAGTCCTTTCACAGTTCCCCACACTCTCCTCAAGGTAGAGCTGTTGCTTGGGGCAAGATTTGGAGGGGAGCGGATGCACCGCTTGAGTGCAGAGTATCCATGCATCAGCTTGCTCGGCTTTGGCTGCGGTTTGCAGGAGGCTGGCTCAGAAGCTGGCCTGTGATGCGAGAGCCTCCTGTCAGTCAGCGCTGCAGAGTAGGGTCCCTTTTTTAGCAGAGCGTCTCAGTGGTCATCAGTAGGGCTGAAGATGCAGGAGATCTGCAGTTTGGTTCCCCTGCAGTTGAAGCAGCATTGCTGAGCATTGCCCATCAGCTGCTCGTGGACACTGGCATCAGGCCAGGCTGTTTAGCAAAGCCTTTCAGTGAGCAAGGAGGACCTGGGCCTCTTTGGAGATGCCTAAGCCTTCAGGAATGAGCCACCCTTGGCCAGAGACCAGTCATCACTGTTGTGTGATTGTGTCTGAGCTAATAGTGCCCATCTGGCTGGATACCATCACGCCTTTGTGTTTCTTCCCCGCTGCAGAAGAGGCTGCCTTGCCAGAAGAGAAGGATCAGGTGGAGTCTTCACCTGCTACCTCTTCAGTCCCAGAGAAGCCAGCCTGCTTGGGCAAACCAAGCATGAAGGGGTCACGAAAATCGCAACCGCTGCCGACTGGAGGCTCTCCTGCCCCCACAGAGGAAAAGCGGTCAAAAGCCAGCAAAATGAAGATCTCCACTAAGCTGCATAGTCCCCCCCAGCCCACCTACCAACCTGCTGTGTTCGGCAGCATCCTCAGCACGGAGCCATACAACGAGCTCCCGGGGACGCTGGCGGCCTTCGGCTCCAGCGATGCTTCAGCCTCGAAAGCCAAGGCCAAGAAAGGGCGGCCCACAGAAGAGACACAGGAGTTTGGCACCATGGTCAAGGCTCAGAGGAAGCATGACAACGAAATCCTCATCAAGCTGGACCATGAGGGAGTGATGTCTCCAAAGACAAAGAAGATGAAGGAGGCGATGAGGATGCTGGAGGACTCGAACCTGGCCAGTCGCAGAGACAGCAAGAATCTCTTGGGGCTGGGCTATTCCCCCGCAGTGGGTGCTGAGGGCAAGCAGAAATCTTCCCGAGCCAAATCAGCTGAAGGAGACCCTTCCCCTGCCAGCTTCGGAGGAAAGTTCGAGGGCTCAGTGGAGAGCCTCACTGCTTCGAAGGACCAGGAAGAAAAGGCAGCAGCTCCTGCAGCCGTGGAGGAGTCTGAGAGCAACAGCAGCGACAGCAGCTCAGAGTCAGAGGGAGAAGAAGAGGCTGAGAAGAACCGAGGGGAAGCCCAGGACAGCAGCTCGGCCAGCTCAAGAGCATCTACCCCTCTCTCTTCCTCCAACTCCTCCTCCTCTTCCTCTTCCAGCAGCAGCTCCTCTTCGTCATCTTCTTCCTCCTCTTCCTCAGCCTCATCGACCTCTTCTTCATCAAGCTCCAGCTCCTCATCCTCCTCCACTACAGATGAAGATTCCTCCTGTAGCTCTGATGACGAAGTAGCTGAGGCCCAGCCAAGTTCCTCGGTGCAGCAAACCCTCCCACCCAAGCAAACCAAGCAGGCAGGGAAATCCCGCGCGTCCTCCCACCCCCAGAGCCAGAAACAGCCGGCGCAGCAGCCGGTGCAACAGCCGGCACCGCAGCAGAGCGGCAACAAGAGCCGGCCCAAGAAGCGCGAGGGCATCCACCTGCCCACCACCAAGGAGCTGGCCAAGCGCCAGCGACTGCCGTCGGTGGAGAACAGGCCCAAGATCGCTGCGTTCCTCCCCGCGCGGCAGCTGTGGAAGTGGTTTGGGAAACCCACACAGGTAAACGGAGCCTCTCCTCCCGCTCCATAGTGCTCCGCGCTGGCGTTTGCCTTGCGGTGCCTCTTGCCGTGCCCTTTCCCTTCTCCTGGTGTGGTGAAACTCCACTGGCATGGTGCGTCCTCGGCCAAGGTCTCCAGTTTGCAAGGAGACTGGGGTTGGCTTTCACTGCGTCTGGAGGAGCCATCCTGCATAGTGTGTCCCTGTGTCCCATTTCCTGGGAAACGCCTGTGGACACTGTGGCTCTGGCGACAGCGAAGGGTGGGATGTGGGACAGGGCAAGCAGTGGTGGGTGGGGGAAACCTGGGCAATCCCTGACTGCTCACCTGTGTGATCTCTTGGCAGAGACGAGGAATGAAAGGGAAGGCCAGGAAGCTCTTCTACAAGGCCATCGTCCGGGGCAAGGAGATAATCCGCATCGGAGACTGTGCGGTCTTCCTCTCAGCCGGCCGCCCCAACCTGCCCTACATTGGCCGGATCCAAAGCATGTGGGAGTCGTGGGGGAACAACATGGTCGTCCGAGTCAAATGGTTTTATCACCCAGAAGAAACCAACCCTGGGAAGAAACTCAACGAAGGCAAGGTAGGCAGGTCTCCTTTTGCTGAGAGAGCTGCAAAGCTGCTGGTTCTCTTTTATTTCCAAGGATGAGGAAAACATCCATGGCCCAGTTTGTTACTGGTACCGTGATGGGGGTGGCCCTGTTGTTTCATGTTTTGGGGGCTGCCTGGTGTTTGCTCAAGGGAAGGGTGGGTTTTACTGTACTAGGAAAGTACAGAGACTTTTGTGTTGGTCCAAAAAGTGTCAAGAGCTGGGTCGAGACTTTTTACAGTGTAGAAACAACTGGCCTGGCGCTCAGAAACTCTGAATTTTGCACATGGGTGCAGTGGGGTTTGCAGCAGGCTTTTGGTGTTTAGTACCAGTAGCTGTGGGTGGGGGGCTGAGGTTGTGAAAGCACATGTGGTGGACAGGAGGTGATAGCATGGAAAAACAACTCATTCACTTGCTTTTTGTTTCTGTTTTCTCTTTTCCTCTTGGGCACAGCGCTGGGATCAGAAATCGGGCAGGAGTCTGTCCACAGCTTTGCAGGCATCCAACCAGAGGAAGGATTTTATGGAGGTTGGTGAGGTTGGGGGCGGGCTGGGAGGGGATGCCATAACAAATACTGCTGGGGAAATGCTTCCCTGAACTTTGCTGGCTCTTGCTTTTTGCCTCAGCTGCTGAGTCTGCAGTGCCCAGGACTTTGGGTGGGTGTTTCTGGGAGGGCGGGAGTAGCTGCAGGTGCTGGGTGTTGGGAGGAACAGAGGGCTGGTATCCAGCACCCATCTTTGCGTTTGTATCTTGGAAGTGAGGATGACAAACTCCCGTCCTCCGTGTTCACCTGTCCGTGTGCTCGGCAAGCGCGGCGTTCCCATAGGTGGGAGCTGAGTGAGAGTGAGGGCTCAGGTTTAGTGTGCTGGGTGGGCTGTGCCCACGCTGCCCGTGGGCCCGTGCAGATTCAGTGTCCCTCCCCTGAGCGGGCAGTGAGGATGAGTGGGGAGTTCTGGTTCAGTGTGAGCACAAGCCCTGGCCAGTTCTAATGGATGTTTTTCCCGCGTGTTGAAGACGATGCTGTAAATGCTGTGAGACCTAATTGCTCCTTTTCTTTACGTTTCCTTCCATTCCTGTAATGCAGCGAGCCCTCTACCAGTCTTCTCACGTGGATGAAAACGATGTCCAGACCATCTCACACAAGTGTCTTGTTGTTGGTCTGGATCAATATGAGCAGATGCTAAAGACGAAGAAATACCAAGACAGTGAGGACCTCTACTATCTTGCAGGGACCTATGAGCCCACTACGGGCATGATCTTCAACACCGACGGGGTCCCTGTCATCTGCTGACCGCCCAGGGGACGTGTGCCACCCCCTGGGAAGGGACGGGACAGACCTGAGGACGTGCCTGTTCAGACGACATGATTGTTTCTTTCAATGCTCATGACTTCTGTGTCACACTACAGACAGGAGAGCGCGAGAGACATGAGGAGGAAGGAGAGGGCTGAAGAAAGGGGTTGGGGAAGCAGTTACGGGACTTGAGGAAGATGCCGTTGGGGGAGTGGTGGTGCTTGAAACCCCAAGGCTCTTCTGGAAGTGGCTTTAAGTACGGTGACACTTGACCAACTTCTCCCTTCCTCCTTTTGGTCCAGGAAAGCACATGGGTCTCGTGATCATTTCACCAGCGGGACCCCCCGGCAGGAGGGATCCCTTTTGTGTCATTTGCCCCCATCAGTAACTCGGAAGCCGCCTGTACGTGGAAGGACACCCACAAGCCTTCTGCGTACGCTCCTCTCCGTCCTTATATTCCCTTTCCTGCTTAGTTTCGCATGACCCTTTAGGAAGAGCAGGGTGAAAGAGAAAGGAGATGAGTCTCTCTCAGCGCCTCGTCTCGATCCTCTCAGCGCCTTTCTGTGGTTCCATTTCCCAGGAGGCCTCTGGCTGGCAGCGTGGAGCGCGAAGGGGCAGAGCTGGCCCCAGCATGGAGATGGCAGAAGAGGTCCTCTCCAGCCTGGGAGGAGCCGGGTGGAAGACGAGCCAACATCCAGTCTGGGGTGCTGCCTTCCCACTGCCTTGAACAAACAGTCCCAGCCCACCTTCCCCATCCCTCCTGCCCTGGAACGCACTGGGGAGAGCAAGCGCATGGCTGGGGGGTTGAGACTTGGTGAACAAAGAACTTGTCTTGGAGTGTGTGGTGAAGGAGGGGCAGGAGATGACTGGGAAAAGCTGCTGCTCGGTGCCTGGAGCAGAGGAGACCACAGGCTGTTGGATTTTGGCATCCCTCACCCAGCTTTACCCGCCATGCCTTGCCTGAGCAGAGACGTGGAGCTGCTGGGAAGCCCTCACCCTTCATCTGAAGGGAACGGGGACCGAGTGCGCAGTCCGGCCGTGCCTGCCTGCAGCGTTTCCACAGCCGGAGCCCTGCTGCCGCCTTGGCCTCGGGGAGGGGACCGTTGGGCATGCTCCATCCAGCCGGCCAGCCTCTCCATAGCTCCTGGAGAGCTGCCGCCATCACCTCCTCCCTCCACGGAGCTGACCCTCCATCTCGCTCCCGCTGAGCACGCGCCGGACCCGTGGCATCACCGCCGCCGCACCAGGGTCGCACCCGGCCAGAGGGGCCACCAGAGGAGAACCACGCGACAATGCAACATCCTTGCACTTAAAACAAACGGAAAAAAATCCCTGGAGACGCACTGACCTTTGCAACTACCGACTCGCACTACAGATTGCTGGGACACGGAGCGGGGCCCGGCTCGGCCCGGAGGGATGGCCCAGGCTCCGGTGGGGAGACGCTTAAGACAAGGACAGATTGGAAACTATCCGCCCTGGTACCAGCTGCGTACCGGAGCTGGGGGGCCGGGGCTCAGGGGAGAGGGACGCCCCTGCGGAGTTACCCCTCGTCCTTCAAACGAACCACATGGTGCTGAGCTCCTACCATCTCCACCGCGGGCCACCGGCGCGGCAGATAGGACGGTTCTAGCCTGTACAGTTTTAATGTACCAAAAGACTCTTTAGCCCTCCTGTATTATAAGTCTTTAAATGGATTCAACTTTTTAATTATAAATATAAATATAAATATATATATATAAATATAAACTTTTTAAAACTGTGAAAAAAATTATGAAATTATAAAAAAAAAAGAAGAAAAAAACAACGGCAGAAATGAACACAGTCTGACGTTTAGAATATTATTTTTTATTTCCTGTTGGATTGTGATTGTAAATGATCTGGGAACAGGCACACCCCCCACGCTCAAAGTGTACTGTACTTCTAGAAGCAAATTGTGTGAGCATATTTTAAAAGAGCGAGAGAGAGAGCGCGCGAGAGAGATTTTATGCTAATGTTAAATAGAAAGCACTTAAAACCCACTGCCTTCTATGGAACACAAGGATATTTCAGACAATCGAGAGGAAAGGAGAGCCAGGTTTTTGTCTTTTTGTTTTGTTTTGTTTTGTTTATGTTTTGTTTAAAACAATTTTTTTGGCATTCTGTTTGTTGGCGAACTCTGTGTGATCTTTTTTCATAAAAAAAAAAAAATAATTGAAAAAAAAAACACCAAACCACCAAAGCATCTTTCTTTGTCTCGGTTGTCCTGACTGCGGGGTTTTTCACCCCATGGTGGCAATGATGGCTTTTTGGCTCAGCCCCTGCCTGATGCTTGGAGAAGGACCCAACCCAGGCACCGTGTGGCTTTTTGGGGAGCCTCCCCCTGTCCAACAGACACCCTGTGGGGTGACACTGATGGCATGAGCTGCACTTCATCCAGCCACGTTGGCAGGGTGGGATCCCCGGCACTGGTGGGGTCCTGCTCCCTCCAGCCCTTGGGCTTCGCTTCCTTGGGAGGTGGCACCTGCTGGCTCCTGGCACAGCGAGATACAGCCGGGCCCAGAAAGCAGCAGCCTCTGGTGTCGGCACCTTCTCCAGATGGTTTCTGCTCTGCTCAGCCCCTTCCCATTCCCACTTGCTGCCCACGAAGGCGTGCTTCTGCAGCGGTTTTCAGGCTGGCAGGGGTTCGATGGGACCTGGTGAGCACCATGAGGGGCACCCTGAAACCCTGCAGGGCATCACCCAGCCCTTCTCCAGCAGCCGAGTTCTGCAGTGTCAGGGCCATGCCAGTGGCACGACTAATGACCAGACATTATATAATGACGTTTCATCTGGCATCAGCTTCGTTAACGTCCCTTGCAATAAATCCTGAAGCTCAGCAGTGGCCCATGGGTGGCATCTGCAGTGCTGTGGCCTCGAGCCCCCACTTTGTGACGGGACAGAGCCACAGTGGGGAGTGGCAAGACCCTCTCTCTCTCACAGTTCAGGGGGGCAAAAACCAAAACACAACCCAAAAAAAGAAGAGACTTTTTTCCAACCAGCAGAAGTGAATTGGGTCTTTTACACAGCGATTGGTGTATTTGGGAAGCACCATCAATGAAAGCTGAGACCCACCATCCCAGAGCCACCAGGGACTGAAGGAGTGTTTCCTTCCTCCCTCCTCTTCCTCACCAGCCGTCCATCACCCTCCTCTGCAGCGCTGGTCCTCTTCCCTTTGGGATTTGGCAGTATTTTCATCCTGGCAGTGCCTTGGCTCAAGCAGGAGAAGACCCACCCTCTCCCTCCACTGGAGAGCTGCACATCGCTGATGGGGAGCCCCCCCCCAAAAGCAATGAGACCATCCTCCAGAGTAGCAGGGGGATATCACCCCAAGAAGTGGCCTTGCCAAGTGCCTGGCTGGGCAGCACGGGGCATTTCAGGATGCCACGGCCCCATGCCAATGGGATGCCAGTCCCTGTCCACCCTGGGACAGCCTTCTGGTTCCAGGCTCCCGTCTGAACATGGGCTGAGCGGGACGGTGGGGATGATGGTGGGAAGTGGGTCCCATCCCGTCCCCAATGCCCAGCCCCGGGGCTCAGTACCCCGACGTGAAGGAGCCGTTGGAGGTTTCGGTGTAGAAACAGGTACTGTGGGACGTACTGGTGAGGCTATAGGCAAAATATGCCACGGCCGAGCCCAACGTCAAGCCTGTCATGTAGGACACGGTCATGGTGTTACCTGTGGGAAGGGACACGGGGTGGTCAGGGTGCTCTGGCCACCTCGTGTGGGGTCACCGAGAGGGCTTGGTCCTACCTGCCAGCTCCCGCTGCTCGGGGCTCACTTTCCCAGCAGCCAGGATCATGGGCACACTGCCAAAGTAGCCGTTGGTGATGCCCATGAGGAGGGAGAAGATGCAGGGCCAGGCAGGGTGGCCGAAGGTGGGCCTCCCGTTGGGGTAGACGCACATGATGAAGAGGGGGATGAAGACCACTCGGAGGCAGGAGTAGACAAGGAGGTGGGTCCCTCTCCAGTCATAGGGCAGGGCAGCCAGGATCTGCAGCAAGGAACAGAGACCGTGCTGGAGCAGCGAGGAAGCTGCGGAGGGCAATGTGGTGCCCAAAACGGGACAGCAAGAAGAGGAGATGGTGGAAAGACCATCTGCTGCAGGAGCCCAAGCTCAGCCATGCCGGTGAGCAACCTCACGCTGGTTAGATACCCATGGGGTGGAGATGACCCTCCATGGAGCCAAGCGGCTTTGAAAGAAGACACAAAAAGGAGACAAGGGTGGAGGGAACACGTTACCCCTCACCAGGTTGGCAATCATTCTCTCCTACCTTACCGACGAAGTCAGAGAGGTTGAAGATGGCCATGATGAGGATGGGGAGCCATTCCCCCAGCATGCAGTTGTGGATCTCCGACTCCAGCCCAGGAAAGAGGCACAGCGTGATGAAGTAGGTCATGGCGATGGAGAGCATGTAGGCCCAGATGAGCCGGGACACGACGTAGCGGTGGAGCAGCATGTCTGGCAGGGACGGGCAGCACAGCTCAGCTAAAACCCAGAGCCTGCACCCCAAGGGTGGCTTCCAAAGATGGGATTGCCCCATATTTTTGGGTGCATTGAGAAAGGGATGACCCTTCCCCAAAGCCCTAGGCCACCCATTGCTCCTTATGCCCCACAAAATGCTGCAAAATTGTCTCACCCCTCTCCCCTGAGCCTACCACCCACCTCTGAAGCTGGGCCAGCTCCTCTTGATTTTGGGCCGAGGGACATCAAAGCGCATGTAGGTGCCACTGCCGGCCAGCTCAGCTTCGGGACCCGGACTGCCCTGGGGTGAGCTCAGCTGCTCCTGTGGCCGGTTCTCCTACATGGAGCAGAGGGGACACCAGTGCTGAGCGCCAGTGGGGAGAGGGACACCAAGGGGCATCAAGGAAACCCACCCTTGGCTTACAAATCGGATGTCCTCGGCAGTGACATCATGGTGGACACGGTAGCCTGTCCCATGGTCACTGGCTCCCCGGTTCTCGGGGAGACCCTTGCGGGAGCAGGTGGTGTAGTAGCGGACGAAGCGGGTGCGCTTCACCAGGAGGTGGAGGATGAAGCATGTCAGCTCCATGCCGATAGAGATGAAGAAGAAGATGACAGTGTTCTCCTTCTCATCTGACAGCAGTAGCTTGGTGAAGATGCGGCTGAGTGAGATGATGACCCCGGCGGTGCCTGATGGCATGGGAGAGCTATTGGCACTGGATCCTGCTGAGGCCTATGGCTCGGGGACCCCCCAGCAGCCCCCCCACCATATGGAAGTGATGGCTCCAGGTATGGAGCACCTACAAGCAGTGGTTTTTCTGGGGCAGTGGAGCCAGCTCTTGGGAGACACCCCCACCCCCAGCTTGGTGTGGCAGTGATTTACAAACCATTAACCACCCTGGTTTGCCAGGGAGCACCCTGGGGTGGACCTGATCTGCTGGCAACCTGGACACAGCAGGGCCCCGGAGTGACTCGCTGGAGCCCTGGGACACCATAGAGGAGGGTCCCGTCCCCCCCCGAGCGAGGTCGAACGCGGGTGCAGATGCAGGTACTTACTCTCTCCCGTCATCACGCCCTGCGTGTAGCGCTTGGGCAGCAGCCCCGTGTAGCCGTAGAAGCTGGATTGCTGCACTTCAGGAGGGATGCGCCGAGGGGAGAAGGAGGGATTATTGCTGCAGCCGAAATGCCGGGTAGGGGGAAGAAACCCCAGTGTCGTGCCGCTCGGGAGCTGCACCCTTCCTGAACAGTCGATGCAGCGCCCGAAGCCTTCTTGTCCCAAAAGCGGAGGGGCTTTTCACTCTCCCTGGATGCCCCACTATGGCTGTTCCCATCAAAAGGGGCCACCAGGTGCAGGGTCTTGGTAAGCCACCATGGTGGCCGAAATGGCAAAGCCATCGTGGTTTCAGGGACTGATGGACAGTTTGGTGCTGGTGCCCCCATCCAGTCCCGCGGTGCCCGGACAGAGTTCGCAGGGACAGAGCAGGGACATGAGGGTCAGCTTATAGGGATGCAAGCAAGAGGTTGTCCCAGAAGAACACGCTCTTGGGGATGGGGATGTTTTCCCAGCCCTATCTGAAGGGCTGTGCTTGCCCAGCACCAGCCACTGTCCCACATACCTGTGCAGCCAAAGGCCACCACCCCGACGGCGACCAGGTTAATGGCATAGGCTTGTCTGCGAGTGAAGAGCTCCAGCCAGACGTCGCAGATGCTGACAAAGAGCAGGGGCCCCAGGGCGAAGAGGTAACCTGCGGGTGGGAGATGGAGGCGGATGGTGGTGGTCGGCAATGTGGAGCCGGTGCTGCCAGAGGCTGTGGGGACCCCCACTCACCCACAGAGATCCGGGTGTGCAAGCTCAGCAGCTCCACCAGTGCGTTGTTGAGGATGACGGCCACCAAGGCCACCAGGATGTAGGTGAGGCTCATGTCGAAAACGATGGAGGTCCCTGTGGAGAGGCAGGTGATGGGGGGTGGTGGGGGTCTGGCTCCCCTGGAAGTGAGTCCGAGTTCTCCCCAGGTTTGGGGTGACTGGGAAGTGCTGCAGCTGCTGGAGACCTACCTGGGTATTTATGGTGCAAGTAGTCCACGTCGGTGATGAAGCTGTTGTATGGCAGAAGAAATCCCACCCCAGCCAGCAGCATGGCAAAGTAAATCCCATGGTATCGGTCCTGGGGCTCGGGATCCTCAGAAACTGATCCGAAAAAGAGAAAGAGAGAAAGACATGACAGTGGCACTGCTGCACCCATGGGACCTGCAGCAGACCCCAGCCATGGGGTGATAAATGGTGCTTCCACATCCTTTATGCCAATGAGGGGGGCACCCAGAGCAAGCAGCCCAGCACCCCACAGCTCTCATGAATAAATGGCCCCAGCCCCAAAAACTCCTTCCCTAAATAAAGACGTTGAAACAGGAGACCCGGGAGGCAGGAGAGCACCTGGGCTTTGGGGGCCGGTGACTTCTAATGGCAGCCAAACCACCCGAGAGCCAGGCAGTGCAGGTAACACGGGCACGGGAGGGGATGGAGGTAGACAGGGCTGCCCGGGATGTGGAGCAGGGCTGGGGTAAATCCCAGGAGCATCCTCCAGCCCTGCACGGGAAAGGGTGAAGCTGGAGGCCAGGGGTGAGCCTGGGCACGAACCCTCAGCTCCCTGCAGAGCCCCATCCACGGGACACTGTGCCACTCACACGGGTACAAACAGGTCCGAAAAAAGGCATTAGGCAGTTTTATGGCATTTCAGGCCATTTGTGGCTATTAAACCCATCCCACAAAGCTCCTAAATAGCTGGGAAACCAGCAGGAATCCCTCACCCGGCTCCATGAAGGTGAGGACGCCCTTGGCCTGGCTGCCCCGCTGCAGCTCGTCCTCCTCCAGCTGGTAGCTGTCGAAGCTGAAGCTCATCACCACGTTCCCCTCCGGCGTGCCCGCCGGGCTCAGCTCCTTGAAGCGTTCAGCTCCCACTGAGCCCATCGTGGCCGACCTGGGAGGGAGAGCGGTGACACCCCCAGGCACAACTCCCGTGTCCCCCAGGGATCGTCCCTCAGGTGATGCCGGGGGGGCTGCAAGGGATGGATGGCACGTGGCTGGACCTGAGCCTTCGTCATCCTACCCTACCACTACGGCTCCTGTGCTTTTTCCGCCTGGAAAGATGTTTCTCCCAAGCAGAGCGGAGTCTCTTGACCCACCAGGCAGGAGATGGATCAAGATTTGGGGTGCTGAGTGGCCATCAGGGGGTCTGTGCAAGCCTCCCCCAAGGCACAGCCCTCACTGCAACCCGGCTCAACACCTCACCGCGACGCTACCAGTGCCAAACGCCACCGCACTTTCCAAAAGTGATTAGAGAAATCAACGGGTGAAAACCACTCACGGAGGGCGGCTGCTGGGGAAGATCCCGAGGATGGGACACAACCCAGCTTTTAAGGCAAGAATTTCAGATCTGCTTCTCCGAGAGGCCACGGCACAGCAGGGAGATGCTCAGCGAGCTGCCAGAGAGACCCCAGCCGCATGCCCCGGAGGGTCTGCACCAGCTGCATCCCCAAATGAGTTCCCAAAACACCTGGCATCCTCCAGCGACCCTACCAGAGCACCACTCAATACGTGGTTCATCCCGCTGGGGCCACCCCAGCCCAGGCCCTGGGGTGCAGTCCTGGGACCGCTCTGTATTACCAGTGCCAGTCACTAGATGCCAGCCTGCCTCCGTGCCTGCTGCCCCCAGACCACCAGCCAAGGGGGCAATAAAAATCTCCTCCAAGGCAGCAGGTTGAGGCAGGCAAGGGAAGAAAAAAATCAATGCCAGTGATTTCTCTGCTCTCCCTGCCAGACGCGGCGTTTGCAGGAGCAGAGTTTTTCCAGCATCTCCCCAGCTGGCAGGATAGGGTGGGATGCTGGGAGACCCCGTGGCAAACATGGTGCCCATGGACCCTGCAAGAGCAATCCTAGAGCTTCAAACACACCCGCTCGCTGCAGGGACTGGTGGCACAGAGCAGTGCTGCCATGGCCCCGAGGCCGTGCGGGAACCTGGATGGAGCCAGGCTGGGGTCCCCACCCTGCATTACGCCGGGGTGGGCCCCAAGATCCCCCACCCCAAAGCACTGCAGGCAGAACAACCCAGCGGGGAACATTTCGGCTGGGGACACCGCGCCATCCCATCACTCACGGAGGATGCTGGCTGTGATCCCCTCCGCTGAGCACCCTCCTGCGCCTGATGCTACCCCAGGCAATAAAACCCAGTGGGAAGCATCTCCTGGGATGCCGGGAAAGCCTGTTGCAGGGTTTTTCCATGGCAGAGATCCCAGCTGGAGAACACACCGGCTGGAAACACCCCGTACCTACTGTGGCCCAAACTTCTCGATGCTGCAGGGCCGGGAGCAGAGCGGGATGCGCTGCACCGCCACGGTGCTGGACCAGCCCTCCAGCACCCATCTGCCTTTCCTGCTTTGAGCATCTCTGTGCTGCGGTAAATCCGATTTTCTCCTCCTTTTTGATTTACTTTTGTCTACACGGGAGGGGACATGGTCCCTGCCGCCCCTCTGGACCCACGGTGGGAGGGGAGGGGGCCTCCACCACGGCCAGGGGTGGGAGGTCTCACCCAGGGACAGGGCACCCGCAGGGCCGGGCAGAGCGGGGGACCCCAACCCCGCTGCACCCTGGTACCGGGGAACCCCCGGGTAGCGCGGACCCCCCACCCCATCAGGGCAGAGAAGCGATTTTTCGCTCCGACAAAAGGGTCCCCCGACATCTTGCAAGCAGCGAAGTTGCAATAAACAGCGGGATTCAACCATCCCCATCCCCGGGCCGAAGGAAAAGCTCCCGGCTGGAGGGAGCGGGGAGGAAACCGGTCCCCGGGCGCGGCCGGGGGAGGATGGCGGGAGCCGGGGAGGGCAGGGGGCTCGGGGAAACACCTCCCCGCACCTCGCCCCCCGCACCCGGCCGTGCCCAACAGGTCGGCGGCGGCTCTTACCTCCCTCCGCCACGGCGGTTCTGCGGCATCAGCGCTGCGCCCGCCCCGCTCAGAACCGGCGGCCGCCGGCCCCCGGCCCCGCCATACCGGAGCCTCCTCCGGGGGAGGCGGGGGGGGCGGGGGGGGACGGACACGGGGCGCGGAGCGGGGGGAGGCCGGCAGCGAGTGCGGCGGCTGCGAGCGAGGAGCAGAGGCGGCTCCGGTCCTGCCTCCCGCCCCTCCTCGTCCTCCCGCCTCCCCTTCACTCCTCCTCCGCTCCCCCCGGTTCCCCCTCCCGGGGGGCGCGGACCGGGAGCTGGGGCTCCCTCAGCCTCTCCGCCAGCCCCGAGCCGCCGGCTGAGGGCTGGGTCAGTCCCGGGGGCTGCGGGAAAGGGTTTACCAACGAACAGAGCACATTCTATAGGTACCGCCTATAGGCGCTCTGGGGGGATTTCGGAGGCCTGGAGCTAATTGCAAAGAGATTAATTAGGAAGGAAGCCCTGGTGATTTAATTTAGGACATGAGCTTTGCAGGGATGGGGTCCTTCCCACCCTGCAAACTGTTCTGGCATAAGAGGGGGCAATGGGATCAGCATGAGCCGTCCCATGGATGGAGGGATAGATGGATAGACAATCAGAAGGATGGATGGATGGATGGATGGATGGATGGATGGATGGACGGACGGACTGCAGCTCTGGCTAGCAGAACACAGCAATCCCCCCAGTTGTTTGGGGAAGTAAGTGTGTGCGTGGGTCTCTACTCCCCTGCATAAACAGGGGGTGGAAGCAGAGAAGGAAGGGAACCAGCAGCGTGGGGTGATGGGGACATCTGTCCAAGGAGACAGCGCGTGTCCCCGAGGAAGGTGCTCCAGGCAGTGTCCCCACCCCTTTCGACAAGGGCGAGCTGGCCAAGGCTGCAGGCGACATCACGGTGATTTGATGCTGTTGGGTGTTCTCGCAGGAGCAGCAAGGCATAGGAGGGGGACATGGTGGGTGCCCCCTCCCACCGAGCTGGGGGAAAGCCCTGGGGGAGCTCTGCCCACCCGGAGCGTAGGAGGATGGCGGCAATGGGAAGGAGGAGAGGCACCATCCCTGCTCACATGCCATGGCTGCGACGCGCCGGGCTGTGAATTACAATCTTCTCGCCGTCAATAAATGCTGCGTTGTATAAATCAGCGCGTGGGGCCGGCGGGATGCGCTGCGGCCGCTTACGCCAGAGGAAATTAGAGACAAAACCGGCTGCTCCTCCTTGGCCGCCCTTCTGCCGGGAGCAGGGCTGAGCGAGGGGGCTCCCGCAAATGCATCGCAAGGAGGAAAGCAGGCCAGGTGGAAATTTCCACCTTTTCTCCTTGGCTGAAATAGCTGGAGTTTGGCTCAGGGCAAGCTGGACTGCTGCGGTGAGCCCTTCCCAGAGCCAGGGCTCAGCTTTCCCCGCTCCCACCTGGGCTGAGCACCTGCACAGCTCAGTGCACAAGTGCAAGGGGGGATTTTTTCAGGCTGCTTCTTTCCACTGGGTTTGTTCGGCTCTAATTCGATAGTGCCATGGTAAAATCTCAAAGCACATCAGTCCTCTTGGGGTATATCCCCTTGCCCTACACCAGATCCCATCAATCCCCACCAGTATTTTTGAAATTTAAGAAAAGGGAGTGACTGTGGTGGGGGTTCCCCGGCCGCGCCTGCCACTGGTTGGCACCCAGATGGTGCCAGCACTTTACAAAAAGAGCAGGAGGAGCTGCAGCATATGTGCGCTCGCCTTTTCATGGCTTGCCGGCGAGGCCCCGCTGCCTCTGCCTCGCCAGGCAGCGTTACTCACCGCCTTCCGCAGGGATTCTCCCCAGGAGCTCGTTCTCACGATCCCAAAGTCTCAAGTATGGAGCCGGGGGGGGGATGGTCCCAAAGTGACCGAGTCAGAGGAGCGTCTCGGCTCCCAGAAGCATTTGGTGCTCTCCGAGCTGCAGGGAGATGCTACGACCAAACACCTTGTGGCAAATAGAAAGCTCCTGACTGTCACCAGTCTTCTGACATCACATGACCTCTTGATCCCCATTTTGGGGAATAAAGGGGTTCCCTTTGTGCTATTTCTGCTATGGGTGCAAGAGGGCCGTGCTGGGGTACCAGAGGAATCTGCTACAGCTTTGGGGGGGGTCTATGGGAGACCATGGGGAGATGAATCATAGAACAGTATGAGTTGGAAGGGACCTTAAAGATCATCTAGATCCAACTCCCCCTGCCATGGGCAGGGACACCTTCCACTACACCAGGCTGCCCAAAGCCTCATCCAACCTGGCCTTGAACAACCCCAGGGATGGGGCAGCCACAACTTCTCTGGGCCATCAGAGTGACCTTCTCCGAGTGCTTTCTCTCTGCCTTCCCCATCCCCAAGGGCAATGTTAGACCCAAACAACATCGTTCACCCTCCCAAAGTGCCAAAGCCCTGCGTGGATGATGGGCTTTAGGTGCCCCCCGAGCACAGGCAGGCTGAGCCGCCTCTGCCCGATGGGGCCATGGGAGGTTCCCGTGAGCTGGGCTCTTCAATTTTTCAAGCTGGCCTTGAATAATTCAGCTTTGATTTAGCTGGCTCGAGGTTGGTGAGCTCTGATGCTCCTTGGGTTTCCGCTTGACCCACTTTAACAGCCAGGAAAACCTGCCAGGCGCGATGCTCTGACCATGACATGGTCCAGACATCCAGCGGACGTCCAGGAGGGACATCCCACACACGCAGCCCCATCTCAGGGTCTTCTGCTTCACCCCCATATCCAATGACACAGGCCACAGAGCATCCTTCACCCAAACCACAGCTTTTTAGCTGTATTTTTGCCTTCTCCCCTTTTCCTGCCTCTCCCTGCTGTCCCACGGCTCCCAGCACGAGTGGGTTCATCCTAGCGCCGTTTGCTGGATTATGAGGAGGGATTTGCTCAGCTCCGTGGACCAGCTAACACCCTGCAGCCACCTCGCCACGGTTCCTTGCTATGCAGAGCCTCACCTCACTTTCTTGGAGCCCAGTCGAACACTGATTAATCCCACCAGGCGGAATAAGACGCTGCTGATTCATTTGGCTCAGAGACGTCAGATTAGGATGGCCTCCAGAAATCCGCTGGATCGTGGTTTTTTCCTTGCCCTTCCAGCAGAGTCAGGTTTTATTAAGCATTGCTGTTGCAGAGGTGAGAGGAAGGAGAGACCTTTCAGGTGTCTCCATCCCACCACACTGTCAAAACCCACGGCTTTAAACCCTCAGGGACGGGGGGAAGCAGCTGTCCCTGCTGTCCCATCCGGGTGGGCACAGCCACTTGCCACCCCTTGGTTAAGGAATGTCAAACCCCAGCTCCTTAACCAAACCATGCTCACCATGCCCAGGTGCCCTGGGCTTTCTGTGCCCAATGGCAAGTCCCCCCACATCAGCCGGGGCGGGTGACACCGTACCTGTGATTGCCAAGCAGGGGGATACCAGGCAAAGGGATGAAACATCTGAGCCCCCCGCTTCCCACCCTGCCATGCTCAGTGCTCCCAGGAGCACTGTGCATCCATCTCTTCCGCTTCACGGGAAGTGGAGACCGTTCATTGAGCCTGCAATCCCCTCTTGGAAAAACTCCTTTAAATAACATCGCAGCCTTCGCATCCTTCCCCGGGGTCTGCTCCCAACGCCGGCCGAGCGTGCTGTGCCGCCGCTGGGAACGTCCTCGGCCGCGCCGGCTGCGCATGGAGATGGGGGGGATTAACCAGGGATGTTGTTGCTTGGCCGGAGTCACACTTGGGGGATTATCAGGGCCTGTGAGAAGCAGGGAGCAGCCAGGGAATTTGTTCAATGCAACTGGAGGGGTTTGTCGCAATCCGATTGCAGGCGAACAAAAATCCCCAGTGCTGGCGGGAGCTTGGCGCTGGAGGCCACGGGGATTAACTGGGTTTTCCCCAAGCTATGCAACAGGACTGTGGTGGGAGGAGGACTCGCTCTAAGCCCGAAGCCCTGGCTTTAAACATGCCAGGGAGATGCAGAGGCTGAGCTGAGCATCAGCTTTGGGGCACCCAGCCCTTGTCCCAAGGCCAAGGACCAACTTCTTCCATGTGGATGCCCCAATTCTCCTGCGAGGGGTTACTCTGTGCATCTCTCCCTCCCCAGATCACCTAAACCAGCCTGGGAGAGCTGAAGAAACCCAGAGAAGATACCCACAGCCTTCGCATTCCCCCCCACACCCTGTTTGTTGGAAGAGATTTGCATCCATCACTAATTAATCCAAGATGAGCTGCTAATTCAGCTCCTTGATTGCAACTTTGCATAATTGCTGCGCGCAGAAGCAGACCGGCAGGATGGGATAAAAAAGGAGACGATCAGTGGTGGGTGCAGATGAAACAACAGGCAGGAAGGGGCAGTTCAGCTCACTCCGGCTCACTGGGATATTGAAAGATCCAGATTGAGAAAAGAGACTTTTCTCTGGAAGGAGAAAATGGTGACAGTCACCCTTGCATGGGCTTTTTTTGCCCCCCATGCTGGGCTCACAAAGGGCCTCGCCAGCAGCCACTAAGCTTGAGCCCCTCTGGCGATGGGGAAACCATGAGTTACAGGCAACGCAGCCCCACTGGCTCTTCCCATCACATACCACATGCTGCCCTCCTCCCCAGGGTTCCTTTTTTCCAGTGTCCAAGCAGTTGTCTGTAGGTTTCAGAGTGAACGCTCCACCAAGGTGAGCGGGGCGAACGCATCCCCCAGAATCAGTGCTCCAGGCTTCTCCCCCACCCACTGGATACATTAGATCCCCCGCAATCATGAAGGCTGTTAAACTCTCCCCAAAACAAGCCCAGGAGGTCAGCAAGCCAGGCCTGCCAACAAGGCACTACCTCCTCAGAAAGCAACCCAGCGGTGCAAGGGCGGGTGGGCAGCATTGGCCACCGCCTGAGCTGACTGGGCTAAGCCCCCAGCAGCCCAGTTAGCAGGAAAAATTCACTTTTCCTGCCAGTGATGCACAAAACCATTCTTACAGGGCTCCGAGAGGCGGGTGGGCACCCAGGGGCGACGCAGCCAGTGCCATGCGGGCAGGCGACGTGCAAGCAAACTGATACCGAGATTGGCTCTTGGGTTATTTTGCCATCCTCCTCCTCCTCCTCCGCTCACATCCCACCTACAGCCATTTCCCCCCACCAGTCGAACACCTCCACGCACCCCGAAAGGGGAGCGACGGGGCAGCAAACAGCAGCAGACGGCTCAGCCCCGCGCTCCCTATTCACGTTTCACCCTGCAAAAGAAAAGAACTACTTTCAGCTCCAGCCTTTTCTCTAGAAAAATGCAGCTCCCAGCCCGGGGGCCCCTTCCCCAGCCCCACAGCAAGGGCTGAAAGGGGGCTTGGGCTGCAGGGTTGGCCCCACCACCCCTCTTAATCAGCCAGGGCATGCATGAAGCCTAATGCCGTCGCGAAGATTTCGGCACTATTGACACACACGGCGCGTTAAACGCCTTACGGGGATTTGCATAAGCTTGGGGAGGGAGGAAGAGCGCGGAGAAAAGTGTCGACAATGGGAAAGTAAATGCATTAAAGTGCTTAGGAAGGAAGAAAAAAAAAATCTGATAAAGGAATAAACCAGTTAAGGGAATATATTACTCGTAGCCCTGTTATTCAAATCCTGCCTTATAGGAAATCCTCTTAAAGCGATCACCTGATTGTGTGTTAAATTCCTAATTGAATAATAAAAGAATTATGTATTTATTCCATAAAAGCATAAAGATGGGAGCCCACGCGGATGTTCGCTTGGGCTGAGGGGAAGCTGGCAGCAGAGATGTGGGGAAAGGGGTCCTGGGGCAGCAGCACCATCCAGTAGGGATGGAATGGGATGGAATATTTGGGGTCGAGGAAGGAATATTTGGAGCAGGGAAGGATACCTGGAACAGGGAAGGCTGCGGCACCAAGCAGCTTTGAGGGCAGCAGAAGAAAGCTTTGCTGGGAGGAGTTGGGAAGCAATGGTTTCCCAGGGGGAAGGAGAAGGACCTGATGGATCTCCAGGGCTCCTCCAGCCCTGGTTGCTGCACAGGGCTCACAAAGGATGGGAACGCACCAAAGGGGACTGCAGGGAGCACAGCAACTGCAACCGCTGGGATTTGGGGGGGTTACAGCAGCCCCTGAAGCTGCTGGGGAGCAAGGGGGTGAGGACAAGTCCTTCTTTGGGGTAACCCCACTGCTGACACAGGTCCTTGGGAGAGGCATGGCTCCCACTCACCGCCCCCCAGTTTTCCCAGCCAGGGCAGAGGGTGATGCCAGCACAGCCTCTCCTGCCTGCTGCTGCCCTTCCCCCCCACCTCTACACTGTAAATAAGATGAAAAAAAAAAAAAAGGAAAAAAATTTAAAAAAGCATCACCTGGCACTCAAGAGGTGAGGGAGAGCAGTGGGACTGACATGCACCAAACCCACAGCGTGCACTGGGGAGGGGGGTGGTGAGAAAAAGAAACAGAAGAGCTAAAAATAGCCCTGGGAGCTGCTTTCTTCCCGGAGATCATTTTTCTACCCGAACGTTTCATTTCATAAACAGGATTATTTATTTATTTCTCTCCCTCTTTACTCCACTTTTTTTTTTTCCCTACTCAATGCTACCACTTTACCCATCCCCACATCTCTTTTAAAAGCAAGCTAAAAAAAAGACCCCACCACACCAAAAAACAAAACCCACTCAAAACCAAGGGAAAAAAAAACATAATAAAACCCCAAACCCAACCCCCTTGCTGGCTCCAGCGAAGGTTTGCGTTGCTACAGCTCTTTATAAGTAATTGAATATCCCAGAGTGCATCTGCTAATGCAAACTCCAATATAAATAAGCGGCAGCGGTGAGCTTGGGGAGGGCAGAGGCAGCAGCTGAGAAAACAAAGCGAGCAGAGCCCAGCAAAACCCGGCCTTGGCCAAGCTCAGGAGCTGCCAGAGGCTTTTTATGAGGCAGAATTGGATTGTCGGGGCTGGGATGAGGTCCTGCTCCTGGGCAAGCGCGGGAGCTGTCGGGGAGCAGGGTTTGCAGGGAGGTGGTTATTGAGTTGTCCTCGCCGCAGCGCGCTTTCCAGAGCCAAGCTTTTGCACAGCAGTGGGGTGCAAAGCCCCCCGATTCCCAGGGGACACCCCTGCCCCCCTTAGCCCGGCAGGTCCCCCCATGGCCAGCCCAGCTCGTGGTTTTGCATCTTCAGTAACACCCGTACCGCCTTGATTCAGCACCCTCCAGCAGCAGCCAGGGAAATCACCAATGACAGGAGCAGTTAATCTGAGCCTGCAGAGGCCATCTTTCCGTGCACACTGTTTTGTTTCCAAATAGACTTTTAATAACTAATTTCAGATGGTAAAGAGAAAGAGCTGCACCCTGACCTCTTGAAATGCAAATTGCCTTTCGCCCTGGGAGAGATGAAATGCTGTTTCCTATCTGAAATGTTAAAGAGGAGCAAGATAACGTCTCCCGGCTCCGCTTCCCTGCTTTCATTTTCAAAATTGTTTTCGGGTGAGAAGAGATGCTTTCTGTGATCTTGCTGTGCTTGTTGCCCATACAGAGCACATGTAGGGCACTGAAGGGCTGGGGGGGTCCCTGGGGCACCTAGAGCAGAGACCCCCGTACCCCAACAGTGCACAGGGAGGGGCCACAGCACAGATTTTGTATTTCACTACAAACCAAACGTGCTCCAGACTTCGGACAACAGCAGAGGTTGTGGGGACTGGTGAAGCCCAGAGCTTCACCCCCTCCTGCCAGGACTCAATTTTGGGGCCCAATTTCAAAAGCTGAAACACGATTTGCTCAGGGGGACACGGCAAAGCAGTGGTAAAGTCAGGCAGAATCTCCCCCCAGCTCAAAGACACAGCTAAACCCACCATACAGCTCTGCTATGGACTTCTCCCCTCCCAGTCCCCCCAGCCTGGCCCAGCTGCAGATAGCTCCTTCTCCAGCCTCCCAGCACCTTTGCATGCACAGCAGCCAAGAACTCCCACCGTTTTGGCTCAGTAGCTGGCTAAGGGCAAACACAGATTATTATTTTTTTTAAAATTATTTTTTTTCTTAATATCTTATTCTGCTCTGACTCACAGCACCAGTGCAGAGAAGGTGTCCTGAGCACGCAGCAAAGGTGCTGCAGAGCTCCACTGCAGAAGTGGGCAGAGAGATGCTCCGAGAGGAAAAACCACAAGGAGCAGGGATGCGCGGGGTCGGAAGGCTGGGATGCTGCCAGGGAAGGAGCAGGGATGCTCCGGGGGGTGGAAAGGTTGGGATGCTGCTGGGGAAGAGAGGAAGGAACACGGACGCTCCGGGGTGGGAAGGGCGGGATGCTGCGGCGGGGCCCCGCACCCCCATCTAGCGGCTGCGCGGCCGCAGAGCGCGGCCCCCCGGTCCCCTCCCCACCACCTTCCGCCGGGATATCGCTCCGACTGCCCTCCACGGGTAAAAAGTTATCAGCCCTGACCGGGAGCTGCCGAGAATCCAGACGGTGAAGTGCCAGGAAGGGTTTGGGAAGGAGGGGGAGGCAGCGCTGAGGCCCCCATCAGCCGGGGATGCCAGCAGGTACATGCCACGCTGGCACCCAAAGGTGACAGTCTGTTCCCACCACGTAGGCAAGGCAGGTCCGTTCCCCTGTGTCACTCGGTGCCCCCAGCATAGCCCCGGACCTGGATCTCTGCAAAGACGTGCGTGTCTCTCCCAGGGCCCTCCTTGCCCTGGCAAAATACTATCCAGAATATCAAAATCCATCAAAAGCCTCCAGCATATTTTATGGCCTTACCTGGACTTCACAATCTCTGAACTCTTTATTATGATCTGTAACTTTGTAAAACTCATTGCTAAAAACACCCCCAAACATAACAAGATGCTGGAACCACAGGCACCGGATTCCCTCAGCTCCAGCAGAAAGCCTTCATTAGCTCACCACTAATTAGCTAAAGAAGTCTCTGCCAAGGACCCTGCAGAATCACATCCAAACCCTCTGCTGAGACCTGTCTGGGGCCAGGTTCGATGCAGCACACTCAGGGACAGAGGAGCATTCAGCCAGGAGCAGGTGCTGCAGCACGACATCCCACCCAAAAAGGAGCAGGATGGGAGCAGCACTGGTGCTCACCTCTGCCTGCTGCTCCCCCAGCACCACCCCAGCATCTGCTTTCTACCTGCTGGCTCTAAAAACCAGCATGCTGCATCAAAGCAGGTCTGCTGCAAACCAACAAGGCCAAGATCAGCTCCGCTCCTGGTAGCGCACGCGGCACAGCCACAGCCCAATCACACCAGAATTGTGCTCTTGCTCCGAGATATTTTATCCTGGAGTCCTGGTGCAGCAAACTGCCTCTGTGCCTGATCACTTGGCAGACCACCGCAGCACAGCTAAACTCAAAAACCTCCTCACTACAAAGAGAAGGCACATTGGGGAGGAACACCAGCACAAGTCCATGTCCACCCTTGTAAGAGGATAAATAATTGGAGACGAGATTTTAGTCCCTTCCCTGGGAATTCAGGCTTAATGGCCAGACTCAGACAGACACAAGACTGACAATTTGAATGCAACAGTGGCTGCCTGGTTCAGGGCTGGGTTTGACCCATTATTTACAATTTTTCCCATGCTTAATAGAGAATATTCTGCTCTGCTCTCCTAGGGCAGGAGCAGAGGGGCAGTTGGACCTCCTGAAACACCAATGGGTCTGGATGACCACAGCCACCCAGTGCACGGCAGACGGAGGAGTTGCTGGCATCACCATCATGGCCAGAAGCTGTTGCTACTTACTGAATCCACTGGCAGCTTCTCAGATCCTCAGTTTGCTCCAGGCAGAAGATGGGAAACATCACCAGCAGCCGAATGAAGTTCAGAAACGCTCATCTGAGCCAACACAGCCGATTTTGCCTGAAGCAACTGGAGGTGCACAAATGGCACCGACAGGACAGCATTGCCCTCCAGAGCTAGATCAGGAGAGGACACATCGCAGCTTCACAGCTAAGGCCCTGGTACAAAACAGTCACGCAGGAGAACAAGGAGAGTCTCATCATCACGTGCTCCACCTTTGCTAGCAAGAGCAGAAAGGCTTTTTCTCCTCATCCACTCCAATCAGTGTTTATCGTGGCTTTGCAAACTGAAGGTCACATACAGAAACAGGAGATGCCTCCTGACCCATCTGCACAGGCTCGTTCCACATCTTCCTCCTGGGCTTGAAGCCGAGAAGCAACAAGCTCAGAGTGACAGCACAGTGAGCAGGATGTGTATTTGAAGGTACTGCTTCCGATACAACCCGTAAGAGAAAGAATAAAGGAATTTATCTGAACTCACCTGAGGAACAGGAGAAAAACCACGAGCACAAGTCCCTTAAGAACACCTTTAAGGAGGAACAAGAGGGAAAAATTAACATTTGCAACCAAAATGTGCCAGGAGAAACTCAGCTTGTCCTTTCCCAGTCCCTCCAAAACTCGAGCTGACGGTGTTTTCCGAGAGCAGCTGAGCACTTATCGCTGCTGGCGTTTTGGTTCGGGCCACAGGGTACAGAACACACGTGGGTCGGCCTGATCTTATCCAGCCCCATCTCCAAGCAGCAAACAAAATGAAGAAGACACAGAATACTTATCACAACACAGATTTAATTTCTTAGGCAGTTATAAAATTACAAAGAGCGATGGGGTAGCAGTGAGAGCCAGACACTTGGTGAGGCGGAATGTTAGATTTTTTCCCACTTATCCACAGATATCGAACAGAGTACGTGAGCACTGCAGGACGCAGGGTTTTACCCAGGTGAGGAAGCAAATGCGAGAGCAAATAGATCCAGGTAGACAAAGGGTTGAGGCAACACCCCATGGAAACTCCGAGCTACAGGTTCAGGAACAACTCCCTACTCCTGAGAAACAAGTCGGACACGTGCGAGGGCGGCGCAGGGGGAGCCACGTACAGATCGCTGCAGCTGTATGGTCAAAGCCACAGCTCCCAGACACCTGCAACGAGCACACCTACAGCTATTTGCAAGCCAGAATAAAAACTTCTTTTTTTTTTTCTCCCCCCAAGGCAGTGTAAGATGAGATTTGCCAATCTGAAGCGTGTTAAAACGAAGGCATGTTATGGTTAGAAAAATAGGAATTTGCTGAATTCCTTTGGTTGCGCATGAATCTGAAAGGATTTATTTACAGTCAGAGCCGTGCTTTCTTCACTGCAAGCCTTTCACAGTGCAGCGTAGATTCCAGAAAAAACAAAGGCCTGCTCTGCACATGTGGAGAAGACACTGCCTTGCTCTCAGATGTTAACAGGTTAAATCAAGGTGACAGGCAGTCAGGGCACCCGGAGCACAGAACAAAACTTTCCAAATCTCTGCAGTGATTAATCCCCACCAACGCTCTGGACAGACTCCTGTCGCTCTGCAAACAGCAGCAGAGCATCTGCACACACAAGTGCTACACCGAATGGCTCAGCGACCTGCAAGGAACGAAATTACATCGTCTTACTGCATGTTGCTTTGGTGCTAATGCCATCATTAGGGCCAAGAGCACAGCATGGGATGGAATAGAGAGTGCTCTGCTGATCAGCTTCTCGGGGCTCTCAGCTAACGCACCCACTGAGCTGGTGGCTCTTCTCAGTTCGTTCCTCCCTTTTTACTATTACGCTTAGGTGAGGCATGTGTTTCCTCTGTGGAGACATACCTGTCACTGTACTAAGAGCCTTCTCAGATCTTTATTTGCATTCAGACTCCCAAAGCCACCCCCTCTACCCACACCCCTGTAGAAACAGGCCCAAGAAACTCACTTGTGTAGGACCTGGAGCAGCCAAGGTACATGAACACATCTGATCTCGGCACTCTCACAAATGTCTTGCTGAATAGGGCCACAGAAGAAACAGCTTTTACCAACCTCTTTATGGTTTTTACTTCCTCCTCCACTGCCAGGCCCAGCCTCTTAACTGCTAGATTTGTATCTACCACTTGTATTTTGGAAATAGTGACATAAGAAGAGTCCAGAGCAGATAAAAAGCTTTCTGCCTCAGAACTTGCAATACAAAGTAGGGTAAACAGATGTCGAGACAGCAGCAGAGTATGTACCCTTGTGACCTATTTGCACATCAAGAGAAACAGCTCCTTCCCTAAGGTACTCACTGGGAACAGATCCCACTGCAATCTAAAACCTGAGTTTAGGATTCCGAGTTTTTAAGTGTTCCCCCCTCCCCAGCTTTGGTTGTTTCAGTTGTCTATCTCTGCCCTAAGCCTCTACAGAGTTAAAAAGCTATCCAGAAGTGCAGTCTGTATCTAGAGACACACACTGTCCCAGAACAAACACTGACCAAGGAAGGTCAGTCTATAACAAGAGGCGCTGTATAGGTGTTTCCATATTGTATTACTAGAAGCCCACAGCCACAGCACAGGGATAGAGCCTCCTTGGCTTACCCTGGGGAATCCAGGGCTGTTGGACCATAGAATAGAAGTGTTTAGACACCACCTGATCCACAGTGCAATCATATGCTCCATACTCAGGTGAGGATGCAGCTGCAAACAGCATTTCTGGTATGTTTAAGAAAAAAAATAAATATACATCTTTGTGTCACTGGGATGAAACCCCAGTTTGAGAGGCTTCTAACTTTGGTAGCAAACCACAACAGGGTGGTTACTGAGGGCCCAAGGCCCATCAGAGGAAATGGTTTTAGTCATATTTTATCTGAGAAAGGCTTTATATCCTCATGCAATGAACTTAAAGACAAACTACTGTCACCACCCTTAAATACACTGCCAGTGAGGATCAGAAATCACCTGCTCCACCCTACTAGCTCCATGCTGGTCACTAACCTCAGAATATTAATACCTTTGCTCTCTAAAAAGATCTTCCCAGTTACAACAGCAACAGATAGATGCTTTAACTGGCTTCCTAGCTTCTACTTAAGAGTGAACCAAGCAGGGCATAGCGATTCAACAGTCCAGGTGTGGCTCAGGAACATGCTACAGCACATGGAAGACACAAACAGTGAATATGGGATCTCCAACTCACCTGTGGAAGATAACGTGTAAATGTTAAGAAGGGGGTAAAATCAATACAATAAATTTTAGCAGTAAAAGTTATTAATTACATTAAGGGGTATATCTTAGTATGTAACATGGCCTTTGTTACACTCAAGAGTTGTAAGACTTGTGTGCTTAGCAGACCTGTGCTGCTTACATGTGTTTACTGCTAACTTTACTTGTTGAGTCCACGCCAAGCCTCCAAGTACGTTATCAGGAATGTTACCAGCTTTAGCCTGGAACAAGCAGACATCTGACAGCTCCTGGGCGGTTCAGTTTGCCAGCAAAGCTCACTGAGCTTATGTTTACTTTGAGACTCATATTTTACTCTGCAGTTACGAGCTCCACAGCAAAGCTGATAGCACTTGCAGTAAAAAAAATTAATTCCAGACCACGGAATTTAGTTGTCAGCCAGAGCTTAAAGTCAAGAGACTATCTGAGATTTCAGCATGGCTCAGTGGATTGCTTTGGATGTGCTGGGTTCTGGAGAGGACATCACAAGCCACTCCAGCCAACTACTTAGGACAATCCAGGGCTTTCAGTGAATAAACAAGCCTGATCCCTTCTCTTTCCACATGTGCTCGTGTGAGAACATCTTCCACGTACACAGACTAACAGTAGCCTCACCAGTACAGGCAGCTCTCTTGGCAGTGGCTACCACCATCTTCTGCACTTTTAGAGAACGGGGAAGTCCACCTGCCCACACAGGGCTTTGGGGACAAAGACCACTGCCTGCTATTGCTTGAGAGACGCCTTGTTAACAACACCACATCCTAAAAGCACATCACTGTCTAGTTGTGGTAGGGAGCTCACATGTAGCTGGAGTTCTCAGCTTCTGTCCTCCTCTCAAGATCTGCAATCTCCTTGTCTGTTTTTATTTCTTTGCAAGCAGTCAGTAGAGGGAAAGGAAGCAACACACCTTGCTACACAAAAGGCAAAGTAGACTCATTTTGGCAAAGGAAAGTAACACTCACCAAGTACTTTGCTAATCACTTGCTCACTAACCATTATCCAAGACTTAAAAGAAGGCACCTTACAAACCTAAAAATAGCCTGCAGTGCTCAGCCTTGGAAAGCCCTAGCCAGGCTCAGGGCAGTTAAGGATTAATTCCAAAACCACCAAAGAGACAGCCAGTCCTTTGACTGTATCACAAGAGGTACTCTGATGAAAGGGGAAATAAAAATTTTTTAAAAAGAAAAGAAAAGCACTGTTATCCAGCAGAAGAGAAGCCAGAAGAAAATTAATTTTTCAAAATCATTTATATTTACATCAGTATCTGGAAAAAAAAAAATGAACCTTCACTATTAGAGCAGCACATCCACCCGTAGACTGAAGAGAAGCAAGAACTGAGAGCTACACCTTCCAGTTGAAAACCTTAAGGCTGTCAAAAGAGTGGGGCTGCCATGCTCTACAGGGACTTCCATCCAGCCTGACAGAATCCTTGCTTTGGATACTTAAAAAAAAGTATATAAAAAAGGTTATTGCTACTCTGCCAAGGAAATAAGACAATCTACAGGAGAGAAAGAAAGTGCATTCCAAGTCTTCTCTAAAAAAAAAAAACCACCCCACAAGCTTATCAGCCACTACAGGCTACAGACATCCAAGTACTGAAGGTGTACAAACACGAGTCTCTACCAACTTCTCCTCCACTCTAGCTTTCTTCCTCCAGCAATTCCTCTTCTTCCCTGTAAAGGCACTTTCTATATTCTATATCCTTATGCAGGGAAACACTTCCAGTTTTCCATCCCAACAAACAGAACAGTCCCACAAATAAACAACATTCAGAAGGAATTTTAATTAACAAAATGGTCCAGGAAAGGGGAGGAAGAACCCAAAAATCAGGCCGTTGCATTTGAAAGGCTGCATGTCAGTCACTAGGTATGCCTGCAAGCCCATGCACAGGAAACCATTTGGACCTTTGTCAGTGCAGAACAAGTCTTAGCTTCCAGAACCACTTCTCTACTCCTTCCTTATATAAGCTAAATATTATATACATATATAAAAAAAATACAAACTTGAGTTTGTTATAAAGTGGCTTCTCTCTCTCCCCCTCTTAATGCTTGCTTGGCACATGAACGCATGCAAAGCTAGTAGGCTCTGAGGGCTGCACAAACAGCAGGTTTTGGCAACAAAAAAAATAAACACAGCTAAAATAGATAAGCAAGATTAAAAGCCACTGAATTGAAAACCATATATTTTTCCAATTGTATAGAATTAGAACTACAGCTACGACTTAAAATTGTAAGAGTCTGTCATCCTCTCTCCCAACTCATGTCACAGTTCATAGCAGCATAACACGAGATTCCTCAAGAAACATCAAGCCAGTGTTCTCTGCTTCAGGAGTGAGTTCACAGGTCAAAGTTTAGTCTGTCCGAAGGATCATGGGGGGATGCTCACTGTCTTCGTCCAATCTAAGTGAGTTGGTTTCATCTTCCAGGCAAGCTCCACCCACAGCACCCAGGTCATCCGTATAGGCTGCAGAGAAAGGAACAAGTAGTTGGGGGATCAGAAGCACAAACTAAGATTGGATCCAAAGTGAGTAGTTAGAGCTGAAGTACCAGACGTTACTTGCAACAGTTGTTGCCTCCCTGTGTTTGCCTTCATCATGACTGTGATTCTCCACACCAAGAGCAGTTTGTGACCAAAATTCACCTGTTCTGTGTGTGTGCAATGCCTATTTGTGCCATGGGCAGGCTGATGTTTTTCTTAACCTCCATCTATGCATTACAGCTGCAACTGCAGCAATGATGCTATAACGTGCAGACTGTCCTTCCTCTGCAGTTGAAGCACTGACCTGAGTGCCATACAGAGATGGCAAAAGCTCCACTTAGAGAGCTGCGGCATTAACCAAAATCTCATCCTCTCAATTTAACAGAGCAGCAAATCAGGCTAAAAGGTCGCTGTTCCCACAAAGGAATGGCAGGCGCACTTATCAACCTCCCTAAAAAAAAGGCGGGGGGGCAGTTGTAATTCAGATGCTTTGCACATGGTCTGGGTGCAGAACTCCTGTATGAAATAGTTGTTTTAGGGCATCTCAAGAACCATTTGGCAAGCACTGCCACTATCCCTACAGTCATCTACCACAGTTCCAGACAAAGTTTTACCCACAGAGTAACAAAGATGAGCGATCCACCTACAAGAGGCTACTGCACGTCACAAATGCTCTTTTCCTACTGCTCAGTGCTCCACATCACACCCGCAGTTACGCAGAGCTCAGTGCTGAAGGAGGCGAGCTCACGCAGCCATCTAGAATGAAGCAGTACACAGAGGTGCTCTCTGCCCCATGTCCAGCCTCCTCCTTACCATGCCTTGTGGGTGAGGAAGGCACGTATGTACCTTTAGTCACAGCGGCACTGTATGTCTGCGCTACCAATGGTCGGTCATGGGATGCAGACTCTAGAATTTCGTTGGCTGGCTCCATGCTGCCATCGAGCCTAGCAAGGAGAGAGAGGTTAGCTGGAGAGGTGATCTACCTGGGCATAAAACAGCTTCAGGTGACAGCTACACAAGAATCTCTCATGAGACATGCAAGAATAATACATATACACATGCAACAGGAAGAACGTGGTCCCTCCATTCTAGAGTACTAACAAGAAGGCATCTGACAACACTTCATATTTAACACTGAAGACTCATCAGTGGCATGTTTGCCTCTGACATGGCATCAGCATCTAAATCCTAGTAGCTGATGCTAGGAAAAAAGGACTCAAAACAAGAATGCATGATCAAAAAAAAAAAACAACCACTCCAATCAGCAATATTACAGATTGTCTCTTGAGCTCTGTCCACAACAGAAGTGGTTGCTTCACACACACACATACTAGAAAACCCTCTAGTGAAGGTATTAGAGCATTCCAGAGATTAAGAACTTGACAAAAGCTTCCCTCTATGAGACTTCACTTCATCTACAAGTGAAACCAGAGGTCATACCTTAACAAGTTCAGATAAACATATGATTTTTGAACAGTATTATAGATAGACCAAAGCTGCAGTTCTCATCGTGAATTACTGGCTTTAACTCCACGACTGATGACGTAAGTAATGCGACCACATTGCCCTAGCTTTTCCTGCCAAGGTTCACTAAAAAATAGTAATGCCTTGTCACATTTGCCCTAAGTGTTCTCCAGTACTGCTACAGAACATTAGTTGGCTGGCCTACATGCAAGGATGTTTAATAAGGACACCTGTAGAGGGAGAATACAGACAATTTCATAGGCCAGATTCCCCTCTGAAGTCACAGTAACATCTCTTTTCTCATGTTGGTAACCACTTCATTTATTGATGAAGAGGATGGTGTCAGTTGTTTCTAGTTCTGGTTTAAGTAACTCAACTCAAACTGCCAAGAAAGAGGAAACAGGATCACAGAGCTGCCAGCGATTGATCCTTCACTGCAATCAGATGGTGTTAAGTTTCTGCTGGTAAAGTGGTGCTTAGTGTAGCAGATACTGGGAAGGCAGGCCCAGAGGGATTCTAAAGTTACTCATTCATGTCAGAGGTCTGGAAAAAGATTAGTTTAAAGAAAGTGAGCTGTTCCAAGTTAGACTTTCACAGAACAGAACTAAGTTTAAGAACAAATTGGATTTTGCAAAGAAATAAATACAACAGTTCTCATCTAATGTGGACTTACTTGTGCTGCTTCATTAGTGTGCACTCTCCTCCTTCTTGAGGGTCTAGGTTGTACATGTAGAGATACCCATCAGCAGCTCCCACCAGTAAACGAGGGATCTTCTGGATCCTAGAAAGGTTTAGGGGAGGCGCAACAGATCAGTAAGAACTTAAGAAAGCACAATCTCCTTCCCTCTCACGATTTTAAGCCATAATTTCCACACTTGCTCCTAGACAGGGAACACTTAACAGTCAAGAGCATCTAGGAAAGAACTGTATGTAAAGAAAGTAAGGCATAACCACACCTTGGGGCTAAAGGGATGCCACAGGAATCAAGCAACTTCTATATAACCCAGTAGAAGATTCAGAAGTTACCATCCTGTTACCAAGTTTTGTACAACTTAAGACAAATATTCTAATGGGAATTATTTCCTTATTTCAGAAACGTTACAAGGCTTAACTATTGCTTAAAGGAAGTCAATTTAGCATAAAAAACAAAACCCCATGCAAAAAAAGCTTTCTACCACTCAGTTCATTGCTTTGGTGGCTGTGCCAAACAGGACCTGTCTTTGGTGAAGACAGACTAAATATGATAGTCCTCAAAATTAACTTTAATGAATGCTATGCACATTTTAGAGACAAGAATAATGTGAACTTGCTTTCAAAGACTTCTTTAATGGCTAGCCTGAACTGCCTAATTTTGCAATTCATTAACACAACATACAGTATCACTCCCCCTAGCACAAATGGAAGCAAATGCCATAAGCCCATGGGTCTGTTCTCAACATTCTTTTTCCAAAATTAAAAGACATCTTTAAACAACACTTAGCAATAGTCTATTCTCAACCCAACACCATGCTTTTTCCTCCTCCTCTCACAGGGTTGTGAGATGCTAGCTCCAATACATCACTCAAACTGGAAGAGGCTTTGAACTGATTACAGGAGATGAGGTTACATTCTACACTGTCACAATCCAGTGGGTGATGAATGCAGGCTCAATTTCTTTACTCACGTAGCAAGCGCACAGATGTTTTTGTGCCCACAGAATGGCAGGCGGACTGTAGCAAAGGCTCTACCCTGGTTGAACATTTCTGTTACTTGAGAGGGCAGATAGCTTGTTGAGGCCATCAGCACTTTTCCAAAGTAACCTGTCCAGGTTGTAGGCTCTTCCTGAGGTCTGCAAGTCAGGAGGAAAAAAAAAAAAGTGACTGGCTTTGCCTTCACATCAGAGAGAAAGGTGTGTAAACACTTTGAAACATCTTTTTATTTGTAAAGATGTTAAGCAGATATTTGTTTCTCTTCAGAAATAACTAACACCCTTGAGAACTCTAATGCACTCTGTTTATGCTACAGGGCACAATGTGTCCTACAATACCCTCAGCCTGTTACTTAAGCACATTTGATTGTAAACTGATATTTCTGCTTATAAAACTGCATTTCATAAGGTTCATTATACAAGAAGATCTACTGGCAAGTGCTACACTTCAAGATTTTATTCACTTGGTTACCACTAAGCAAATCGTTGTTTCCAACAACTTCCACAAAAACGTAGTCCTCTCAAATCATAAATAGGAACACTTTATACCCTGGTGCCTTTTAAAGTCTTATATGCAGGTGGAAGGCAATGCTAAGATAGCTCTTCCCATATGGAAGTCAGCAGAGGCAAAACACACGTGTTGGCCAAGGACAGCCAATTTCTCTTCAGCAGAAATACCTTTTCTATTCACCAGGAGAACAGCACACAGCTCAGCTGCAGCTGCTGATTCATAAATGACTTCTTATGCCCTTTACTTTACAGAAGCATTCAAAAGAAGACTGTTCACACTTTGGAGAACTCATCTTGTTGAGCGTAATCAATTCTAAAGCCTTTTCCTTGAAAAATCCAAGGCACCTCTGAAACCTACTTTTCTTTCACAGTCTCAAGTTTGAAGATATGCACTGTCTCTGTGTTACTGGATGCAGACAGAAACATGCCATCCATGCTGAAGGCCAACGAACAGATGCTCACACACCTAGGTGAAAAGAAAGGAAAAACAATGAAACATTATTTTTGACATTCCAGTACTGTACCAATTGGTGTAAGGCAGCAGCTAGTGTTAACTAATGGGAATTGACTAAAATGAGAATATTACTTCCCCGTTTTGGTAGGCAGGAGTGTTTCTGCATATTCACCACTATGGAGCTCCATAATGTTCACACGAGCTGTACTGTGAGAGCTGGGAGGAACTGTGCCTGCATGGTAGACTCACCTGCTCTTCTCCTGTCAGTGACTGCAGGTGACTTGCAATTAAGCCAAAGCATTTGGCTTAGATTATTAATTAAGCAGACTTCTCAGTCACCACTGCTTTGCAAATAAGAAAAAAGAACACTTCCATAATAAGCATTCTGAATTCTCTAATACCTTCGTAAAGCACTTCAAGAGCAAGATCCCCATTAATGATGTTCAACTCTGATGTACATCAGATATGGGGGTCAGTAACAATCTGAACTCAGTCTTACCTTTGTATAAAGTGCAGTAGAAGTACAGAGTTGCTGCTACCACAAATCATAGCACTATTGCACAATGGCTATCACAGCAGCAGCAGGATTTAGAAGAGAGTGAGAATATTAGATGTACTGCCTCCAATTGCCATAAGAATACAATATATCTTACAAAAGGTGACCCACTTTAAACAAGTTCCCTCACCAATAAATTTTTAAGAGGCAAGAGGGAGTACAATTCTGACAGGACTGATTTGGAGAATAGTCAAGTCCAAAGGAGTGAAATTGGAAGATTGTTACAAGCGTACAGGCAGGGAGGAATGAAAATTAAAAAAGGCAAAAATTAGGATGCCAGCTCAACTGCAGAATGTACTGGAGATCTACTGTAAGGAATGAGCTTCAGATAATTAGCCCAGTTGAACTTTACCTCTTCACTCCCCTTCGGAATTCAAAGAGTTTCTGTCCCTCTGGAATGGAAAACACTCTTATTACTGTCCCCTGTGAAGAAAAAAAAGTACCATTTTCATTTCAAGTTTGTTCATTGCGTATCAGCTCTAGTTAGCAGACTACAACTACAAACACCAAACCCTTTTGCTGTTAACTTAGTGTCACTGATGCACACCACACACTAGCACGAAATATTTATGGAGCTTGTTTGTAGGACGTGTTTGAAGAGTGGAGAAACAACAAGAGGTGGGAGCTATTATCATAGAGAACAAGCTACACATCAAGAACAGCCCTTCTTATCATGTTTGATCATGAAAACGACCACACTAGACAAGTACTACAAGTACAGTCACCTGGATGTCTTTGTGCCTTTATCAGATGCAATGAGTTACACCTTTATATTCTAAGCTTGTTACTCAAAGAGCAGAGGCTTCAGACTTTCTAACTTATACAATTTACACGGACAATTTGTCATCATGTGCCAAAGACTAGTAAAACACTTCTCTATTCTGACTTTAACTGTCTTGTTTTCATTGGGAAGACAGCATGAAAACAAGACAACTAATTTCTAGTAAGTATCCAGCACTGAAGGGAGAAACACTTAGAGGATTGCCCTGATTACAGCCAGATTAAAACGTATTTATTTAAATACCCCTATTATCCAACATTTCACAGCATGGAAATTGTGTGAAATATCATTAGCAGTTCTTAACTTCGATTTGCCATTGTAACTGTAAGCCTTCTTTTTTGGCACTCGCGCATGGAATCGTACACGCTTAAACTTACTTAAAATGCTTAGAAACAAATTTAGTTTTTATCACTGTTGACAAGTCAATAAAAAGCCACCTTACCTTTTCTGATGCAGTGGCAAGTTTAGTACCACTGGCATCAAACGCCAAAGCAGCCAAGGGACTATCATGAGCAGGGATCATATTAGCAGCTCTCTGCAGGAGTGAATCAATAAAACACAACCTTAGTACAGTACAGGTTAAAAGCTACACGTTTGCAGCTTAAGACTGCATATTTAAGAGCATTCAAGGCAAATATGGGTCTTACTTAAATATTGAAGCTGTTGTCCATAAAGTAACTGCTAAGTAAAAGTACATAAAACTATCACTGAAGCACATGTACAGAGAGCACAAGCAGGAGAAGGATACTTAAAAATTCAAATAGAAATTACTTCGCTTCACCCATTTGCCCAACTCCACCCATCAAATCATAGAACAATTTTGGTTGAAAGGGACCTTTAAAGGTCATCAAGTCCACTCCCCTGCAATAGGCAGGGACATACTCAAGCAGATCAAGTTCCTCAGAGCCTTGTCTAATATTAGCATCTGTATTTTCTTTGCTGATGTTCTGTGAAGCCTAGCTATAAGAGATACTGCAAACTGACACAGAGGAATCAAACTGAGCAGCCAGTAATTCTTCTCTGAGCAAGTTAAGTCACTTCCAAAAACTGCATCTTTAGAAGTGGAAAACAGCATTCACAAAGATCCTTACCAGATTGATGGTGTCAAAGACTTGTACTTCTCCAATAGTTGCACTTCCTGGATAAGCCAAGTAGCAGTTATCGTTGTTTATTGATAAAGCACACAACCCTACAAGGGGTGCAGAATAGAATGAGAAAGAGGCAAATTTCAAGACTTACGCAGCCAAACTTTCTGCTTCTACATTTGAATATTACAAAGATAAGTTATTGTCTCAAGTTATCAACAGAAACAGAAGGATAAGTCATCTCAGAGTCACCGTGCAACATATTCAACTACTTAACGTTAACATTTTATATAAAAGCAGAAAAGGAAGAATATCAATAGAGCTACAAGAACTGATTAAGCAGTGTGACTTCCCACGCTTGCCATGACTCCTAAAGCATTAACTGGACAAAGCCTCTAACCATACCAAGTGCTGGCAAAATCCAGTTTGTATTTCTATCACTTTTTTTTTCTCTAATATTTCAACACATCCACTCTAGGAGACTAAAATACTGGGAAGATGCAGTTTAAGGCAGAGTCTGCTGTTTGTTCTCAAAAACCTCACTTGGATGAAATGGGCAGGCTTTAAGACAAGACTTAGGTATTTAGCTGTTACTTTTATTTGACAGTGGAAGTAACAATGCTACAGTTCCCTGTAGGAAACATCATACATGGATACAGAGTGCACTTTTCAGAGTTACACTAGCTTATAACAAGAAACTTACCTGCAGGATTGGGAGGCGTCTCCCTGATTGTATGTAACACCTTCATGTCTCGTATGTTGTGTATATAAAGAGACTCTTCCAGACATACTATCAGCCTCTAGACATGGGAAAGAGGATGAAATTCCGGTATCAAACTGGAGCGTGTATTGATTTATCAATCCTAAAAAAATTGTATCCAAAACACAGTAGGTATCTTCCCATAGAGAAAAGGTTGTACCCACCTGACGGGAAGAAATAAGAGTCTGATGGAAGACACACCAGATACACCTCTTGGCAAGGCTTCGCCAGCCCAACACCACGCTCGGCCACTTGCCCTGACCAGTGCACTTGACTTCTCTCAACCACACCAGTGCAAATTGATTTAAATGAAAATGATTTACTAGTTCAAGTCAGCAAGCCAGAAACCTTCACTTCAAGCCATTCAATTCTTACTCTGTATCCACCCTTGTGTATTTTTCCTCCCCACCCCCCAAGAAGCCAATTCACATGTGGAAATAATTTCTTCTGTTTAGCTAAAGCAGAAAACATACAGGACATTTTTTAACCATTTATAGAGCTTATTACTTACTCATAATCATTTGTGAGGGGCTTTTTTTAAAACTTTGATTAAGTTCTGTAACAGCTCATTGACGCTTTCGTAGACTACGAAATGTTACTCATTTAATGCTACATCACTGAGCCAGAAATCAGATTAGCCACTGTTTCCCTTATGATTTTAAACAAGAATCCCATACTCCCACACTTGATTTTGGGGATGAGGACCGACACGAAGATGATTTTCTCCTTCAGATGCCATTCTCTCTGCTTTGAATGAACTGGTTGAAAACAGAGAAGTCTGTACTTGCAGAAGAGCCTACTAATGATGTAGTAATACAGCAAACTATGATTCCAGGTATTTAACTCAAAAAACGTCACTGGTTCAGTGGTTTTTGTTGTTGTTTTTTATTTTTTTTTAAGTTAATTCCATGAACTGTACTTAAAATTGTAAAAAGTGAATAGATAACTTTAAATTTAGGCCTGAACAGAAATTGTCAGGTTCACATACTTTCACGTTTAGGATCACAGGATGATTCACATCAGTAGGGACCTCAGGAGGTCTCTAGTCCAACTCCTACTCAAAGCACGCCCAGCTTACTCAGGGCATTTTGCTAAGTAAATACATAACCACAGAACAAAAATACTTAACCAAATACAAGTACTGAAATGCCATACAGAAGCTACAGTTGGAAAAGTACAAGTTAGTGTCAAATAACAATTCCGTCATCCAAGGAAGAGATGCTCAATCAGTAGAGCAAGTGTCAGAATAAGATTCACAACCCCTTCCCTTGTTTTCACCTAGTCAAAATTACTACTCACCTGTCTATTGAGTTTGACAGCCAAGATGGTGTTGGAGTAACTGTAGTTGCAAATCTCTGTCCCCTTCTTAAAGTGACAAACTTTCAGCTTGCGTGGAGCTTTAAGGCTAACGATGGCCACCAGACTACTGGAAAACAGTCTCTCCACAATGCACACATCTTCTGTGTCAGCTGAAGAACCACAATAACGAGGCAAAAATACAGAGAAGAATGATGCACATCAACAGGAAATACTATCTAAAATACAGTGTAACACCACAAACATTCTGCCACAACAGCTCAGAGTCAAGGTGGGATGCAGGACAGGCTTTTAAAGCAGAAAATCTAAAGTGAATGCTGATTTACAAAGATTTCCCATCTCCCCCCCCAGTATCATGCAAGTTTACACTTCAGAACAGTGCGTCTACTCCCCTCTGCCCAAGATTCAACAGAAAAAAAAATACAAAACAACCCCAGCAAATTGTCAAATACCAGAATCTTCTTTTATCTCTGTAGAAATCTAGGAAAGCAAAGGTGGGTTGTGGGGTTTTTTTTAATATATTTTTGGTTTTAAATCTATACTACACATGAAAGGGTTTCCAATGACTAAAAACCCTGGAGTTTCTGCACATTTCTCCATGAAGAAAGAAAGGTTATTGCACTCAAAGAATCTGGTAAACTCATTTGTTATAAGACTGCTTCAGCCACTGATTAGTTTGTTTGTGGTTTTTTTTTGTCACACACCATCTTTTACTTAACAGTCCCAAAAAACAATCTGTAGAGGAATCACTGAAGCCCAGCATGTACATGTGGCCATAAACCAGCGTTACTTTCGTCACGTTTTACTATGACAGTGCCAGAGTCAAAGGAGGAACACAAGTCATCATCCAAAACGTGGGGAAGACAGCAGGAGGGAGGAGAGCCCAGCGTCTTGGGCAAAAAAGCCCTGTCAGAGCATTCAAATATAGTATAGTATTGGACCAAGCTGGTAGGACTCCAAGTCCCACCACCAGTTCCCCTGGCATGTGTGCTTCACCCTCCCATCCCCTGAAGCTCCCTTCCAAAAGCCCTAGGGACACAGTGGACAGTTTTTACAGCAGGAGAAAGCTGGAGAGAGAGTTTTACCACCCTCTGCAGCTCTCCCACAGCTACCAGCAACATCTGCCCTTCCATTACAGAACTGAATCAAGACAAGCAGCTTGAGCCTTTGGCCTCAATCTACTGAAACAACCGAACTTTCAGAAGTCAATATCTGCATTAGCTCAATGCTTAACACCTTCTAAATCATAAAACTGCCAGTAAAAAAACTAAAGGCTTATTTCTGAAGGCTTCTGTTTTGGCCAAGAGACACATTAAATAACTGGCACCATTCTCCTCACCAATGACAGAAATTCCCTGGAAAAAAGTTCTGTCCAACATTCTCAGCATATGACAATGTCATCACCATGTGACATGTCTGCTTTGAAAGTGCTTTTTCTGGGCAGTTATTTCAAGAAAAAGAACAGAAAATATTTAAGGCTTTACATTCTTTTGAGAGAAACAGCCTCCTTAAGGAAAAAGAGCAGGTTTATACTAAGCGTATTCAGTGTTCTGTGCAACACAATCAACTTTGATCTAAATCTCGTATTTAACGTGGTACTTTTCCAGAGAAGACAAAACACCTCACAGAGGCTTTGAAAATCCAATTTCCTCACTTCTGCAACAGGGATAATGCATTTCAGCAACGACTTTGTTTTCAAGGAGTCATTCTCCGTTTTCCTGATGCCACATACAACACATGAAAGAGAAACACAAAAATCCACTTCAACAGATTTATGCATAAGCTTACAAATGCAGCGGTCCATGTTCCTTGAACCACACTAGTAACATAAAAGACTGTCAAATATTTTACAGTACGGGTTATCAGCCTTCCATCTAAACCTGGAGTCCTTCATAACAATGGCATCCTTTTGCAGAAGTCAGAAGACCAGCACACAGAGAGCCAAAACCCACTGTCTGGCTGCTCCCTGCTCCTCAGCAAGCACAGCTTCTTTCCCCATTTAGGGGCAACTGTGTTAAAATACAGCTTGTGGGATTTGTTACTCCCCCAGGCAGGCAGGAGAAGTGGTATTTCAGACTAGGAACAGCAGCAGAGATTCAGATGGAAAAGTGCTGTGCAACACTGCGCCGGTGCAGGTGAGGCACAGGGAAGAGCAATGCCAGGAACTAAGTCACAGACAGAAGGTAAAACCCCAAACTTTCAACAAGGCAAATGCTTAAAAGGTATAGACAATCTGTCAGTCTCACTGTAAAAAGACTTACTATAACACAGATAGTTGCCTTTAAAGAAAGGCTTTGTGATGGGCTTTTAATTAAATTCACTTGAAAAATACAGGATGCACCTCTGTTCCTTTGTCTTCCCCTAACAGGAAGAAGTGATAAAAATCTCCTCACAGCTTCCCAGTCACATATGCTTCCTAAGGAGCAACCGTTGGAGCAGAGCATGAGGCTATACCACACATCCTACATCCAGCTGACCCGAATTAATCATATGTTTAGAAGTACTAGTTAAGTCCTATAGCAATGCTGTTAATCAGTTTTTTTTCTATTTGTATTTTCTCCTTTATGGCACACAAGTGAGCATTACCAGAAATCCAGATTCAAAAATACAGTAAGAACAAAAAGAACTGCAAGACGATTTAAGTGCCAGCAGTGAAGGGAGAACAAGCAAGTAGAAAACAAGATTACAGTTTCATAAACACAAGCATGTAGCATCACAGACAAGAGCTGGTTAGAACCAGCTAGATTATGATCAGCTGTGCTTTTATTCCATTTTTAATCCAAGAACACAAGGCATGTTACAAGCACTCATTAAGCCTTAAAGCATCCTCTAATCTAATACTTATTTTTACAGGGGGATCAACTGAGCAGGTAGCTAAGTGATTTGGAGAGTCACAGTAGAAGTCAGTGATGGGAGCAGACAAAGAAACCTCCCGTTCTTTTCAGTCATTCTCTCAAAGACAAGACAGCTGGGGCATATTCTGTAGCTTGCTTTAGACACCTACACAAGAACTGGCGCATCAATCTTACAGAATAGAGGGAGGGGTCCTTAAAAGTGCTCACTCAAAACAATACAAAGTCTTTAGACTCACTTAAAATAAACTGGGAGGCAGGAGGCACATGTCTGGGAGGCTTCGAGATACCTTTCCTTGTGGAAAGGTGGCACCCAGTACATAGGGAGCCTTCCACCACCAGATCAAGTTTTAAACAGGCATGGTTTGCAAGCCCAAGACTGAAGTTATTTAACTGCATACAAAAAATGAACATTTGAAATATTTAGATCTGCTGCAGACCTTGCATGTCCTATGAGCAAAGGTCAAGACAGGCTGGCTTACACAGCTCAAACCATGAAGTTTTCTACTAAGTGTTACCTCACACCCCGTGCTCTGTATTTATGGACTTAACACTCATGGAAGAAAACTTAAAATATCAAAGAGGTTAAGCCAATACAGGCATCCCAGAACAATCTGAAGACAAGACTGGAATGGGTAGGTCTAAATTCCAATCCCACCTGCTTTATCAGTTTATTGCAAGACTTTGAGCACAGTGCTTTATCCAATATGTGCTGCTTCCTTCAAGGACTACCTAGAAGCAGCAGCCCTGCAAAGTTCAGTTCAGTCTCTCTCAGTATGTTTACTCAGTGTCTTGTGAAACAGGAGTCATCTTCACTGAGACTCCTGAGGTGATATCAGGCCAGATACTGTAGGTGCCAAACATACTACAGCGGTCAGGTACCTAAACTCAACGGCATAAAATGGAATTCAAGCCACTGATTAACCAGTACAACCAGACCATGACTCAAACAGGCAGATGTAGCTGCAACACAATTTAACCTGACCACAGGTGCCCAATTTGAACCTCACAATTACTCCTCTCCATTGACTGCACAGAGAATCAGGCTGTCACCACAGCTAATAGGTGATCTGAATCACACACCATTTTCAAACTTAGGATGCCACAGGGTCAGGTCACTTAGGGAATGGAGCCTGAAGACAACTCTGTTGCATAGTATGATACATCAGGATCCTACTATAAATGCTGACACCACCGCTATTGGTACCAACTGTTCACATGGACTTCATAAGAAGGAAAGGATATTCATGCACAGCAATCATAGTTTACTTACTAGCCCCTGAAAAGAAGGGATGATGAACTACTGGCAAAACAGGGGACACCACTTCTCTTCCAAGCCTCCCTCCACTTTATCTCATAACCCACTCAACTGTGATCAGTATTGAAAAGTTATGGGAATTTGGATTATTCACCCTTTTGGATGAGAAAACCTGCAGCTATCATGTTCAAAAGTATTTTTTTAACAACAAAGACTGGGATAAAAAAAATATAACCAAGGCTTTGTTTTTTTTCATAAAGGTGTATTAGTGGTTGCCTGCCTCAGCAGCCAGTATAAAGACGCAGAAGACAGTCTCTCACATTAGCAATTTTTTTCATGCCTAGCTTCTACATAATCTGGCTATTGGACATAAAGTTAGAAAGGCACAGAGTTCTCCTCTAGCTATTACTAAACTTCACAAAATACCAGCTAAATTTAAATATAAACCACTGATATATTGTTTTACCCTGCCAGCAATCAATTGTTTTGAATTTGTGATGTTTCATTACACACTTAAGATTCCTCCTATGTCAATTTCGAGCCACCTGTGAAATAATGAAACATGTCTTATTCTTCCCAAATTAAGACAACTAAGGGGATAAAAATAGGAAAAAAAGAAGATACTCACTGCATTCATAGATCTGTTCTAATTTGTCCACAGAAGAAAGAGAGAAGAATTTGTAGCCTGATTTACTGCCAACTGCAAGGGATCTGAAAAAGAAACAAACCAGTCAGGAACATAAACTATATCAGCTGTGAATTACCCTCGGACAAATTCTTACCCTATTCTAAAACTCCAGTTGGGTTAGCTCAGTAAGAAAACTGATAAAAAGTTTGACCAAAAAGGCCACGATAGACAGATTGCTGCCTCGACTCTGGAAAGGCCAAATAGGTTCAGAATTACCCCAGGTGTGGAATCCTGCTTCACATATAAAAATGAGAGTTCACAGCTTAATGCAAGCCTACTGCCCAATTCATACTGGTGACTTCTCCCCACAAAGGAAAAGATGATGGCTCAAATAATGTAAAGCAAACCAATTACATCATTGCTTCACCACTAGAAGTGACCTCCAAGCCCTTTTAAACTGGGATTGTCTGGGGAATTCTTTGGTCTTTATACCATAACCTTCACCAACCACCCCAAAAGAACTTTCAGATTAAAAAAAAGAAATTAAACACAACTAAATCTAATTTTCTCTGGTTTTATTTGATGATATTCTAGCACCTCCAAAGAACATTGTTAGGTTTCAGTCTTACAAATACTCATGTTGAATCTTTGATCAGAGGCACCCTCTTAAAAATGCTAGTCACTGATGCTAAACAGATTTTAACAATAGTAGAACATTAATAAACTGACTACAAACCCTTCTTTCCTCCATTACTCCATTTTCACACTTAGCTCACAGACCATTTAATTGCTTTTCCAGTCAGAGTCAAAGACAGGTCTTACAATTTGAGCTAGAAAAACCTTTAGGCTTGTCTTGCAGGTCTTTACACATCACGGCAGCAGACAATGGCACATTCTTATTTTCCCCTCCCCATGCGGAGGACGACTTTACGCCACAGAAAAAGCAAATTAACAGTCAATACAGTCATGCAGAAGTGCATTAGTATGCTTACAGTTCACATATTTCTTACTGCCAGGACACATGCAGAAAAACTAATTAAATTCCAATAAATGTGTTTCAATACGCCAAAGTGTGGCCAGTCATTCAATGCAAGGCTCAGAGCCAGCCCTGCCAAAACGCCCTTCTCAACTCAGCAAGATGATTCTCTAATTCGGGTGCACTAATGATCAGTTCTGCATTTACAATACAATTCAGTTTCCTAGACTTCCTGCTCTTTCTGTATTTTCCTCTCATGGCTCCAAATGGAGCCCTTTTTAAACTTCGAGGTACCCAGAGATTAAGAGTTGTTTTTCAAATGGCTTACCCTCTGAAATTAAGATCCCAAGCTATAAAATCAACTTCTCTATGATAGCATGACCTTCTCTTCTAGGAAAAAAAAAAAAAAGCAACTGGCACAGGCTGGTTAAGAAATTATATTTCAGAAGGTTTAAACCTTCAAATTAAAATATGCACCATCCAGGCAAGAGAAGTGAGCCTCCCCAGATTCAATAACCCAGATATTAAAAAGAGCGTATCAGGCTTAGAGACAGAGAAGCAGCTATAAAACAAAATTTTGTTCCTGCTCCTCTAAGCCACCTTAGAAATACTGAATTTAATTTTACTTCAGACAAAATCAGTATGTTCAGTAGACTATATCTGATTAGTCGTCAGAGACACTTCAGTGTTTTTCCTCAACTGCTTTTGTACAACTCAATAAAAATCCAAATTATGTGAAAAAATATGAAATAAATTTGGAAAAAAGTAATGAGTTAGCTTTTCTTAAGTCATCTCCTGCTTCCCTTGAAACAAATTTAACAAAGAATGACATTAAACCTGTCGCTTCGAAGGTAAACAAGCACTCAACTGAGTTAAAAATAAACGGAGTCACAAGACTCCTTGCAATACAAACCATCTACAAAAGACATAGGATGATTTCCTCAAAGAATTCCACAGAGCAGCTATTTGTGATTGTATTACTTAGCAAAATTGATTCCTGTGTTGTACTTGCAGCTTGAAACACAGAATATTGCTGCATCACTGTTTTACTGACAGTATCACTGAAACCAGTAAGCAAGCCCATTTTTCCTGTCCCTCATTTAAATAGCTTCAGACAACGGCCAAAGCGAGTTGTATACACGATGAAAATCATTAGATTGAGTGAAAACCAAAATGAAGCAGCACAGAATGGACCTTTCCCTCCATGGCAACTGCTTTTTGTAATTTCTTGCAGGATCAAGGTGACGAAGTCACAAATCATTTACACAGGACAGTTGGAGCCAGTATAATTAAACCCATTTCAGTATATAAACATAACTGCAAAACTGCCCATTTTTCTTCTAGAACAGTATTCTCAGGTTTGGTTGTTTTGTGATTTTTTTTTTTAACGTACTCTCAAATTATTTCTTATGAAACTATTGAGAAAAGGCTCTTTATGTGTAATAAGAGAACCCAACAGGCTGAGTTATACCAGCATAATCATAATGATTTAACCCCCCAGCGTCTCCTGCATCGATACTACACTTAAGCCCTTCAGACACCTGATAGCTATCCAAACAACCAAACCCAACAAAACAAGTACCCAGCCAAAATTACCTCACCTCCAAAAAAACCCACAACCCTATGGGGAAGAAATATGATCAATAAGCCACTTGGCTATTGCTGAAATAGACAGTGGCCAACAAGGAGCTACTGTAGTTTATCTGAAGCTCCTTTTACAATGTGGGTGTTAGGCTTTATTATCGCCAATTTTCAGAAGCTGATGAGAGACTGAGATGGAAAATAAAATCAATATCCAAAAAAATTGCCTTTTTTCTTCTAATGTTATGCTACACACAGGTGTTTTTTTTAGCTGTATTACGTGTAGCCTCTATTACACACCTCAGATCGTAGACTTTGAGCTATTTCATCATCAAGGTTGCCTACTCAGTACAAAATTACCAATATAGCCATGATTTATGAAACTGTGTTTTCCCACTTTTTCAAAGATAATAACTGTAGTCTGATCCAAGACTACATAAATCTTGAGAGATTTTCAAGAGTGGCTGTCATAAATAATTAAAACTAACCTCATCAAGTGAGCAGTGTTATGAGATCTCACACACTCATTTCAAGATGCTGACATTCACTCTAAGTGCACTCTCCTAGAGTGGGAAATCAGCTGGTTCAATCTCTCTGGCTCTTCAGAAACAAGTTTTTTCAGATGGGTTAGAATCGTACATGTTTTCTTTTCTTTCTTTAATACACATACAGCAGGAACAAAACCAGTTTTTCCTTTTCCATATCACAGAGGACCTTAACTATTAATCAGACATATTCTATATTAATCAGAAAGATCCAACTAAGGGCAGCTCTCTCAAAGATTAAAATCAATTGCAGCTGCAGTACAAACACAACTCCAGAAGTCATGACTATTTTAAATAACTGGTTAATTAAACCTACTTTCATTATGATACAGTCTCATTATACTAATGCTCCACTTGATTTCAAAACCAATGTATATTTCCAAAGACAAAACATTTTGTGAACAAAGGTATATGATGAAGAGAGGGAAAATAATAATAAAAGAAGAAAATAATCAGTGAAATAGAAGAATTACTAAGGAAACTTACTTTGCCTTATCTCCCCTCCCAAATGTCTGCTGAAACCATCTTACAGATATGTCTTAAAAGAAAGGTCAAGAATGTTGTTATTTTGGACAAGAGCTGAATACAGAAACTCATACGTTCATCAGTCATCAGCAACACTCTGACAACCCACAGGAGATTTTCCCATTGTTCTTATATTAAAACAACACAAACTTAAATCTGCTACAGCAAAAAGGAGACCACGCTTGCTCATCATTTAACACGCAGCAATAGCCTGGGACAACAGAAAGTTCATAATCCAAGCAAACGTCACTACTCTCAGGCCAAATTCCCGTCCAAGTTGTCACACTCCTCTGGTCCAGATTCATCAGGCAAGCCCAGCTCGGCTGCTATCTCCACTGCAACGACAGTGAGTACCACGACACACGCCTGCTTCTCTCAGCTGTCTTCCCTAAGCATAAGCACTACGTGATCACTCCTTCCTTCCTTGTTTTGGTTTAGCTTTCAAGTCTCCTTGGAATAAAGAGCTCTCCTGTCCTCAAGGATGACGGAGGAACGACACCTGAACATAGGAGACACAAAGGCAGAGGGGTGAATGCTCAGCACCCAACCCTTGTTTCTCTCACCACACGGTACGGGAATCAGAATACAACTTCTGCAACACAAAGTGTACTACACCGCTTTAGAGTTATAAGCGCCTGCTCAGAACATAGAATGAACCCGATTTATTTGGGAAAAAAGGGGCAGAATTAAATCAGAAAGAACAGATATTTGGACTGATACCTGTCACATGTCACTCCGTATCTAAATGAAAGCTGAGACTAAAGACAACCTTGCAAATCAGGCACGCATCAGTGTTTTCACTAGAAGACCAAGCGCAAAGCTTCCTTTTGTCCTTTCACCAGTGTCTGTTTTCAGAACTACAGCAACTGCTTTGTTCCCAAATGTTGTCACTTGATTACTTATTTTTAAAAAGGTGACCAAGACTTCTCTACAGTCTGTCAACTTGCATTATTTCACAAGGAGGTTCTCTGGGTGACTGTTGTTTTGTTTGGTTTGTTTGGGGTTTTTTAAATTGAATCTGAAGGCCATGTAAGTTAATTTTAAGTTTTTCCAAAAACATATCTCTCGGAATATTTGTGTAACTATTTAAAGATTGAAAGTTTCACCTATTTTATAGATATATACGAACTTTGAGATCTTGAAGTTATGCTTTGCTTAAAAAGTTACAAGCTTCCATCACATTATGCGTTTCCCTTCTGGGTTTTAGAGCTTGTATGAGTTTGTGAGGCAAGTTTAGTTTTCCATAAATGTATCTGTGTTCAGTTTTAGCAGCTCTCCCAGAAGTAATACAAACAGCACTCAGGTTTAAGCGGTACATCTCATCAAACATGTGTCAGTAAAGATTTCCAACTGCTTCTCCCGCACAGTTTTGCCAGGATACCTGAATTGTGATCAGTTACTTCGCTTTCATCTGCGAGCCGGAGCTTCTGCCTCTCAGACACAGAGTGCCAGTCATGCTGAGTTGTGCAATGATTGATTCACTGGGGAAAAGGGCTAGGTCCAAAGTAAATATACTAACATCTTCTGAAAATGCCCTTCCCCGTGCTTTTACTTAATGAAAACATGCTATATCAAAGGGAAGCCACAAACCAACAGCCTCTGCTGCGTTATAGGTGGAGTGTTTTCAGGCAGAGTTCCAGTCCCAGTCAATAATTCAGAACTCTGATGTAAATAAAGCTTCGGGCAATATGGAATAAAGAGGCAAGACAACACTTGCCATAACGTAGCTACTATTCCAAGAGACAATGTCACTACATACAGCACCCATGAATGAACATTAAAAAAAAAGTTAAGTCTGAAAAAAACTACAAGGAAGATAGAGGATATCTGCTCCAGTCACCAGGGACCGCAACAACTGAGAAAAGCAACAGCAACTTCCATGTTGACAACATTCTTCTAACTACCAGCAAACCAATTTCCCGTGACTAAAAACCTTGGCAAAGCTTATCTCCTTCCTAAAGGAGGCAATAATTAACTACCAACCCTTCACAAAGCCTAGGAAAAGTTAGCTTGGCACTATTTTTACCAGCAACAAGTATCATCTTTTCCCGATACAAAGCAACTGACTCTGCTGTCTAGGCAAGCAAGACACATTCAAGCACAAGTGGAACTGGCACCTTGTTAAGTTGAAGGTAAAAGCTCTAAACACAACAACAACGCACCCATGCCATTTATTTTCCAGTTTTGTCTGTCAGCAGCTTTTCTAATTACTGAAGCACACCTTCAAACACGTGAACTCTACTGACTGGAAAGATGTAAGCAAAGCTTGTCTTTCATATGCTGGCTGAGAGAATATGCATTTGGCTACCATGCCTGTCTGGAGAAGGACTCCAGTTACCTGTAACGTAAGTTGGAAATAAGTAAGCTTTCTGAGGCCCAGCATGGGAAAGCATAATTCATTCCTAATAAGTTCTTTTCAGCTCTTCTCTTCAGCTCTTGCTGGTAAACAGCAATCTTCTAGATATACAGGATAGTAAACTAACAAACCCAGAGAAAGAGGACTTCTTGTTTCTCTACTCAAACAGGAAACAAAGAGAGATCACGGGTGGGGAAAAAAAACCCAAACAAAAAAATAAAACTATTAAAAAAAAAATCAAGCCAGTTTAAAGAACTTGCACAACCACTAAGTTCTACTCGTTTTAAGAACGAGAATGCAACTTGGTTATTTGGGTCACTTACCACATCAGACAAGTGTTTTAGTAAGAAGCTGCTCACAAAGACATGTGCAAGATTTATTGTTTTATACTTACTACTTTTCTTAGAAAGATTTCTTCGAGACACCATAAGAGAGAAGGGATACTTACCTGACATCATCCACCCATCTCATTTGTCTCAAAGTAAGTGGCCTTTTAAATTATTCTCATAATTTTGAGACAAAAAAATGCAAAGGAGTCTTTATATTTATGTTGTTTCTATAATGGATATCTGAAAATGTAAAGATATCGAAAAATGACACAGAAGACCTAGTATCCCAAGACTTTGAATTGCAAAGATATGGACCAGGTCTGGATCACATAAAAAGATAGATGACCAAAACTCTTGTCAGCTAATCTCAAGGTGCTTTACATATATAAATAGTATTTTAAAAAAATAATCAATCTGCACAATGGACATTAGAATGCTGAATATCCCCCCAAAAAAAAAATCAGCTATAGCACAAAAACTGAAGAATACTTTTTGGATATTTAGGAAAATGAAATGGGAAAAGTAGCAAAGTAGCATACACAGCTGAGGAAAGAAATCATTAGCCAGTTGTCCCTTTCCCCTTGCTGCTCCCCTAAACTCAAAGTTAAAAAGGAATCACACTTTACTCTTCCTGAAGAAAGATTTCAAGGTGTACAAGCCAGAGACGACCTACGATAAGCTTAGTTACATTTAGTTTCTTTTTACTTCTGTCTTGGGTTTGTTCTCAAGTCAAGCCTGCAGCTCTCTTGTTCAAAAGAAGTTTTTTTTGGTCATAACTCAGTTAGCTTTGAATACATACAGCTCGCCACAAATAGGCAGTTGATTTAAGGAAGGAGAAATAGTAAAGCTTTTAGATCACCAAGTTGGACGGCACAGTTCAACTTAAAAACTTGGATAATTACCTTTATAAACTGCAGAAGAAAGAGGTGACAGATTTCCTAGTTACTTGTTCTAGTAATAAGTAAAAAATGGGTGGTATCTGAGCAAAACATGGATGTGTTTTACACACACAACGACAGAGTGAGCTCTACATGGAACTTGATGAAAGAACCTTTGGCTCAAATCAATGTACAGATAATGATTTACTCACAGATACACAGCAGACTATTGCTTCCCCCCATCATTTATCATAAGCTATTTACTGTTAAAGTCTCTTGTTTCAAGTCTATCCAGTGCCACTTGTTCATCTCTCCAACCCCAGCAAAACCTACAAAAGCAAACAGAGTATTTCCCTCTGATGTGATGTTTCTCCTCACTCTTGGCAGTCACCATAAGTAATCTTCTTGCCTTCACAGTTCCCAGACGCTGCAGCACATGTTGAAGACAGTCAGAGATCTCTCTTGCGAGGACATTTGTTCGTTTTTCAAGCAACGATAGACGTTAAAAGAAAAAGCCACCACCACACACATGAATAGGCTCTGTGATGCCAACCTGAGATCATTTCCTCTTACTCACTTCCTAGAACAACACTCCTCTTTTCTCAAGTACAAGTTCTTTCAGTTATTGTCCCCCAGTTTCATCTCTTAGCTATTTAAGACAGTTAAATCCTTCTTTAAAGGATCTTTAGTGCTCCAGCTTCAACTATCAGGGACTTCTTCTATTGAAAAACATTGCTCTTTAATACTCCGCATAAATATAATACATATATTTATGTATTTATTATATTTAACACAGCATAGGCACTGATTAATCTAAATAAGCCGCAACAATTAAATAATTTGCAAGATGCACAGCATGAACTATCTGACCCTTCCTAGAACGGAAACACGAATAAGTACAATTTCAAGGACTACAGGAGAAAGGTTACTTTTTCAAAACCAAAACCAAAAGCAGCAGGGGTTCATAAAAATACCATTAAGCCTCCGACATACTGCTTCAACGCAGACAGCAGGTGAAAACAAAAACGCTGTATGGAAAACAGCTATGACGAGCTTTCGGATGAAGTCTTTGCACCTCCCAGGAAACTTGGGTCTTCGCGTTATCTCAGCCTCTCCTAGACGCTGGGCATCAAGAAGCAGAAACAGCCCGCCCTCCCCTTCCCAAAGCAACAGCGAGCAACGTCTCACAAGTAGAAGAAGGAAAAACTCCCCAGGGCAACAACCTCGGGGAGGGAGAGGGCAACACGCTACAGCAGCCCACTAGCCCTCTGCTGCGCGTCCCTACGAGCGCGACCTCACCCCTGCAGCCCCACGCACGCCGGACGGGAGGCTGCTCCCGCCCCGCCGCGGGGATGAGGGACCCCGGCCTCGCTCGGGGGCACCGAGGGCAGAAGCCATAGCGCAGCCCCTGCCATGGGAAAGGGTGGCACCAGGGCGGGGGGGGGGGGGGGGGGGGGGGCCTGCCACGCCTCCCCCAGCGGCCGGGCCTCCTCGGCAGCGCCCAGCGGGCGCCCCGTCCCCGCGGCCGGGCCCCCCGGTCAGACCGGACTCCCCCTCAGGCCGGGCGCCGCCCCTTACGTGTTGTCCTGGTTGAAGTTGGCGAAGAGCAGATGGCCGCCGCCGGCGTCTCCGCTCTGACTGGCCAAGTTCATGACGGGACGGCACTCGCCACCCCCGTCCGGCGGGGGGGGGGAACACGCCTCCAGCGGGCAGCGCACCTCAGCCCCGGCGGCTCCGGCCCCCGCCGCGCACCCGCGGCCTCCTCATCCCCGCGGGCCTCTTGTTTACGCTGCGGGCGGCGGAGCGACCCCCACGCCTGCGCCGCCCCGCCCCCGCCCCGGCGGCCCCCTCCGCCCGCCCTCCTCCCGGCCACCGTACTGCCGCCGCGCACGCGCCCGCCCGGATGTGGGGGAAGAACCGCGCATGCGCCTGGGCGGTGGCGCCGAACGCGGGTGGGAGACAGCCGAGGGAGGGAGGGAGGGGGTGCAGCGGCGTTCTAAAGCTAAGCAGGGTGCGCCGCGGTCGGCGGCTGGATGGGAGACTCCAAGATCAGGCGGTGGTCCCCGCCTCAGGCGCGTCCCCGCTGTCCCTTGACCGCGATTACGGTCACGGTCGGCGCCCGCCGGCGCCTCTGCAGTTCTGCTCCGTACCACGGGAGGTCCCCAAGGCTCAGCAGATGGGACAGCGGGGGACACCGGCTCCGCTCCGGGGCACGGGCTGCTCTAGGGAGCTCACAACTGAGCCCCGTGGCCTTGTCGCGGCCGGGGGTGAATCGGCTTTTGGGGGTTCCCGGCTCGCAGGGCAGCCAGGCGTGGGCAGGAGACCATTTCAGAGCGAGGGGAGTCACGAGCTGCCAGATGCAGGGAGCAGCTTGTCCGGAGATAATAAAAATTGCAGGCAAAAAAAAAAAAAAAAAAAAAGGCGACAGAACTGGGAACGTGCGAAAACTGGATCAAAGTCCAGGGCTTGGTCCCGAAATTAGTTAAATCCGGGGAAATGAGCCGTGCTGGGGAGCGCAGGGTGTTGGGGTTCATATCTCTGGGGCCGGCTCATCCAGGAGGGTTCGTGAGAGATGTACGTGCAGCAACAGGGAGCGATGGAGCAACCGATGTATAGGGAACCCTCTGGGCTCCCCCACATTTAACCTCCTCCCAGCTGCTGGCAAGGAGACTCCCCCAAATGGGTTAAAACCAAGTAGCTCTGTGGCCACCCTGCCGTGGCCCACGACCACCCCCCCAGCTGGCCCTGCCCCACATGCTCACCTCTGCCTTTGCTACAGCTGCTGCCAACCCATCCATGTGTCCATTACTCCTTCTACCCATTCAAAGTTTCTTCTCTCACAGGGAGGTTTTTCCTGCTCAGAGATGGCAGATTTTAATCTCAAATTGTCTCTTCTCTTACCTGCTGGCTCCAACACCTTAATGTGCAGGAAAACCTCCCTGGGGAAATGCGATGAGAGCGTGCGCTGCCAGGACAGCCCAATGCCACCGTTATCCAACACCACCGTTGTAGCACCCAAAGGCATGGATATTCACACTGTTAACAGCTGGGATTCCACTGGGACCCACCGTTGGGAGCAGGGGACAAGGCACAGAGCTGTTTCCAGCAATGGGACTCCTGCAGGGTTTGAGACTTTGCATATTTTGGGGAGGAAGCAGCCCTGGGCTTCATCACCCTTTCCCCTTCTATAGGAAAACTCTGCAAGACCCCCCCTCATTTTGATGACTTTAAAAAAATGTCCCTGCATTCAGGGTACCCCTGAATTTTGGAAACTTTGCTTAACATCATTGCAATTCACTCAGCTCTTAAGAAGGTGGGGAGAGCACCAGGGGTAGGGGAGGAAAGAAAAGGAAAGGGGTCTCATGGACAGCAGATACACGAGGGGAGCTGTCATGTGGGGAGGGGATGTGCCCTGGTGGGGTACAGGTGGTGTGAGCTTGGCCGTCTCTGCATCCCACCATCGAGCAGCTCCTGGCTGCCTGCGTTTCTCCAGCCGCCGGGTTTGGAGGCAGCACTGGGGCTGGAGCCATTCCCCAGCACGATGCGCGAGGCTTTGGTTGCCATAACAACTGGATTCATGCCTCAAAAATAGTAACTTATTTTTCATTCAATTTGCCTTTTGCCCTCTGAGACAGATCTGTTTCAGGGCTGACGGTTCACTTCAGGTGTCCCACACCAGCACCCTCAGCTGCGAGCTGGGGGCTTTGGGGATGGGGGTTATTCTCTTAAATGCTGTTTATCACCATTTTCTCTCCCTCCCCTGTTCAGGCCCAGATAAAAGGTAAAGCAGGGCAGAGACATCATGAAATAGCCTTTGCCAAAGCCTCGTCATCTAGAAGGCTGGGGAAGGAACTTGAAAAAAAATCTTCCCAGCTAAGTGGCAGAGCGTGGGAGAGATTTCGGAGATGAGCTCACTCTGCATCTCAGCTTGGACCTGCCGCTCTCAGCCAGAGCTTGGCTGTCCCAGATACATTGGGAAGGTCCTACTGAAGATGGGGCTTATTTTGTTCCCCCTGCACCTCCTGGATCCTGCTGTTGCCAGCCTGGTCCCCAATGGTGTCTTCTAACCATGATGGGAAACATGCAGAGAGGCTGACCCAGCTGCCAGCTCCTGACGTTGGGGAACTGCGATGCTTTTTGTGTGCGTTGAGGTCACCCCACAATGCAGTGTGTACCTGCAGCATCACCCCTTTTGCATCCCCTGGGGGGATGAGATGCTTTTGGAAGGGGTTGCAGAGGGTGCCAGGATTGATTCATGGCTCGAATTAAGGGATCCCTTAATTTTTGTCTGTTTTGGCTTTTGGAAGATGTGTGTCTGCTTTATTTCCCATGGAAATGGCCATATGAGCATAACCCTTCCTGTCAAGATGTCGTTGGCTGTTCCACCTCCCTCCCATCAATGTTATTACAGCATCGGCAAGGAGAGGTTGCCCTGGGGGGAACAGGACTCTCCTCCTCCAGTTGCTGCTGACCTTACGTCACCTGTCTTGTCCCTTAGCTGCTGGCCTGAAGGTCCCTGCAGTCTCTAGCACAGGGTGAGCATGGATGCCAGCAGACAAGCCCCCATTGCCCTTTACAGCCCCTCTCTGAGGTGCCCAACCTGAGACGTACATCAGGATCTCACTTCCTGCAAGAGCTTCCCTGGGTGATGTAGAGGATGGAGGGGTGAAGGCTTAAGATGGAGACCAGCTGAGGAGCCCAGAGTCTCCAGTGCTTGCCTGGCTGTCGTGCTGCTTCATACCCCTTCTCCCAAGCAGGGAGAGATGGTGGGATGCTGGTGGGAGTCTTGTCCCCACCCACGGGCACTCCACAGTGATGGGGCTGGGACAGAGCTGCCCACCCCTGCCAGGGCCTCTGGGAAATAATGGGGAAAAAGAAATCATTAAAATCAAATATATAAAGACAAAGCCAAACAAAACGACTCCCTGGGGACGCTGGGGTGGGCTGGCCCTGCCCCGGGGCTGGCAGGGGGATCTCAGTGCCCGTCCGGGGGGACCCGGCTGTGGGCAGTGTGGCCGGGGGAGCGGGCAGCTGCCTGCACTCGCCGCTCCCTCCCTCCCTCCCCCCCCCCCCCCCCCCCCCCCGATGCTTTAATCACATTTTCAATTCAAATCTGCTGCTATTTGATCCTCCGGGGGTGGCGGCGGGGAGGGGGGAATATTTTTAGCCGTGCTTAAAGCTGCCGGGGCGACTAAGGGAGATCGGGCAGGTTGCTGTGGCCGGGCGGAGTTGGACGGGATCCCCCCACCCACCGACCCCCTCCCTTCCCTTTTTTCTTCCTCCTCCTTCTCCTCCTCCTCTTTGCATATCCGAGAGAGGCAGCGGGGCTGTCTCTCCCCCCTCCCGGAGGTCGCCTTTGTTTTCCCCGTGTCGCTCTCCCGAGCAGCCGAGGAGGGTGGGAGGGGGCCGGGGCCGGGCTGGGCTGAACCGGCCGCCCCTTCTCCTCCCCGCCCCGCCGGAGCCCGCGGAGTTGGTGCGGTTTCCCCGCGCGGCACTTTTCCCCCCTCGCCCCGGGGCTGAGCAGCCGCCGCCCCCTGGGCCCCCCATGGCACCGCCGCGATGTTCGTGTCCCGGGTCCTGGATTTCCAGAAGACGCGCTACGCCAGGTAAAGCCGTCGCTGCGGCGGTCCCCGACCCCCGGGGGTTTGCGGAGCCCCAGGACAGCCCCAGCCTCCGTCCCCTCCGGCGGGGACGGAGCCCAAAGGGACCTTCAAAAGCTGCTGAGTGCCCCAAAGCCCAGGGCAGGTGCGAGCTGGGCTTTTAGGAGACGACTACCTGCTTTTCTGCATCCCTAAGGGATTCTGAGCATCCTCGGGAGCCCTCGCTGCGTCTAACTTCACGGTTGTCCTCCCACTACTGGGAGACCGGCTCCCCCCGAGGACAGACCCCCACCACCACCTGCGAACCCTCCACGGAGGGACCAGCATTGCCCAGGGTCCTGCTGTGCCCAGGCGAAGCTCCCCCCGGGGGGACTCCCACGGCTTGGAGCCAGGGGCTCTGCAGGGCTCCCATGGGATGCACCGGTGGTGGATTCTTTCCCCACTCCATGAAATACTCAGGGAGGTTTTCCAGCAGCAGCAGGGACTTAAAACAGTTTGAACTTAAAACAGCTCAGGTGTGTTAGGAAACCTCGTGGTGTCACCTGCGTAGGGGGAAACCTGAGGACTGCTGAGCACAGGTCAGAGGGCACTTGGTCACAGGCGCTGCTGCGGGATCAGATGTGGCCTTTAGCAGGGAGCTGGTGGGTGACATGGGGACAGTGGCCACCCGCAGCCCTCCAGCACACGGACTGGCTGAGGATGAGCCAGATCGCACGGCGCTGGGCAATGCACGGCCAGACAGGGCTCAGGGGGGTGCTGGGGGTGCCTAGCTTTGCATCGAGGACAAGCTTTGCTCCCAGCTCCCTGTGACTGTGGTGGGGACACTTTCACGGCTGTGGGGGTCCCACAGGCTGGTGCAGTTCCTGGGGGCACTCAGCTCTGCTGCTGCTACTGCCAGATGCCCAACGGTCCTGTTAAAGGCAGACACCAGAGAGAAACTTGGCTGGAAAGAAAGATTATGGTGTTTCTTGCCTGCTCCAGGCAGGAGCATCCTTGAAGGATGTTTGCCTGGGCTGAGTAAGGGCAGGCAACCTCCCACCCCTCCAAGCCACCAGCTCCTCTCCTTCCAGGTGTCCCATGGGGAAAATCCACGCTTGCACCTCCAAAAGGTGCTGGAAACACATGGGCATCTGCTTAGACTGCTTTAGACCCCCTTAGCTTGTAGCTGCCTCCTAATAACCTTTACCTGGAGGAGCTGCAGGAGGTACCCAGCAGGTCTGTATGGTGCATCTGGCCCAAAACTCCTTGTGCAGAGAATTAAAAACTTTTTTTCCGCAACTGACATGCAGAGGACAGGACAAGGGGGAGATGGAGCCAAGCAAAGCTCTGTCTGACCAGAGCAGGGGGAAAACCATGCCTTTGCCCCAAAGCAGTGGTACGGAGGCTCTTTGGGAGCTGAGCAGCAGAGCAGGGGCTGCCCCCTCACCTCAGTGCCCCCAGCAGAACCCATTTGCCAACCTGTTGCTTGATTCACCCCAAATCAGCATGCTTAAACTTTGTCATGGTCCTTTCTGGAGACAACTTGTTAAATGGGGATGAGATGTTTCAGGAATAAGCCCACATGCAGGGCAGGGGCTGCAGGGCTCAGGAAGCATCAGTTCCACAGGGCGCTCTCCACCTCTCGCTGGGTGCCAGAGCTGGATGGGGAGCAGGAGGAGACTGGTGCTCCCTTGGCCTTCACTCCAAGACATGCCAAGGCAGTTGCCAGCACGTGATGCTAACCCAGAGCTTCCTACATCGCTGCAGAGATCCTCTTAGCCTAGTGCTTTAAAAATAACAGTTGGCTAATCCTTGTCCCCCCTCCCATGCTCCACACTCACCAGCTCTCCTCTCTGCAGAAACACTCTGCTGTGGCATATCCCAAAAAAGACCCTAAAAGCTGCTTCTTTTGTGCTGGGGATGCTCTGTCAGCTTCCTTGGGCTGCAAGTAACAGGGACCAGGCTCTGCAATGGGGACTGGTGTGAGCAGGAGCCACAGGGCTCATGGTGACACGTGGCCTTCAAGACATTAGAAGCATCTTGTGACATCTTTTCAGAGAATGATAAATTCTTGCTTGTGGCCTTCCTTGGGGGAAAAAAAAAATAGCAGAAAGTTTTTGTGGTGGAAAAGCCTGGAAAGGCTTCATTTTTAATGTTGTTTTATCTAATTTTGAGTGAGGACCAAGAAAGGAGGAACTTGGCCATCGATACACCTGCCAAAAGGAATAAATAAAACACAGTGTGATGATGAAAGACCTGTTGTGTGAAAGCTGCAGTGAAGGCACTGGGCTTTGAACAAAGAGATGAAAGGTAGCAATCAATGCAGGAGCGTTTTGTCAACTGCCAGGAGAAAACTCAGGGCTGGAGGTGCACCAGGGTGTCTCCCCAGATCCCTCCCAGCTGGGCTTTGGAGATGGAGCATCATAGCTGGGATGGAGGGGAAGAAAGCAAGCAGAGGGGGCTGTTGCTGTGGTGGGAATAGGGATGCATGGCAACGCTGTTCGAGCAGGTTGTGGTTATAAATGAGGCTCTTGGTGGTTTCTGCTCTGCCGCGGGGTCCAGGAGACTCTTCCATCGTCTGCCAGCATGGGGAATGGGAGTTACCAAGCACGGTCGCTGCAAGGCATTCCCTGTCACCTGCAGCCTGCACCATGGCAGGTGATAGTCATCAGCTGCCCAACAGGCCAAATTCAGCCACGATGTTGGGAGCAGCACGCACTGACAGGGTGCCAGCAGATGATTCCTCCTGCTTTATCCAACCACCAGATAGTTATTCCCCCACTCTCCTTCCACCCTTTCTTCTCCTCCTCCCTTTCTCCCAGCTCACAGAAACAGTGCTGGTTTCCTCCCCCCAGAGCAACAGATCAGTGCAAGCTGTATCTTCATCACAAACTCATCAGCCAGGTTACACCAAGCCGGTAACTGATCCCTCCCTCCACCTCACTGCTGGCTTTGACCCTGCTTTGTCCCACTTTTTACTCAGCCATGGTCCAGTGCCTCCTGTCCACATAGCTGCCGTGAGGCTGTGGCTCAGCCCCAGTCTCCCCACCAGGACACAAAATGCTTCCTGGACTTTGAACATCCAGAGCCATAATTGAAAGGAAACATGATTAAGCCGGGAGCTGTTGTATCTGGCCAGCTTCAGCAGCTCTGGAGCAGCCGGTGAAGAGGGTTTTGCTGGGAGCTGCAGACTGCGCAGGGCACTGAATCATCCTAATTAACTGATAGCAGTTCACAATTTGATCATGTAAGAGGCTCTAAATCTTATTCCGTTTGCTTCTCTTGCCCTGTGCAGAGTAACAAAGAGGAACAGCCAGGAAAATCGACATTAATTTTGCAGCCCAGGACAAGCATGAGGTTGGGGAGAGCAGGAGCCTCTGTAGGTACATGGTCCAACCCTGTACTCACCTGCCTGGTGTCCACAAGGTAGACACTGCCATCTCCTTACTGGCATGAGGGGATGGAGATCTGAACTCTACACCTGCTCAAAAGCAAATTCTCCAAGTTTGGGGAACAGCAGCTGGGAAGACCTTCCTTGTTGCTCCCTGTAACTATAATTACTGAGCATAGAGACATTCGCCCACTCCTCCTCCAGCATCTTTGGGCAAGAGAGGGAGAGGAGAACCAGCAGGAATAGAAGAGAAAACATAGAAAACATTGGGTTGCTGAGATCCCAAACACGAGAAAAGCAATGCCAGGCTGATGGCCTGAGCAGAGCTACTGCATTGGGAAGATCTGGTGCCCATTTGCTTTGCGATAAAAGCGCGAGCAGCCCTTGCTTGCTCCCACACATGCCGAGACGCTTTCCAAGAGCTTTGCTTCCCCCTCAGCCCGCGTGGGATGAAGTGGTGAGAAGGGAAAATGCTTTCAACATTGACATTGTGGCTCAGAGCCACTCAAAAGGCAGGGGCTTCTCACTGTGCAAGCACCAGCCCCATGCCACCATCCCCAGTGAGACCTGCCAGGCTGCCCCCCGATCTGCTGAGCAGATCCCCTTGCTGCATAAGGCACTGCTCCAAGAGATGGGGAGGTCCCCAAAATACCTGGGGAAATCAGGATCACCTGATGTCACTGACTGATTCCATATTGGTTGCTCTGTGGGACCAGGTTGACTCAGATACCCTCTTAAGATAGCACTGGTAGGATTCATCTCTTGTAGGTTTAGATGCACAGGGCTCAGGTATCATTGGAGCCAGGTATTTGGAAGGCAACAAGTACTCAGAGCATCATTTACTTTGGGATATTCCCTCAAACTGTCCCTTTCCCTCCTTTGGGAGAGTTGATGGACCTGGCGGTGGGAATCACCACACTGGAGATGTGCAGCAGTGGGCAAGCCAAGCTCCATGCCTTGTGCGTTTAGGGAAATGACAGTCTCTTGGCTGCCTGGAAAACAGATGCCTGATAGTCTTTTCCCTCCTTCAGCGGGTGTTGGATGTCAGCCTGATGTGATTCTCTGGCACAGCTCACTGTGGCCAGCTTCATGAGGCAGCAGCCAACACCAGGCATGGGAAATTCAAGCCACTGCCCAGCGCAGCAGGTCAGTGAATGGGAGAAACGGGGCTCTGCCAGGACTGCTCCCAGGCTCGCCTCCCTCTCCTCCTCCCTTCCCACACCCCCAGCTCCGCAGTGAGACAAAGCAATGCAAACTGGCTACAACTCCTACGGAAAGGAAGGGAAAAGAGCACAACTGTTATTTCAGTTCATTGCTCTTGCAGGGAGCTTGGCTGCAGCTGCAAAGGGAGATGGGTTAAGTACCCAGAGGGATGCTGCGAGGGGGTGGTTGCTCAGAGCAGCAGCTGAGCAAGGCAGAGGAGACACAGCCAAACACACAGAGCTCAGGTCTCCCTTTGGGGTTCTCCAGGTGAAATGGAACCTCAATGTTTTCAGGTAGTGCTGGTAATCTAGAGCCCAATGGGCTCCGTGTGATACACTGCAACTTCTCGTGATAACATGGTACCACAGCATCATATGCCCGGTGCTTGCTTCAGATGCCAATTAATTATGCTGAGCAGTGCTGACCTTCGGGAGAGTTTGGATCCAAGTCTGTGATCCTGTTCAAGTTTATAGTCCAGGCTGGCTGCTGCTGAGGAAAGAATTTTGTGCAGAGAGATCCACAGGTCAAGGGCAAGGAGTTACCTCCTCTGCCGTGCTCAGCAGCACTGGCTGGTACCATAGCATTAGACACAGCCCTGTTCTCTGTTGCAAATACTAATGGAAATCCTAATATCTGCACAATTCTCCTTCTGTGCCGTTGTTGTCCAGAGGCATTTGCTGAATAATTTACAGGTATTGTTTGTACTTGAGCAGCATCCAGGAATCCCTGATGAGAGCCAGGCTCCGTCTCTTGGGGGATGCCATGGGGAGACCTTACAGACCTGAGAAACCACAACTTGCCCCTGTAATTTCAGAGTTGCAGCAGCAGCCAAGGTTAGAGGCTGGGAAGGCTCCAGCCCCCAAACTGCCCAAAGCCTCTGCCAGCAAGCAGAGGGGCTGGTGGTTGTGCTCACTCCTGCCCACCTTGAGCCATTGCAGAGTTTAACCCAGCAAAGCCAGCTCAAGATTTGTCCCACTAACTTCTGTGCTCAGGGCAAGGCAGCAAGGAACATGAACAATGACTTCCCAAACAAGCAAATGGTGAATAATAGAGAATTTTCGGTCCTGGAAACAGTCCTCCTAACATTTGTGAAACACCCGGGACATCAGAGTCATTTTGTGACTAATCAGCTGTTGTTGGAGGTCTCATAAGCACCAAATGAAACAAGAAGTCCCAGCTCAGAAAGTAATTTGGGAAACACTCACCGATCCCATCTGTTGTGAATAAACAAACAGCTCTGCTGTAGTTGCAGGGTCAAGAATTGCCTTGGAAGAGTTGGAGATACCATTACATAAAGAGCAGAAAGCCTGCTGGAGAGAAGAACAAATATCCCTGCACAGAGTCTGGGAATGTGAACAGGTATGACCCTGATGGGAATTACCTGCTGAGTTTCCACCCACCAAGCCCTGGTAGATACATGTATGGGCTCTCACTGGTGCAGAAATGGTCTGTGCCTGCACCCAGCTGGCTTGGAGCCTCCCGTGGTTGTCTGTGCTAGGGTGAGGAGCACAGAACAGGAATCTGATACACCCTTGGTGTGTTCAGGGAAATAGCAGCATATTCCCACCTGCCGGCTTTGGCTCCTCGCATACCTACTGCTCTGGCAGCAGGTTGTGCTGGAGGGGTGGATCTTCCCTGTCCCTTCATGGGGACATCTCAGGGCCAGGCACAGCATGGACACAGCTGAGCATGTGGTCCCTGTCCAGGAGCATCTCTAAGTCAGAAAGCAGACTTGTCCAGCATTTCTCATAGCACGCAGGCTATGTAGTGCCAGGGGATGGTCTACAGCCAGCCCAGGGTGTTTCCACACATCAGAGTGCAGGGAACAAGCAAAACTGGGATGAGGATAAGCAGAGGTGATAAATGAGCGTTCAATCTACAGCCCGTTTTGACTTGCTTTGTGGAAGCAAGGCTTGCACCAGGAGCATCTGGGCAGGTTGCTCCAGAAATCTGGTGATCTGCTAATTTACCCATAAGAAAGGTTGAGAGGTGCTGGTTTAGATGAAAAGCCTTTCAGTCTGCTGCCTCAATCACTCCCTGCCCAAGCTGCCAGCTCTTTGCACAATGCCAAGAAGCACTACAAAAGAAAATGCTATGCCATCTTGCTGCCTCTCATGTGGGATGGGCTGGAGGCAAAGCAGAAGCCCACAGAGCAGTCTTGTCCTGGCTGTCCCTTCTCCCCCAGCCCAGGGAACCAACCCACAAGCTTACAGCGTGCACAGCTCAGTTTTCCCAAATGAGGAATGCCATATGTTCACATAGGAGTACGCAAGCAGCAAGGAGCAGGCATGAAAACAGAGGTTTCAGCTCCCAACAGGGTGCCACGCAGCCGTGCGTGTGCCCGCGTGGGTGGCTGTGCAGATGGCAACACTGGGCAGCGTCAGCCTGAGCCTTTGCATTTCTGCTTCCCAGTGGTAAATGCTCCCAGTGTCAATGGGTAGGAGGGAAAAGCAGGATTTCTTGAGTGCTTCTGGGCTGGGTAAAGAAGCTTTGTGGTACTGCAGAGTTTGGGGGCTCTGCACTGAGGGCTGCAACCACAGGGAAGATGGGAGCTGAGCCTTTCCCACATCACCAAGTTGCAGAATCAATGTCCTGGACTTGAGGGGAGCCCTGACCACATCCCTGCTGCCCTGCTCTTATCTCCTGCATCCTGGAGCCATGCCCTGTGCGTGAGCACCACCAGGAACCCTGCACCACACCACCACACACAGCTCCCTGTGACTGAGCTAATTACAAACCACAGAGGAGCTCAAGGGGATGAAGCCTCTTACCAGGGTCCACATCTGGAGCATTACCAGATTACAGGTCAGAAGCAGAGCACATGCCAAGCACCAGCTTACAGGGATGCTGCTGCAGCTCACATGTGAGCACAAGCCTGAGGACCAAGCCCTAGCATCTGCACTGGGTGTGCAGCCTCTGGGCTCATTAGGGCAAATCCAGACCATGCACTGAAGAGGAATCTGGAGCCAGACTGCCCTGCAGAGACACATCTGCTCCATCATTGTCACTTCAGGCATCACAACAGTTGCTCTACCAAGGGACAACCCAAAGGGTCTCAGCAGGACTTACCACCACTCCTGGTCAGCATAAAGCAAAGGCTTTCTCCGGCCTTCCTCTCTGACAAGACGCCATCATCAGGACACAATCCTTCAACAGCTCCTCCATTACTTAAGAACCAGTTTTGACACCAGTAACAAAGAGAAGGAGAAATCCACTCAATTCACAGTCAAATCTCCAGGAGCTGCCCAGTAGGAAACAGCCTGGAAACATCCCAGCTTCCCAGGCAGGAGGGTGAACACACAACAAACCAGCATCCCACCTCCCAAGATATTAGACCAGAGCCTGAGCAATCCTAGTCCTTTTATAAGCCATTCCCAGGTGAAACCTGTAGAGATTAGCTGGTCTGGGAAGATTCACATCACCTGGCAACAACTTGGGACACGCTGGCTGCTCCTTCATCCCCCCAGTCCGTGGTGCAACACATGGCTCTGGCATTTAGTGCATCACCGGTTGTGAAGGGGATGTGGTGGCTTTTCAAGCATCACGGCCATGGCTATGGCTCAAAATTATTATCCTCACTTGGAGAGGGGGAAAGGAGGCCAAGGGGGAGATGAAGTGATGTGACACAGGCTAGCCAGAGAGTCAGTGTCGAAGGAGGGCTAAACCCCCTCTCTTCCAAACTGCAGCCTGGCCTGGGTCTTCGTTAGGGCTGTTCCTTCACCTCCATGTCCGTAGGGGACAGTTTTCCTGCAAAGTGTCCCATGGCTCTGCCAGTGTGAGTGTGTGGTGCCCATGGAGTGGCTGATGCAGGTTGTCTTGGAGCCCCCAGAAGAGCTCAGATACTCAAATTCTCACACGTGAGCCACCCTGAGGAATAATTTAATTTAATCTTCTTTTTACCACCTTCTCCCTCACCCCAGCAAAGCAAGAGCCAGGCAGATCTGCATGATTTTTGAGGCCAGAACTTTGTTCTTGGATAAAAGTCTTTAAAAAACTCAAAAAAACCCCAAAACACCCCACCCCAAAGCCAACAAAAAACAGAGTGGGAGAAAGTGAAGGAGAAAAGAACAAGCCTGGGAAGCCGGCACTGCACTTTGCCCCGGCTGCCTGGGACAAGGGGCTCTTTGTTTCCCTGGCCGGAGCCTGCTGCACGGGCCCTTTTCAGTCTCTGTCCCTGGGAAAGGGGCCAGGGGGAAGCAGGCACAAGCAGGGCAGGCAAAAACCCTGGGGCTGCAGTGAATAACCCCTGCTCGGACCCCCGCCAGGCTCCTCATCGTCATATAGCCAGCCCGTATAGCGTCTGCCAGAAACAGCACCAGGAGAAAAAGGTGCCCGGGAGCCCCTCGGGTCTCTGCTTCCCATGCCCCATCCCTGAAAATGAACGTGTTCGTGTTCCTCCCGTGTGGGAGGTTTTAAACTTCTCAGTGTCTTTTGGATTTTGGAATCCTAAAGCACCTGCTAAAATGCACTGAAGCACCCAGCCGGTGTGGAAGCACCCACCCACAGCTTCCCGGACCCTCCGTGTCCCGTTTGCAGGGTCCCCAGGCGCGTGGCAGCGTAGGCTGGAGGCTGTAGGGGACAAGAGCTCTCGTCTCCTCCCAGCCCAGGGATAGTGCCAGGGTGTCCCCAAGCCTACGGGCACAATGACACGGAGCTGGCGATGATTGTGGATTCAGCCAGCTGGGGAGGAGACTTGCTGCAGGGATCAGATGTAAGTTTGGAGAGATGTTTCTCTTATTACTGTTATTTTCTTGCTTTGAAAAACCCTGAAGCTCTGCCTGGCTGCCAGCAATTCCCCTTCTCCCGATCCCAGTCACTCAGAGCTGGGGCTGGGAACACCCAGCAGCGTTCCCGGGGCTCTCGGCTGCTCTGGGCTTTCATCAGCTCTGACAAGAGTCACAGGTGCCCTTTCCAAGTGTGTCCGTCCATCTGTCCATGCTGGAGCTCCTGGGTATGATGCAGGGCTCCCCGTGCCCTGCCCTGCTCCTGTGCCAGCATGAACAAGGATGACATGAGCTGGATGGATGCTCAGCATCCCAGGGTGATCTGGGAGATACATAAAGTCCCGGAAAAGAAGAGAAGGTGAGGAAATGGCCTTTGCACCCCTGGGAGCAGGGTGCTGCAGGGCAGCCAGGGACTCATCCTGCCCTGCCGGGAGATGTGCAAACACCAGCTGCTCCCATGCCTGTTTGCATAGCTCTGCTGCTGAGCACAGAGGACAATGAAAATGTGCCCAACGAGCCCCAAGATGCAATGCTGGCTGCTCCGGGATGGCCCGGCTGTACCCAGGCTGGACCAGCACTTTGCAGCCAGGTCCCACATCCGTGACGCTCTGTTTCCCGTCCTTCACAGGATGATGCTTATTAGAGAGCAGGGCAGGAAAACAAGAGCAATCTCTTCCCAGGTCAAGAAAAAGGATCCTCTTCAAGGCTTATTTTCTCCCTCTGGGAAAAGCAGGCGTTTGCAGTGAGCTGCACCAGCATGGTCATGGGCTTCAGGGCCACACATGCTGTTTGACCTCATCCTGCAGGGACGGCAGGAGTGGCCCTTCCTGGCCTCTCCATCCTTGTACCAGAGCTAGGGAGGATATTTGCACCCCTGGGATCCCTTCCCAAAGGGTCCAGGTGCCCCTTGGCCCCGGGTGGGTGCTGTGGGAACCGGCCCTGCCGCTGCTGCCCACTCCTGCTCTGAACCACAACCACTGGAGTGGAGGGGAGACAGCATGGGGCTTTGTTAAACAAATACATTCAAGGAAAAGGCCTTTTACGTGTTTCCTCAACAACTGTGATGTCACGCGGGATGTCTGGGCTTCCCCCCTCCCCCCTGCTTCTTATTATTATTAAAAGGGAAAAGAAAGGGAAGCAGAAAGCGAAGGGGAGCTGGGGACAGTCTGGCACTGCGCACAGTAATGTCCTCCTGCCAGGGGAACATGGCTGCAGCGCAGGGAGCCCAGCCAACCCTCGTGGCTGGAGCGGCGGGATGGAGAGGGCGTCCCTGGTGTCCTCTGGGATGGAATCGACATCACGCTGGGCACAGCCACGTCTCCAGGGATGCCCGGCTGCTTCCCAGCCATGGCAGCCTTACTAAGCCCTGATTTACCGAGCGTGGGCCCTCGATTTGCAGAGTGGTGGTACCTTAATTCCATCTGTTTCCCCCTCTTAATCCAAGACATTTTTTGATGACAATGACCATGCTTCTTCCCGCAGTGCCAGGGTCCGGCAGCAGGCAGGGCAGGGGCTGGGGACACAGTCCCCGTGCGGGCTGTCACTGCTGCCTGCCGGGAAGCACCTCGCACACCAGGGCCACTGTGGATGCACCCCCCTCCCAAAATCCTGTTATTTGAGCAATTTAATCCATCCTGGCTGACTTTTAACAAACAGCAGTGAGCAGCCCCCGCAGTGGGACTGAGCAGGCAGGAGATGGCAGAGGAACCCTCATGGGTATGGGTGGCTCGAGGATGGGGAGAAGGGAATTTTATTGCCTTTCCCTGTGCCCTGGACCGGGAGGGTCACCCTGTGCCTGGCAGCAAGGTCCTGCCAGCCCCTGAGCCCCCTTGCCGGGTGCAGCTCAGCTATGAAACGCGCTGCAGATGGTACTGGAGCTGAGAGCAAAGGGGGTCAGAAAGCAATTAGCCCAGGTTCTGCAGGGCAGCCCTGCTGGCACCCGCTCAGCTTGGCCATCCTGACCTGAGCCACAGCAAAAAAAAGTCTTTAAACCCTGATTACCAGGGAAGGATCACCCTCTATTTGCTTATTTCTCATTCCCTTTCACTAAGCCTCCGCTGCTGGCCCCTGCCAGAAGAGGACACTGAGCAGGGCAGCGCTTCGCTCTGACCTGTTATCACGGGTGCACGTTTAATTTATGTACCTAGCGAGGGACTGGCCAAGCCCGACACTATTTTTTATCTCCGTGTGTTGATCCAACAGGGGAAATCGATACGTTTCTCCGCACGCCAAGAGCAAGCGGATACCTCAGGCTCAGAGAAAGCGAGATGAAGACACAAGTTTCCAAGGGAGCACGGTGGGGTTTCCCCCTGCAGCAATCTGTGCTGCGATGTGCGGCCCCGCCGGGAGGAGGTAGATGCAGGTGGTACCCAGAATCCAAAGGCATTGCGGGGATACCCTCGTCAAAGCCAGGCATGCGGCTGTGACATGAGGGTGTCACCGTCGGATGGGTTGGGGACCTGCAGTAGATCCCCCCACTATGCCGTGTGCCCTCTTCGCTGCTGGGACTTTTCCCACTGCTGCCGTTGTGTGCCCTCTCCTGCCCACAGCAGCAGGCAGGGCTGGCTCCTGCCTTCTGCTCTCCAAGCAACAGCAGCTACTGGGAAATGCTTCACCCTGAGCTGTAGCTGAGCAAGACCTGGGATCCTGGCTTTTCAGGCCAGCCAGATGGACAAGCCCTGCCCAGCGCCGAGGTCACTTCTGCAGGGCAGCTGGAGCAAAGCTGAGCAGAGGTGGAGCTCCAGGCTGGGGGGCTGGTGGTGTCCCTGTGCAGACCCTTCCAAAAGGGTTTTCCCTCAGATCCCATCCCCTGAGTGTGCTTCTCTCCCTGCTTCTCACTGCAGGTTCATGAATCACCGCGTCCCGTCCAACTGCAGGTACCAGCCGACGGAGTACGAGCATGCGGCGAACTGTGCCACCCACGCAGTGAGTCCCTGTCCCTGTCCCAGGGTGACGCCGCAGTGGGAGCAAGTGCTCCCCACATCAGGGTTTCCCTTGGGAACTGGCAGCTCCCGCTCTGAGCCCTGGGAGATGACTCAGAGGTAGCCATCCTCCTCTTCCTCCTCCTCCCTACCTCCACCTGGAGAAGCTATTTTGGAGCTGCACCATGCAAGGAGAGACCTTGCCTGGCCAGTGTGGATGGCCAGCCTGCTGTTATGGGTGGTAGCTTTGACCAGGAGCAAAAGAAACACCTAAAAGCAAAAGCAGAGACTGTTGCAGCTGCTCAATGGAAACACAGGGAGTCGAAAACAGGTTTGTTTCTCCTTTCCAGTTCTGGATCCTGCCCAGCATCCTCGGCAGCTCCATCCTCTACATCCTCTCCGATGACCAGTGGGAAACGATCTCAGCCTGGATCTATGGCTTTGGCTTGTCCAGCCTCTTCATTGTCTCCACCATCTTCCACACCATCTCCTGGAAGAAGAGGCATCTCAGGTACCAGCCCTGATTGTTCAGGTCTAAGGAAGGGAGAGAGGGTCCAGAGGCCCTGGTGCTGCAGGCAGTGACTTGTCTGTCTGTCCATCTCACAGGACCGTGGAGCACTGCTTGCACATGTTTGACAGGATGGTGATCTACTTCTTCATCGCAGCGTCATACGCTCCCTGGTGAGTTGCTGGTGGGTGGGGGCCATTGCTTGGCCCCACTGGAGGAGAGAAAATCAGCCTGGTACAACAAATACAGTTTCCCTCTGGCTTGGCTCTGCTCGAGGCTGTACCTACCCCTTTCCACAAACCCTTCCTATCCTATAGATTTCAACCCCTTTGAGTTGAAGTTACAAGTTGGAAAGACCCTTTGGTGGGACAGTCATGGGGGTGAGGGCAGCATTTCCCCCTCGCTGCCCACAGCCTGGACCAGGGTGCTGCCCTGGACCTCCCTCACTGCAGACCTGGGTCTTGCAGGCTGAACCTGCGGGAGTTGGGTCCTTGGGCCTCCCACATGCGCTGGATCATCTGGATCATGGCATCTATCGGGACCGTCTACGTTTTCTTCTTCCATGAGCGGTGAGTGTCTCTATCTCAGACAGATAGACAGGTAGAGCATCCCTGGGCAGCCTCCTGGTCATCTGGCAGTGGAAAGCTTCCTTGGACCACGTCCTTCCCCGTCCACACCCTGGTTTTAGGAGGTTTGGTGGCAGCGATGCAGGAGGAGGGATGAGGGAGGAGGGATGCGGGAGGAGGGATGCTGGAGCAGGGATATGAGAGCACGGATATGGGAGCAGGGACGTGCTGCCATGAGTTGCTTCTTCCACATGGTGGCACCAAATAGAAAGCAAGAGGCCCCAGATGTCTCCCCGAAGCCCCAGGCGCCTGGCCCTAAGCTGGCAGCTCCCAAGCCAGGGTGGGCGTCCATCACCCCCGGAGCAGGGTGCCAGCCCCGCCGCGGTGGTGTGACTCACACATGAGGACACAGGACCTGCCGTGATGGCACCTCCATCCCTTTTCCTGTAGCACGGCAGTGGACATTACAAGCGTAAAACTCGACACTCCTTCTGCACCTGCCTCCAAGCAGCTTCTCTGTTGGTCACAGGTACAAGCTGGTGGAGCTAGTGTGCTACGTTATCATGGGCTTCTTCCCTGCCTTGGTCATTCTCTCCATGGTAAGCCACTGCTGGGAAGTGCACGAGCTCAGCGTGAGGGACAAATCCCAGTGGGATTGGTTTGTCCCTGGTGGGTTGGCGCAGTCCAGGCTGCATGATGGATAAAGCCAACCCCAAATACAATGTGGCCCAGTTTCATTTTGCAAGTGCTTTGGGTTCCCAGCAGATGCCACATGCATCTCCAGCCAACGTCCTGCCCAAGCTCCATTGTGTTGAAATCCTCCCAGCAAAGCTGGGCTGCTGGGTCCCCGCTGCCTTGCTGGAGGGGAGGGTGTAGCAGAAGGCAGAGGGAGGGTCCTGCCCGCACCCACAGCTGGGGCCGCGCTTCTGGTCTCAATGGAGCAGTGGGGAAAGGGCAGGCATGGCACAGCCACTGCTGAGCCCTGCCTCCCTGCTTGTCCCCAGCCCAACAGGGACGGCCTCCCGGAGCTGGTGGCTGGCGGACTCTTCTACTGCCTGGGCATGGTCTTCTTCAAAAGCGATGGCCGCATCCCCTTCGCCCATGCCATCTGGCACCTCTTTGTGGCCATCGGAGCTGGCATCCACTACTACGCCATTTGGAGGTACCTCTACCAGCCCGGCGCGCTGGAGGCTAAAACGTCCCGGTAGATGCCTTAAAGACATGGTTTGCACCAACTGGCACACGGGGACATGGTGGGGAGTGGGGAGGCAGCCTGCGCCGCGGGCTCATCCCAAACCGCCCGCTTGCCCCGTGGGCAGCAGCCGCCGGTGCCCTTTCCGCAGGGACAGAAGAGCCTGGAGGTTGATTTTAAACAGATTTTTCTTTTTTAACCTCGGGAACTGTTTATTTTTTTAGGCAAAGGTTTCAGAACACAGTGACCAGCCGACGGGCTGCAGGCGATAGGGGAGTGACCCCTTGGCCACTCACTCGCCCACCTGACCCCAAACATCTCATGGGAGTGGGGACCTTGGCCTCGCACCCTGCTGGCTAGTAACACCCTGAGTTTGGCTACTAGAGCTCTTAGCGTGGGCCACCCAGGGGACTGGAGGCGTTGGGATGAGGGGAGAGACCCATCCGCTCTCCTCTGGGACACCTGGATGGGTGGCTGCCCCAGCTGGACAGGGCAGCACGTTGGCACCCCCGTACCAGCCAGGCTTGGCTCCTAAATGGTCCTAAGTCATGTCAGCATTAACCGTCACTTCCCAAGTTCTTGATGGGAAGGTCCAGAGTCAACAAAGCCTTACATGAGATTGAAACTTGAATCTCTTCCAGGGCTCCCTGGAGTCTGGAAAACCCTTTCTCTAAGCCAGTATTAAGTGCACAACTCGGTACGTCCCACCTAGACGTGCCCTCGGAGCCCCCACGGACATTTTCTCGCTGGGGTTGTTTTTCTCTCTGGTCCCAGTGCCGGTGGCAGCCCCGAAGCACGGCCCCGTGCCCAGGTTCTGCCACACGTGTGCCTTCTGCGGGGAGCAGAGGAGGAATCCAGCTCCTGGTATCCGCCTGCCTGGGGTCAGCCCATCCGCATCAGGGGATTTTCTTTCTCCTCGAGGGTGGGAAAAAAACTTCCTTGGATTGAGATCACGGGGCTGCCTCCCTCCTCTGCACCCGTTTTGGTGATGAGCCTCTCACTGAGTATCAGATTTAAAACCACTTTTGGGAGGAATTCTGATGTTCCTGGAATGCTACAGGGAAAGGATGCATCCACATGATGCTTGGAGGTGAGCTGTGATGGGGAGGTCCCAGTGGTGCTCGGTTTTTAAACCCCTTACCATGGCTACACAGTGCTCTCCAAGGCAGGATAATGGGACATGGAGTGCCTGCCCAGGCATCAGGAGCAGGCCTGATGCTGCTGGAGTGGGAAAGCCACACTGGTCCCGCTCCCCAAACACGCTGGCAGAGCTGCTGGAGCCGGGAAGGTTTGGTGCGTGTTGGGGTCTGGTGTGTACCAGGCTCTGGTGCGTGCCGGGGTCGGTGCCAGGGGCCAGCTGGCAGAGCTGCACTTCTCTCTGCCCTCTCTGCCCCTTCCCCGGGAGCCCCCGAAGGCATCGATCTCCCACCATCTCTCTTTGGCCTCTTGATTAATCGCAGCTGCAGCAGTCTTGGCGCAACCCACGTGGCGAGCGAAGGAGATTTACGGCCACTGTCCTGCATCTCCTGTTTCTCGGCAGCGTGCCAAGGAGCCGAGCTCCTGGCTCTGTCCCACCTCCCGCAGAGCTTAGGGTCCCCTCAGCCTGCGGTGCCCCAGCGCTGGCTCTCCAGGGCTGTGCAAACCACCAAAGAGGGCATCCGATACTCATCCCCTCTTGCTGTGGTGGCTGTGCTCACCAGGACAGAAAAAAAAAACGGTGGGTTTTCACTTCTATAGGCAGAAGGTTCCTGTAAGGAGTCCTGGGTGCCATGCTCAGCACCCTCACCTGGCATGGGCCTGCTGGGGGGTCTCTACCTGGGGCACCCCAAAGCAGCCTTTGGGCTGGGACACCTCTTGGATTGACGAGTGGTCTTCGGGACAGAGGGTGGATGATCTGGTGTGAGCTCAGTCTCTGCTGCTGCCTCTCCCAGGCCCCTGGGTCCCGGCCCTTGCTCCATCACCTACCACAGACAGAGGGGAGAAGGACAAGCTGTGAGTAATCTGCAGTTGGTGGGGCACATTTGGGGTTAGAATAGAGGGATATGGGGTCCCAGAGTGGGAGCTGCCATTGCTGCTGTCTGGCAAGTCATTACCCTTCTCCGTGCCTCAGTTTCCCCATCTGTAAAATGGGGGAGAAGACACTGACCTACCTCACAGGGCTCATGTGAGGACCTCGTGAAGTACTTGGAGGACGACCAGTGGTTTACAAATGCGTTTCACTTTTCATTGAGTTTGAGGGACCAGATTCCCAGAGCCACTGCGGGGCATGGTGACAACTGCGACTCAGCGTGACCAGGTCTCCTCCCCCTCTGTCACTAAATCCCATGGGGGAACCACCCTGCGGACAAACCATGCACACAGCAGTCCCACCGCTGGACAAGCATCCCCTGGCAGAGGCTGAGGATGCCCAGGGACCACCACCACGTTTTGTCCACGGGCTTCATTCCAAGGGATTTATCTCAGAAGCTGTTTCACCACTGGGGGCTTTTGGCCCTAAATCCATACCAGGGGCTCTCGGGGCACAGGGAGGGGCCAGAAGGACCTTTCCGAGGCCACTTCGTCTCAGCCTCCTGCTGCAAACCCAGGGCAGGGCAGATGTCCGGATGGGAATGGGTGGCCGGGCTCTGCTGGGGACATTGCCACCCTACCTTGAGCCTGGATTTGCCAAGTGGGATTCTCTGTAATTAAGTCCCCCTTCTTCTCTTCCTTCCTAAATCCTTCCCTTGCAAAGCAGGGTGGGGAGCAAAGAGCAGGTTAGCGGCTTGTCCGCCTATTTTATACTAATTTTAAATGACTTGTAACATTCAAGATGTCTGTGGAGGAGGGTTCGAGGGATCTTTTTAGCATCTCATGTTTTTTCATCGTCCATTCTTGTTCAATCAGTATTTTATATTTAACACAGTATTGGGTCAGATTAAAAACAAGCGGAAGGAAGATAACGCTAGCAAGTATTGTTTCCTGTGGAGTAGGATTGAAATAAAAACTCAAGATACCTCACTAATGCCTGCTTGTTAAATCAAAATGAGTTTCCCTGCAGTATCTGGAAACAAACCCATTTTCTGTCTGACTTGAGTTTGCCACCGGCGGCCCTGTGCTCGGCGCCGCCGGCGGCGGAAGGGCTTGCCAGCATCTCACCGGAGTGGTTTCAGCGTAAAGCCCTGCACGCCGGCCCTGGCCCCGTCATTTCCCCTCCTGCAGCGGCTGAGTCTGCGGTTGACGTGTGTCGAGTCCCAGGGCTGCCACCGCAGGGGAGGAAGGATGCCAGGTCCGGGGAGGAGGAAAACCTGTGGCAGAGCGGGCTCCAGAGGGGACACCTCCCCCCCATCACCCACTGGCTCCCACCAGCCTCCTGTGGCAGAGCGGGCTCCAGAGGGGACACCTCCCCCCCATCACCCACTGGCTCCCACCAGCCTCTCTCACAGGCACTGGCTCCTCTTGGAGAAGGAGAACTTACCCCCATTCAAGGAGCTTGCTGGCTGGCACTGCCTGCCCTGGGCTCTGCACATCCACCAGCTGCCCTCTCACTCAGCTCTCCATTGTAATCACACCAGGGCTGGATGCCCCGCAGGGTGTGACGCTCAGCAGCTTTCCTGGAGAGCCGGGGAGGGTTCCCTGCTTCCAGGGGCAGCTGAACTCACCCCGAAACCTGACCCACAACTTCCACCTCGCCCATAATTTCTTTGCTGCTGGCGTTCAGGTTGGACTGGGAGGCCTCCTGGCGTTGCTTCGCTTTCATGCTGTCATTCCCAGAGGGCGTCTGGGTGGCAGACTCACCTTGTCACCCAAAGTCCAACCATGCGGCATCGTCCGGAGAAACACACATTTAACCAAAAGGAGAATTTTTGGCAGAGCATCAGCAACCACCTCGTCTCAAACAACTCCCTGGTGCAGCCGTGATCCATCCCTCCCCGATTTCAACCGCCAGCCTGCGCGCAGCCACGGGAGTCTCCAGGTCGACTTTGGAGCTCGTTTGATCAAACCTGTTCAGCCAAAGCCAGCAGCTGCCCACGCAGACAAGGCGCCGCTGCCCGCGCAGCCCTGCCCGCCTCGCTCCCTGCGATTCTTAACCGGGCACCGCGCCCGCGCACCGGCGGGGAAAGCCGGGCATCGTCTCGCCGCGGCGGAGCCGTCGATACCGGACGGCCGGAACGGCGCAGCCCTTCCACCCGCGGCTCTTCCCGCGGTGCTCGGCGCTGCGCGGCGCGGCGGGCAGTGCCGGCGGGCGGCCGCTGGGGGGCGCCGCGGTGCTGCTCCGCTCCGCGCCGCTCCGCCCCGGCGGCCGGACGCGCCGCGCAGCCCCGGCGGCTCCGGGCGCTGCAGCCGCCGGGGGCCGCGCTCAGGCTGCCCCGCCGAGCCCCGCACGGTGAGTATCGGCGGCGGGGGGCGCGCAGCGCGGGGGATGGCGCGGATGGACCCTGCCCGAGGTACCCCCTCTTTTTTTTTTTTTTTTGGAGGGGTGTGGGGGGGTTGCGGTGGGCAGATCCCCCCTGTAACATCCCCGGGACACCCCTGCGCTGACACCTCCTGCGCCCGGGAGCCTCTCGGCGGGACGGGGCCAGCAGGTCCCCTCCCCGCCTACTCGGACGGGAACGTTTGTTTCTCGTCGCTTTGGAAAGTGGAGGCAGGAGGAAAGCGGCGGCGAGGGCTGAGGCTTGTCCGGTTGCCGTTGGAGACCCGACCTGCCCTGCTGCTACCGAACGGCACCGGGCAGCGGGCAGGTAGGGAGGGCTGAGCTGGGGAGACAAGGCGCCTTGGGATCCTTGCCCCATTGCCAGGCACCTTGGGATCCTCGTCCCACTGCACACTCCTTGGGATCTTTATCCCATTGCACACCCCTTGGGATCTTTATCCCATTGCACGCTCCTTGGGATCTTTATCCCATTGCACGCTCCTTGGGATCTTTATCCCATTGCACACTCCTTGGGATCCTCATCCCACTGCATGCTTCTTGGGATCCTTGCCCCATTGCCAGACACCTTGGGATCCTCGTCCCACTGCATGCTTCTTGGGATCCTTGCCCCATTGCCAGGCACCTTGGGATCCTCGTCCCACTGCACACTCCTTGGGATCCTTGACCCATTGCACACCCCCTTGGGATTCTTGACCCATTGCACACCCCCTTGGGATTCTTGACCCATTGCACACTCCTTGGGATCCTTGACCCATTGCACACCCCCTTGGGATTCTTGACCCATTGCACACCCCTTAGGATCCTTCTCGTCATAGCACACCCCTTGGGATCCTTCTCCCCACAGTGCACCCCTTGGGATCCCACTGCTATTCCACACATGCTATTTCACCTGCATTCAGCTGCTTGTGACTGTCATGGCATCCCAGGCCTTGGCAGGGAGGTGCTGGGACGGTCTGTGTCCCCGTGAGGCTGAAGCGGTTTCATGCTGAGTTGCAACTTTAGCAGAGAAAACTCAGGGGAGTTTGCTACTTGCTTGGGAAGTGCTTATTTTCAGCACTCGCCAGGATCAGTTAATTATCGCTGGAAAAAAATTATTGCTAAGGTCTTATAATTAGGCAGCCTACCGAGACTCTGCTGCTGTCGAAAGCAAATGCTCTTTGTGAAATGTTTCTTGCGTGTGTGTATGAATAGAGCTGCCCGGGCAGAGGGCTGGCATTTGTACTTGCACATTACCGGAGCGCTGATGCACGTTGGCGGCTCAAATGATCCTGCAAAAATAATGGGAAAAAAAAAAAAAAAGCAAGAAAAGAAAATCTGCTAAAAGGACTCCTGTTGTCCTTGCGGAATCGGGTCCTGAATCATTACAATCTATTTGTGGAGCTATAGCTGCCTTTAGGACAAACTGTTAGCTCATCTTTGCGGGACCGGGGCTGCCTCTATGTTGTCTGAACAGTCCCTGGGCCGTGGGGTCCAGGGCACTACCGCAGAGTGCCTGCTGCTAATAATAACGTGGTAAGGAGTTTACACACTCTGATCCGGCTAAAGACGGCACCGAGGCTGGCATCGACATTACCAGCCTCCGATCCGTCCCTAGATTAGACGGATAAATCTCACACAAGAAAAGGCCAGGCTCTGAAGTGGAGACTTGATCCAGAGCGGAGGGGAGTGGGAGCTCTGGTTCGGAACAGAGGGGTTTGGGCTCTGCCCGGGCAGCCTGGGCTGTGGGGATCAGCAGAGGGGTAGGATTTGGAGCCGAGGAGCACACGTCAAAGCCGCCGTGGCCAGGGTGTTCTCATTTCCTCTTCTGTCCGACTTATAATTTGTTCCATGTTGCTGTGCTGGGGTGGCCTCTCCCTCCGCTCGCAGCGTTCAGGCTGCAGTCGTTCGTTGCCACTAGACTGAGGCTGCGACTCGAGTGGTTTCTGTCCAAAAAAATAAAAGAAAGGGGGAAAAAAAGAAAAGGGAAATTTTTCAAATAGAGATCTGGAGAAATAACTCTTCTGGTCGCCGTTCTCGGACGGTTATAGCTGAAATCTCACCGCCCGTCCGTGCAGAGCTGCGTCTGCGCCAGGACGAGCCCGGGGGAAATTCCAGAAGATTAAAAAAGTGTTTTAATAGTGTTGCTGCTCTTCCCAAAAGGGAGTAAGATGACCTGGTAGCTACAGGTTGATTGGCTTGATAGCATCCCCCCAGGGAGAAGAGGGAGAAACCTGGCTCAGGCCTTAATTGATTAAAGACTTCGGCACCAGGAATAAATTCCTGCCATCCGACGTGGCTATATGGAAAATAACTCCTGGCAAGTTGAAATGATTTCAGTATCTGACATGAGAGGTGACTCTGGCTATAATACACTTTTGCGAAGCATTTGAGTTATGTGAGGTGATATTCTTGTAAAAATCTGCACTTTCCAGTATTAAAAAAGTCAATCCAGTCCAGTATTTAGAGCTGACATTATACAGTGGCAAGAAAGCTGGTATTAAATAAACCTGATCCATTTCAAAGGCAGTTATTGGAGGAGATTATCACTGCTGGGCACTGCTAGCTGGTAGTGCGCCCTCCGTGTTTCAGTGCTTTTATCGCTAATCTGGAAGGAGATAGAAATAATTTCTGGAAAACCTGGGTCTGACCCAGAGCAGCACAGTGTTAATGGTTTGTACAAATCCGGATGGTAAACTGGGCGAGCAAAAAGCAGCCTAGCCAGAGCGGAATGGAAAATGGAAATCTTTTCGCACCCAAAAATAATAACTGGAGTTGTACGTGTTTTCCTGTCCCTAATCTGGATGTTAAATTTTCGGCAGGAGATGCTCGCAGATGCTGGGAGAGGCAGCGCTGTGTGTCTGTCCCGATTTCTCTGCTGGAGAATTGAAAATTTTCAGGGTAACGGGAAATTTTGCTCTGGAAAAAATAGCGGTTATTTGCATTTTTGGTGCTAAGAACCGAATTTGGGCTTACGGCAGCCAAACCCCGTCTCTCCATCTCGGCGGTGGCGATGTGGGAACCGAGGGGCTGCAGAAAATGTCTTACAGCGAGAGACGAGATGGCCGTCCAGTTAGTCTGCCCATAAATCAGATCAAAGAGGAACGAGGGGGGCTTGATTAAAGCATCTAAATATTCTCGCAGAGGAGAAAATACATGGTAGCCAAAAGCTCGTTAATTGAGCAGAGAAAAGCATGACAAGAATCAATGCCTGGCAGCTGAAGGCAGACACGTTGGAAATAAGGCATAAATATTTAACCGTTGGGAGCGATTAATCATCGCAAGAAACGGCGAGCGGCAGAGGTGGGTTCAGCATCTCTTTGCCTTTCGCATCATGACCTTGCAGAAAGTTTCTCCAGTAGCCCCAGCGCAGGGCCAGATCGAACCTGCACCCAGGCCCTGATTAGGTGATTTAATTAAATAGTGCATTGTCTTTAATCACGACGATGGAGCCACGGAAAAGAGTATTTATTGTGCCCTGATGGCTCTTTCTGAGAAACACCCATGAGATCATCACAGGCACTTTGCAGGTGCTTCTTTTCTCTTTCTTTTTGGGTGACCAGTGGGTGTGTTCTTGCAGATCTGCGGTGGGAGGGTGAGGGGATGGTGCTTGGTGGCTGTCCTTGATGTCCAGCAAAACAGGCTGAAATTCAGGAAAAACAAAATCCTGGTGAGCATGCCAGCGTGCTGTGGCTGCTGGGGGAAGGAGCCGGTCCAGGACTTGTTGTCCACCCATGGGCGAGAAGATCCGCAGCTGGTCATCCCTGGAGACACGTGTGCTTGGGAGAAGGAGATAAAGGTCATGAGGTTGTTGCTGCAACCCAGGACCGCTCTTCCTCTTCCTCTTGCAGAAGCATGACGGACGCATGCCTGGGTCAACGCAGGACAGGAGGGAAGGCCTATTTTGAGGAAGAGGATGAATGGAAGGAGAAAAGGCACGTGAGAAGGATGGCAAGGTAAGGGGAGGCTTCTCCTGGGCGCTGGGTGGGAGCAGTGGGGAGGAGCTGGTCACCACGGTCGGAGTAGGAACCTCAGGGCCCACAAGAAAGTCCCTGGTGGTTGCAGAGTCGGTTGTGGTGATGGAAGGACATGTGGTGGCCATGTGAATACCAAAAGCATTTGTCATTGCTCTGCAGAGTAAATACAGACAGGGCTGGCTGCGGAAAATAGCTGGTTTTGGTGTGGTCAGGCATGGCATGTGAAGAGGTGAAGGATCCCCACTGCAGATCCTGCTGGGAGGCAAACACAGGCTTTTGGCTAATCCCTGCATGGTCATTAGTGGAGAAAATGTCACTGAACGCTGAAGAAAGTGACTCTGGAAAGTCTGGGTCATGCCTCCCATGGCTGCAGGCACGTGTCCTCCAGCAACACAGCCAAGGAACCAGGCTGCCTGCAGCGAGGAGGGGGCTTGCATCCCACTGACCTGCAGGAAGATGTGCCCAAGGAGTTAACGCCCTTGCTGGCGTGTCCCTAGGGAGCTGGGTCCAGCTGGAGCATCTCTGTTTTCACCACAGGACCCCATGGCCTCGCATGTACTGCCGTTTTCTCTTTAGCCTCCTCAGAGATGCCCGTGACCGGCGTGCCTGAGCACACGGATGCGGGAAGAACCCATCTCGTTATCGTCTTATCACGTCCATTTGAGTCTTCAAGGGGATTAAGATGGTGCATTACGCTGTCTTCGGGATAACGCTGTGATTTCTCAGGTGGCCCAGGCTGGTGCCTGGTGAAATTACACCGCTGTTGCTCCAGATGTTGAATAACAGGGTGACCAGGCTAGAAGCTTCTCTCGATCCAGGCTTTGTATTTCTTCCCTGTGAAATGCCTTTGCCCCTGCACTCTGTAGAAGTCGCGTTTGATAGAAAGAGCACAAAAACAGCTGAGCTATAAATAACATATTCAAAACCAGGCAGGGACCTGCGAGAGGCGAGGATGGTGTCTCCGTCTGTGATGTGGGCTTGGAGGAATGATTTTACCCGCAGCAGATGTTAAAAGGTTTCCCTTTGTGCTGGAGGTAGTTCAGGGCAGAGGAAATTAAATCCACGAACTGAAAACAGTGATTTGATGACAGAGTTTTGTCTTTTACATCCTTGATGGCAAGATCTCATAGGGACACTGGGGTAGTTTTTCTTCTGGCCAATGTCAATATGGGCTGGCGGGGCCGTGCTGACAGCCTGGGGTGGCTGTTCTCAAACCCGACTGTCTGCTGGTGCCCTGACCTGCTCTCCAAGTCGGGTCCACCCTAGCACTCCCAGGAGATGTCACACAGCAGACATGAAGGGATGTCCCCAAGGATGTCCCCAGGGATGTCCCCAGCAGCAGCACCAGCTCCAGGCACAGCTGGAGGAGGAGCCGTAGCTTTAACCCCAGCCCTGCCTCAGTTTCCCCAGTTGCAAGGCAGGAGCAGAACAACCTTCCCCAAACCCAGCAAGCTGCGGTGAAGCTGTTGGGGCCAACGCTCGGCTGGCAAGGTACAGACCACAAGATGTTAAGCTCAGCTTGCCAGGCTAAGCCTAGTTTCAGTGAGCCATGCAGCAGGTCCGGGTCAGGGCTGGGGCAGCTGCCGGCTCCCCTGCAGCACCCAGACAGTCACTTTCAGAGCCAGTGGGTTGGGAAGAAGGACAAACCTCAGCATTTTTACAGTCCTGATGAGGTTGGGGGGAAAGGGGTGACTTGGGGTGTAGCAGCATCACAGGATGGCACGGCTTCCCCACACGTCCTGCAGCCTTAGCACTTGCTGGTGCCTCAGTTTCCCCATCCGCAGTGTTCAGTGGGCCTCTAGTCCTGGGATGGGGAGATGCGCACCCTGCAGAAACCCTCCGTGCGCTGCAGGGAGGGTGTTTCTGGGTTCGAAGGTGACCTCTTCCATTAGCAGCAGGAACGCTTTTTCTTCCTGAATTAGATGGTGGTTTGGAAGCTTTCCAGGGCCGACATCATTCTGCCTGATAGCGCTGGGTTTGCTCCGAGGCGGTGGCGAGATCCTGCCTGAGCAAGACGGGGCTGCATCTGCAGAGAGCTGCTGGCACGCTGTGTCTCCCTGGCCATGCACAGCTGGATCATACCAGCTGCTGCATCAAAGCACTCCGATAGCTGTGGATGGGACATTTTGGGGGTCCCCTGTGCATGCACCGAGTCCCTGCCCATGCCCGTTCCCTGCACACAGGCTGCACGGTGTGAATCTGGAGGTGAGGGAGATCCCTGTCCTGTCCAAATCAGAAACACACAAATCCTCTTTCCGGACTTTCTCCACCAGCGGTTCGTGGTGCAGCTGGGGGTGTTACCAGCGCCGGGTGTTTGTGCATCCAGGATGCGATTTCAGAGCCATCCCCACATGTCGGCGGCGACACCAGGCAGGACCACTGTCTGCTGAAAGCCACAAGAGCATCGTGGTTTCCAGCCCGTTCCTGGTGACTGAGGTGCACCGGGAGCCGTCGCACGGCCACGGCCGCGTCTCCTCTGGTTGCTGCCCGAATGGGGCCACTCCAAGCAGCCCCGCTGCGGCTGCCGTGACAAGGGCGGCGTTGTCAGCGATGCCACCACCTGCCTTAACGTCCTCCGCAAACGAGCAACAGCCAAGAGATTTGCCGGAGTCAGGACATTTTTAGAAAGGCTAATTAAAGCCCATTTTCACCCTGCGCCTCTCGGTGAGCAAAAGCATTTAGCGGTGACCTCAGAGTGAACGCGTTTGCACTTGAGCTTTCTGTTTCACCTCTAAAAAATGGGATGGCTCCATAAACTCGTTAGTGAAAGTAACTCCTGATGCCTTGGCTCCTGACCAGGACAGGCCCCACTCTCCTCCTGCTGCAGGTTGCTTGGGCGAGAGAGACCTCTTAATGTGCAGGATGGAGAAATTTGGAGTTGCTCCAGGGTATGTTTTCAGGGGCAGATCCATCCTGGGGGTAATGGATGGATCTGGTAATGCCAAGGAGCCCGGCTGAACTTGGCCACTGGTGTTTTGGGTTCTCCCTCGCTGCTGTCCCTTTCCACCTGGGAGATGACAGTGGCTCCTCTGTGGCCACCAGCCGGTTCCTGCTCGCTCTTCCCTGCTGCACATTTGGCCTCCAAATGACTGACCTTCCCCTTTTGCTTCTTCCTTGCCCAGCTGCACCCCATGACAACCTCATGCACGATGTTTTATGGGTCCTCCTCCACCATGGCTCCACCATCCAAGAACCGGCTGAAGCGCCAGAGCCGGATTTTCTCCCAAGTCTTGTACCGGACACTGAGCTACAAGGACCAGAGCTCAGCCTCAGCTTCCCCAGCAGCTGGTGAAGATGACCCGGCTGAGCTCTCCACCCAGCTCTCGGCCCCCGGCGTCCTGAAGATCTTCGGGGGCAACATCTGCGCGGGCACCAACTACAAGAGCGTGCTGGCGACGGGCAGCTCCGGGGCGCGGGAGCTGGTGAAGGAAGCCCTGGAGCGCTACGGGCTGAGCCAGCTCAGCGCCGGGCAGTACGCCCTGTGCGATGTCATCGGGAGGTTCGAGGGCCCCGAGAAGCAGTGGCAGACGGAGGGGCTGAGGGTCCTGGGTGACCATGAGAAGCCGCTGCTCATCCAGGACCTCTGGAAGCCCAGGGAGGGCTTCTCGCGGCGGCTGGAGCTGCGCAAGAGGGCGGAGGTGGAGGAGCTGGCAGCCAAGGACGTGGACACCACCACCGCAGGTCAGAGCCGGGCACGGGGCAGGGAGAGGGTCTGGGGAGCTGTGACACCCCCCGCTAAGCTGTCTGCGGGAGATGCACCTCACACCCGTGGCTTCTGCCTGTGTTTTGGGCACGAGGAGGTGGTGCAAGCACTGGGTGGGAGGAGACCTGTGTTTTAGCTGCAAAGCTCTTGGGTAGAGTTGGTGCTCAACACTTTCCTGCATAAATTTGGTACCTGTAACCTCAAAGATTTACCCTGGCCAGCCCAGGGGTCCACAGCAAATCCCCACGCGCAGCTGGGCAGCAGCAGGCAAGACCCTCGGTGTTGCCCACTCTTCCCATTGCCATGAACCGGCATCACGGCATCCCCCTCCTTGGTGCAGCTTCGTGCCTGGCAGAGCCCTGTCCCACTCCCTGCACCCTCTGCCCCATCTCCCCGCAGGCCGAGGCACCCTGGGCAAATCTGCAGGAACAATTAAGCAAAATGAAAAGCTAATGAAGAGAGAGCAACATAGGGCAGAGGAGCCCCCCCACAGGTGCCTGATGGAGTCCTGGGCTGGCCGGAGGAGATAAGTGCATCATTAGGAACTGGCAGGTTAATAAGTGACCCACCCCAGCGCAGAGTAATGAAGTTTTCCTCCTCCTGCTCTCAGATAAAAGTCCCACGAGGATGAGGGTGGAAAGGTTTAAAATCAAGTTTTTAGATTGCACAGTGCCCTTGATGGGTCTGACCTGCTGATGGAAGGGGCTGGGTCCAGCTCAGAAGGTGTTGGCCAGGTGGTTTCGCTGGGATGGGCACCGAGCCGATCCTCATGCCTGTAAGAAAGGGTAGTGATTGTCAGAAATATCTTAACGAGGATGCAGAATTACCCCGGGCGCTTGGCAAACAAGAGCCAAGGTTCTCCACCAGCAGCGGAACAAATGGCCTGACCTGTCCCATGCCAGCTGGAAGGAGCCCAGGCACGGGGCGTGAAGGAAACCAGCCGTGGTGTTTTGGGACAGAGCAGATGCTGCCAAAAATCTTTTGGTGCCCCAAAAATCTGAGCGTGGAGCTTGCAGCTGTGGGGGTTACTTCCATTAGCACGGAGAGCTGGGAATGGGCTCAACTCCTGCTTTGAGATGGGAAGGATGGAGGAGCAGTGGAAAACAGCCCCCAGCCCTATATTAACACCATATAGGGCAGTCTGTTGGCACGCGATGGTGAGACAGGGCTCCTCATCCCTCCCTGTATCCAGTCCTTGCGTCTGCTCAAGGAGGAGATGCTGCAGGATCGGTCCCAGGATGCTGCACGTGTGATGGAAACAGGGAGAGAGGGGGCTCAGGCCAGGGAGGGAGTTGCAAAAGTGGATGCTTTGCTCTTTTCAGCTCTTTCTCCAGCCGGGATCAGAGAGCTGTTATGTGCTTTGGGAGAGCGGTGACTCTAAAACCAGCTTCTTTTGAATGGAGGAAAGGGCAAGAGCCAAGCGCGATGGTTACAGCGCGCGGTGGTGAGGGCTGCGAGGCAGCTCCCTGCCTGAGCCCAAGGTCACATCAGCACTTGGCCTCAAATTCTCCCCCGTGGACGCAGGAAGCGGTGTTCCCACCCATGACCCAGATCCTGGGTGGGGTGGCAGCTGCCGTGAGGCTCCTACGCAGGCCAGGGGAGAGATGAGCTCCGGGCTGCCCGGCACAGGCAGCACCGAGCTGGCCTGGGCTCAGCACCCTTCGGTGATTTCCGATGGAGGAGCAGTTCCTGACCGGATCACGTGCCCTGGATCTGGAAATAAGCCCATTACGCTTTCAATGTAGATATCACTTCATTTCTTTCAGCACTTCTGGGTGGAGAGGTGGAAATTCTCGGGTTTTTTTTAACCTTCGGGCATTTTCCGTAGCTGACCAAGCTCTTCTGAGACAGAGCACCTACACCCAGCGTTTATTTAGGCTGTCTGCTCTGCAGGCTACAAAGTCCTTATTTGTCTTATCTGTTAAAATCTCAATTCTTCAGTCCTTTCTTTTGGTGGCAGGCTCTGTCACGGGTCGCTCCCCATGCTGGTGGAACTGGCCGAAGGGATGCTGGGACCAAACTTTCCCAGCCCATCCACAAGCTGCCATGGGGCAGATGGGAGCAATGCAGCACATCTGCTTCCCCCTCATCCAGCACCTCAAAAGACACAAAACCACTGGTGTGATGGGGACTGACCATGAGTGCCCCTCCCCCAGGGTCAGCCTTGTCACCAGCCTTGAGCTGGCAGAGGTTCCCTTGCCCAGCATCAGAGTCATGGGGCACTGGTGTGGAAAATGCAGCATCTGTGCAAAAATAAAGGGACTTGCAGCTTCCCGGGAGAAAAGCACAGGAATGGTGCAAAGCAGGATCCCCAGAGAAATACCTGCAGGGGCCTTCCACATGCAGAGCATCGCCAGAGCAGCACAGCTGGGACCTCCAGTGTCACGCAAGCTGGTGCATCGCTGCCCACCCCACTGCTGAGCTGGTGGCTGGGGAAAAGGCTCTGCACCCATCTGTGACCTGTTAGCAAATAGCCTAAGAGTTTTATCTGCTCAGTTACCCATTATCCTAATTAGTTTATTAGCTGCTTCCCACTGGAGAGGAAGGTGCTCACTCCTCATGCCACTAATTAGCAGCACAGGTAGAGCATCTCTGCAGTAATTGAGGCTGACACCCTCTCTCACTGCTACCCCCGGCCCCGCTCCTTTTGGGGAGCAACGAGGCAGCTGTTAAGGAGCAGCTGGGGAAAAAATCCCCAAACTGGAAGGTGCTGGGACAGAGACACAACACTTGGCATCTTTATGACATTAGTTTTTCCAAAACAGCCCCAGTTTGCACCATGTCCTCAGCTTGCCGGGACTTTCCCGGGAGGCTGGGGGCTGAATCGTGCACACACCTCGAGAAATTTAGGAGTTAAGCCTGTTTTATTAAAAGATGCTCTGGCTGGTACTGCTGAGGATCTGGCTTTGATATACCTTAGCATGGCTGCATCCGGTGAGATTCCCTGCAGGGGCCGCGGAGCAATTACATTAGGAAGGACTAACTCAGTGTTAGCCTCTCCTGGGTAAATTCAAAACATTCTTTCCTGAGGCCTGTCGAGTTATTTATTGACTGATTTATTTCTCAACCAGGAAAAGGGAACCTCTTTCCTAGACTGAAAAAGAGGCAGATCCCAATCAAGGTCCCAGGAACCACAACCGGCCGGTGTCCGCCCCCTCGGGATGCAGGATGGGTTTAGAGGCAGCAGCTCGGTGGGTGCGTGGTGCCCCTGCCTGGGGTGCCCAGCTCTCCCTAAGGGACTGGGTGTGATCCCACCCTGTCCCCATCCGCATCGCCGTGTGGCTTCGGCAGCTGCCAGCTCTGCCCCAGCTGCGCCGTATCGGGGATGCTCAGGGCAGCGTTTTGGGTGGAATAACCTGCACACGCTCGGGAGGAGAAAACAGAACCAGAGGGTTGAAAAAAAAACCCCTCGTTTTGTGGAGGGACTTTGTTATGCTCAGGAAAAGAGCTGTGTTTATCTTTCCAGCTCAGCTCCGGGGTTAGCGGGGAGCCTGCGACAGGGGCTCTATCGGCAGTAAAAACCCAGCTTTTTCCTACACAAAATAAATACAGAAACTTCCTTTCCCCTAGATAAGGGACCGGTGATGGCGTGTCTCTCCAGGTGGTGGGACCCCAGTCCTGGCAGCCCCCACTCCCTCCTGGTGCAATGAGCTCCTGCAATAGCTGCTCCCCAGGATCCGGCCCCTCGCCTCTGCTCCCACGGGCCAGGCTGGGACCTGCGTCACCCCAGCCATCCTTCATCCCTTTGGCCCGTTTCCATGCTGTGGGTTGGGGACGGGGCTCCGGGCCTCCTGCAGACACGTTTAGGGTGGCCTTTGGCATCCCCAGCAGCACAGCTTGGGCTTGGGCTTCGCTCCCGCCCGAGCCGGCTCGTTGCAACCCCTGGATTTCACATCTGCAGGATGCAGGCGTCTCATGCCGTACCGTGCCGCTGGCCGCGATGGGGACGTGAGCGGGGCCGATTGCCTTTTTAAGAAGGATGCGGGGCACTGGCCATGCCTTGCCCTAATCCCAAGGCATGTAAACAGGAGGGGCTATTTTCTCCTTCTCCCATCCCCCTTCCCATCCCCATCTCTTTCATTTTCCCAGCAAAGGAGAGCTCGATTTAAAACAAACAAACAAAAAAATGTGTTTCAGAACCAGCAGCCCATTCCTCACCAAATAAGGCAGATGACATTTTTTTTTTTGGGTCTGAGCTTGTGAGTGTCCCTTTAAGCAGCCCTGGGCACTAGGCTCTCCACTCTGCCGTCCCCAAATCCTGCCGGCTCTCCCCAGATCTCGCTGGCCGAAGCCTGCTCACTGGTCGGCCGAGCCGTGAGCGGGGCTCTGGCTCTGTGCTGCACCGATGCTGCTGCAGTGCTGCTCCCGCAAGCAAATCCTTTAGGTTTTCTTCCTCTCTCTTCGTCCTCCCCGAATGCCAACGACCTGCTCCCAGGAGGCTGCCCACCCGAGGTACGACCATCACCCATCGGACCCACAACTTTGTATTTCTCCTGCAGAGCTCAAGCCACGCTTCCAGCACGGAGGGGTCCATGGGGACTGGGGATGCCATGCGAGGGGCTTCTTTTGCAGCTTGGCCAGGCCTATTCATTCGCTCCGGCTCCCATTCGTCTTGCAGACAGCTCTGCCCGAATTGATGCTTGGGAGAAGTTAATTACAGCTTGCTCCTGCAGCAGGCAGGCAGGCAGGCTCCACTGCAGCTCCTGTGCCTGGCTGATGCTCGAAGGGGGACCAGGGGGCTCCCCACAGCTCCCACTTGCTGCTGGCCACCGAGTGCCGAAGGCCCGAAAGCAGCATCCTGGCTCTCATTTTTGCAAAGGTTGAGCTAAATTTCTTTTTAGTACGGATTTCCTCTCCCCCCTCCAGCCCTGGCAGCATGGCCGGGGTGCGTGGGGGATGCTGCAGATGCTGAGCCCGGACCGGCTGCTCCCCAGTCAGTGGAGTTTGGGGGCAGGGGAGGGCTGGGGCACCCCCTTTCTTGATGATGGCATTGGGGCACAAACCTCCCCGCGTTCGTGTCCTGGCGTCACGCATCAGAGAGGGCAGGGGACCAGGGGACATCAGCCCAGGGAGGGTGCGTGGTCCCGGGGGTTGCTTTCAGCTGCTCCATCCCCGCTCCCGCATCCCTCCAGACGTGGGGTGCCGCGGCCGCGGGGGTCCCAGGAGGTGGCGGCGGAGCGGGGGCGGGGGCAGAGGGGAGGGGGGGCGATGCTGAACGCTGCTCCTCTCCCCCCCCCCCCCCCCCCTTCCCCCCCATCCTCCCCGCAGGCATCAACGCCCAAGCGCGGAAGCTGCAGCGGCACCGGGCGCGGGGGGCTCGGCGGGCGCCGGCGGGGGCTGAAGGGCGCGGGGCCCCCCCGGCCCTGCGGCGCAGCCTCAGCGAGACCAGCCTGGGCTGCCCGGTTCGGCGGGCCGGGGCCGGGGCCGGGGAGCGGCTCCAGCGGCACTGCTCCACTCTGCCCGGGAGCCCGGCGGCGGCGCGGAGCGGCGGCAGCATGCGGTACTCCCTCTACCAGTCCCCGCACCTCCTGCTCCTGCAGGGCTACAGCCACCAGCATGTAAGCACCGCGCCGCCTCCCCGCTCACCCCCCCTGCACCCCCCGGCACCCCCCTGCTTTCATCCTTCCTCCCCCAAGCCCCCCGGGAAGTGGGGGAGGTGCTCCTTGCATGGCCGGAGCTGCTGGGGTATGGGAAGGGTGGTGGGGAGGAAGAGCAGCCTTTAAAAACGAGCCGTGCCAGCCTGGGACTTGTCCCCAAGCCTTGTCGCCAAGCCAGCTTGTCCCCAAGAACGGGGGGGGGGGGGGGGGGGGGGGGGGGGGCTGCGGAGCCAGGACTCACGACCCCCGGGTGATGCTCCAGAGGGCTCAGGGAAAGCCCTGGAGCAGCATCCCTGGCACAAGAGAGGCCCGGTTTTTGCGGGTGATGGCTGAGCTGCCCCGTCCCTTATCTGGCTGCTTCATTAGTAGCAAACGTAATGAGCAGGCAGCGAGGAGACAGCACGTCTGGGAGCCCTGTCTCCCCAGTGCTGGAGGGACTTGGAGAACTGGAAGGGAATGGGACGGCTCTTGTACTTAATGGCTACTTTGGCCCCATCGAGGATCTGGCTGTTCCAAGCTTTCTGGCGGGGTGACACTGGCACTGCAGCCATCCTGTTAGCACAGCTGGGGAAACTGAGGCACGAGGTGGTTACATGGCAGGCTGGGGGAGAGGCAGGGCAGGAAGCAGGACCCATTGTCCTCCCTGGGGCAGGGGGACGCAGGGATCACTGCAGTCCAGGGGAGAGAAGATGGGAAGGAAAAGCAGCTGCGGGAAGGAGGGGGGTGAGAGGCAGAGGGAGGGCTCCTTCTGCCCAAAGCCACCCCATTTACTGCATGTGCAAAGTTATTTATTAGCATGCTGAAAGCAGGGATCGCTGCTGTCCTCCTCGGCAGCGAGGAAAACACAGAGAAACGTGTTTCTGCCGTGCGAAGGTGCAGCAGGCGGGGGGGTGGCTGGGGACAGCGGGAGGCTGCAGCACCCACTGCGTGGCGGGGAAGAGGGTCCCTTCTCCCTACTCCCCACCCCGGTTCATGCCGCATCTCCCCGCTTGGCAGGACAGCTTGGTTTACCTGCTGAACCGCGAGCAGCACACGGTGGGCCAGAGGACGCAGGCGAGCAAGCCCAGCATCAGCCTGTCAGCCCCCGACATCTTGCCCCTGCACTGCACCATCAAGAAGCTCCGACCTTCCCGCATCGCTCAGAGGAGAAGCTGGTGCTGGAGCCCATCGCCGGTGCTGGCATCTCCGTCAACTTCACCGAGGTGGCCCGACAGTCGTGCTGCGGCACGGGGACCTCCTCTCCCTCGGTCTCTACTACCTGCTCCTCTACAAGGACCCCATGAAGGCTCAGCCGCTGCCGGCACAGACCCTGCTGAGGCTGCGAGCCCTGCACCCCGCCGTCCCCGAGGGTCCCCCGCTCTGCGGGGCGTGTGGCAGCCTGCTGAAGGAGAGGGACCCTGCCTCCAAAAAGCGGAGCCCCTTGCCCGCCGGCGGCCCCAAGGTGCCCCGCAGAAGCTGCTGCTGGAGTTCGAGCCGGCGGCTGAGGACGTGCTCCTGCGGCGCATCATGACCCTGATCGAGCCGGGGGGGGACGACCACAAGCTGACCCCCGCCTTCCTGCTCTGCCTCTGCATCCAGCACTCGGCCACCAGCTTTGAGCCGGGCGACTTCGGGCAGCTGCTGCTCAAAGTGGCCAAAATGATCCAGAGGACAGTGTGGGTCAGTTGGCAGTGGGATAAGGGTGTTGGTGGGGTGGGGGTGTTGCTGGACCCCCCCTGGGGGCTTCTCCCAGCCCCCAGCGGCAGTGAGCGCTGGTCGGGGCGATGCTTGTGCTGCCCCGTCCCACTACTTTTCATTTTGCTCTCCCCTTCTCTCCCTGCCCAGGAGCGGACGAGGGAGCTGGCTGAGAAGCAGTCCCAGCAGTAAGTGCCACCTGCCACCCTGCCCCAAAACAGGGAGAATTCAACCCAGTTGAATTTTCCTACTCTATCCCCTGCATTCAGCTCTCTGGGCCTTTCACCATGGTGTCTGCAAGGTTCCTGCTTGGGAATGTGTTAGGCTGGAAAAACAGGCGAGCTTGGCGGGGGAACAGGACCTGTAGCAGCTCTGGGGTCTTCTCTGGTCCAAGACCTGGCCAAAGCTTTGCATGTTTGGCTTCAGCATCCCTGAGGGATGTAGCGGGGATGGCCCCGGTGCAGTGTCTCACCTCGTTCATGCTGCGGAGCAAGGATGGGGCTGGCGTTGCATGTGTGCATCCAGGGATGGCGGCATGTGGTGTCCCGGCGTGGGGAGCACCACTTTGGGGCCATCACAGCACCACGAGGGGCTGGCTCCTGCAGGAGTGTGAAGCCGGCTTCCCAGCCATTTCCAAATCCAGGCTCCAAAGCAACATCTGGAGAAACTGTTAGTGCTTGCTGTGAGCTCTCCTTTAGGACAAGCTCTGAGGATGCTGCCCAGGCCTTTCCTACAACAGGAAAAAGCAGTTCAGCAGTTGAGAAACTTCCCAGATGCTTTTTATTTATTTTGTTTTATTTTTGAACAGCCCAGTGAGGGCAGGCTGGGTTTAACTGTCCAGAGCTGGCAGGAGCAGCACATACTTCTCAGGGAGAGCTGCTCTTCAGCCACGAGTATTTATTGCAGTTCAGCTGTATTAGGGAGAGTCCCTCCAAAAAAAGTGGCACCTCACAAAGGCCAGGTGGCCCTCGCCCAGCCTCATCCCTGCAGGGGCCCCTTTGCTATCCCATAGACAGGGAACCACCAGAATTTTGCTTGCAAAGGGTCTTCCTAAGGGGGTGCTGTGCTTAGGGGTGGGCAAAAGCTTGCCGGCATTGCCCCAAGCTGGCTGTTTTCTCCCCAAAAGCTTGAGTGGGGATGACGAGGAGCAGCAGCTGTAACACCTGCTGTGTCTCCCCAGCCAGGACCCCACCGCCCTGTCCCGCTTCACCATCGCAGACCTTCTCCCGGACCTGCAGCACATCCTCTTCTGGATGGCCAACGCCATTGAGGTCCTCTACTTTGTCCAGCAGAAGTCACCCACCTACATCCAGAGCATGGAGGAGGAGCTGGATGTCAGAGGTAAGGCTGGACCCAGCACCCTGCTTGCTTCTCCGACCGGCGAGACTTTGCTCTGCTCATCCCCGCTCACAAGCGGTGGTCAGTGCCCCTGAGATGCTCTTTTAACGCCCCTATAATCCTCATCAGCGGGGACATCTCCGTGGTGCAGGCTGGGATAATCCGTGCGGGAGGAGCAGCCTCGCGTCATGCTGGGTGCTGCTGGGCTTCAGGGTTGGGTGGGTTGTGTTCGTGGCCGAGCCTCCCCTTTCCACCACGGCAGCTTTCAGGGATTGTTGACGCCTCGGGGGTGGCTTTCTACCCCCAGAGATGCTGTTCCCTATGGCAGGGGGGTTGGAACTAGATGATCTTTGAGGTCCCCTTCCAACCCAAACCATCCTATGATTTGTGGGCAGCCCTGCAGAACGGTTTGCCGGTGAGCCTGCGTGAACGCCAGCAAAAAAAAATCTAGAAAAAAAGGAAAAAGGGATTAAATCAGCTTTAGAAACCTTCTGGTCTATGCAGCAAGTTAAAACATCTGTAGGCCGGACAGGCTGTTGGAAGGAGGGGTGCAGAGCCAACGGTGCCGGGTGTCGTGGATGCCAGCGGCGCTGGGAACCGCGGGAGATGGCAGGCAGGTGCTCGGTGCAATGAGAGGAGCCTCTTTGCCCCTGCTGAGGGGATGCCACGGTGGTGATGCCAGCCCGGGAGCACTAATAACCCCACCCTGGGGATGTGGGGAGCGGTGAATTTGGCCCCGCTTGCTCCTGCTGCAGGTTTGCTCCTGTATCCTCCTCTCCGCCCCATAGGCTCCAAGGAATCTCTGTTCTCCTCGACCATCACAGCCAGCGAGGAGGCGATGACGATGCTGGAGGAGGTGATCATGTACACCTTCCAGCAGTGCGTCTACTACATCTCCAAGGTATGTGCTCCCCTAGGGAGCATCCCCAAGCATCCCCAGCCACTCTGGGGCTGCACAGGAGGTTTTTTTTTTAAAACTTTTACTTTTTGGCAGTTGCATCACGCCGAGGTGTTTTCCTTTGGGCTGAAGTGCCCTGATTTTTTTTTGGTCGCAGCCCAGAAAAAGGATTGAATTACTGCGGCGTGTTTCCCTGCCCGCAGTGCAGCGGCTCGGGGGAGGCGTTTGGGGAGAGCTGCTTGGCTCCGGCCGGCGCGGCATAATGGTGCGATTCAGGGCGCGATGGAACGGGCCCCTGGACCGTCGCCGTTGGACCGCGAGAGCCGGGCGGCATCGGGAGCGGGGAACAGAGCGGGCAGTGTGAGGCAGCAGAAAGGCTCCTGTGTGCGGGACGGCGCTGGCGTCGGCACGTGGGGATGCAGGGGTTGCTCCTGTGCCGCTCTGCTGGAGCAGCACCCTCCTCCCCAGCACCCTCACCTCCCCCTTAGCCTCGGCAGAGGTGGGTGCTGCTCTCCCATTTAAGCAATAAGGAAGGGTTATTCCCATCGGTGCCAGTTTTTCTTTCATTCTCATGCGCAGCTGATCAGCTGCTGCCCCGGTTCAGGTCAGTTTTTGGATCCCTTTCACTGAACTGTCCCATGCTGTCACCTCCAACTGCTAAAAGCAAGGGACGCGTTCATTTTTTAATTTAATTTTAATTTTTTAAACACTTGCACGTCACTGGAGTGCACCGAGGCTGGGGGTAGAGCAGGAGCAGCCCCAGTGGGGTTTGCTGGGCTTGCGGAGGTGAGGGAGTCAGAAGGGTTTGGCTCATGCGAAAAAAAAAAAAAAAAAGGAACAAAATGAGCATGCTGTGAACTTGCCACTCTCCCTGCAGTGTCTGTACGTGTCGCTCCCTGCGCTGCTGGAGTGCAACCCCTTCAAGAACGAGTGCCGGGAGAGCTGGCGAGCGTCCCCGCCGCTGCCCGAGGAGCTCCGCAGGGTCGTGCTCATCTACCAGGCGGCGCTGGACCTGCTCCGCCAGTACGAGGTGCACCCGGAGATCACCTCCCAGATGTTTGCCTACCTCTTCTTCTTCTCCAACACGCTGCTCTTCAACCAGCTCCTGGACAAGGGTCAGTCCTCCCCGAACACCCGGCCTGGATTGCGTAACCTGTAGGGAATCAGCACTTTGGGAGACCCTCCAGTCCATCACAGTGCCACTCGGGGGGTACCGGAGAGAGGGGGCTTCAAGCAGCTTGGGGCTGGAGATGGACAGGTCTCAGCACAATTACGGGGAGGCCAAGCACAGACCCAGCTGCTATCTCCAGGGTCTCCATTCCAGGAGGCATTTAACCCCATCACCCACAAGATCACTGCCCTTTTGAGCCCGAGCAGTGGAGGCTCAGAGCAGTTCAGAGAGGCAGCTCGTTAATAAGCTCCTGCAGCCTGCTTTGTAACTGAGGTGCTCGTTAGCCCTCGTTAACACAGCAGCCCCATTGCTGTTCATGCCAAGCAAGGTCCAGCCACCACCAGGAGTTACAGCTGTAGGATGCTGGGGACAATAACATGGGTTTATTTTGCTGCCTTGGAGCAGCTCTACCTTGGGGCAGGGGCTGGGCTCCAGTTGAAGGATGGGGGGACTGGGGGGCTGTTCCCCGACACGTGCCGACGGCTGCTTTGCCTCCGCAGGCTCCTCTCTCGGCTGCTTCCACTGGTCGCAGGGGGTGAAGCTGCGGGCCAGCGTGCGGCTGCTCCTCGAGTGGCTGCGCGGAGCCGGCTTTGAGCAGCTCGCCCACCAGTTCTTCGCCAAACTCACCAGCGTGGCCAACCTGCTGGCCATGCCCGGCTCCCAGCTGGTACAGGTGAGGGTGTCCGGCCAGGGGCTTGTGGTATCGGGATGGGCATGGGCAGGAGAGACCCCACTAGGTGTGTGGGGGGTCCCTGCAGGGTGTGTCCCTTCTGTACCTGTCACCAGCTGCCCCTTCCTGGGGCGGTGGGTCCATGTGTGGGCTGTATCGAGGAGGGGATGCTCAGGCTCACTCCATCTTGCCCAGTCTCTTCCTCCCATCCACCTTGCAAGCCCCTTCCCCTCGGAGAACGTGGCTCCTCACCTCTGCCATCTGCCCTGTGCTCTGTCTCCTCGCTCAGATGACCTGGTCGTCCCTGCGAGCTGAGTTCCCGGCGCTGAGCCCCGTGCAGCTCCATCGGGTGCTGAGCCAGTGCCAGGCGGTGATGGACATGGGCTGCATCGCAGCGTGGCAGCCCAGCGAGGAGGAGAGCCCGGCCACCTTCCAGCCCGGTGAGCCCCCGGCTTCACAACCAGTGCTGCTCCGGTCACTGTGCTCTGCTCACCTGCAGGCTTCCTCCAAGGTTTTTACGTACAAACCGAACAGGCAATTCCTTCCCCTTCCCTGGGGCTCCCAGAGTATCTGCAGTGACCAGGAATAATCACAGCCCCATGATTTGGGTACTTGAAAGGATGTAAAGTGCACTCAGAAGGGCTTGGGGCCCTTTCTGTGTTCCCAAGTGAGGGATGCTGCTGCTGCCTCGCAGCTCTCCGTGTCTCTGATTCCGGCTGGGAAACAGCATGCGGCTGAGAGGCAGGATGCAGGAGCGGGGTGCAGTGCGAGCCTCCCTCCCTCTGCCTTTCAGATGAGATGCTGGAGTCCTTTGACAACCACCCGCCCATCATTCTGCCAAGCGGGGGCTTCAAAGTGGACCTGGAGGTGGAGACGTTGGACGACAACATCTACCGGCACCTCCTTTACATCCGCCACTTCCTCTGGAGCCTGCAGAGCAAGAGCCCCCATCTCAGCGAGGGGCCAGGCTCAGCACCCCCAAAGGTACCCTGTACCCCACAGAGAGGCTCTTCCCCTCCTGGGTGGGCAGGAGGGTCTGGGGTCCCTCTGGAGACCCCTCCGAGCCCAGCACCAAGGGCTTGCTGCCCTGAGCTGCAGCCCGGAGCTGCGGCGATGCCATGGTGTAGAGCTGCTGCAGGGATTAGTGCTGCTAATCCCCCAGCCCGGGGGATGCAGGAAGGTGAGCTGGAAGGACAGGCTCGTCCCAGCAATCTTGTTAGTGGGGAGGAAGGGGGGTGTCTGCAGGCAGCGCTCCCCTTCTCCCTGCGCCCTGCCTGTCCCCAGGTAGCCTGGCAGCCTTGCACAAAAGCACTAATTAGCTAATGCCAATAAAGCACAGGAGGGGCGAGATGTGCTGTGAGTGCTGAGCTCAGCTGCTGCTCAATCCAGCTCTCTGGGGAGGACGTCCGTCCCTCCAGCAGGTCCCCTTTTCCTTTCCTGCTCTGTCCCCGCAGGTGCCACCAGCTCCTCCCAGCACCCTGGGGCCACGTCACCCAGCTCTGGGGCCACAGGAGGAGCCGTGCTCCCCTGGTGTCCTGCTCCAATGACATCCCCCAGCAGGGACGTGACCAGGAGGCCCCTCTGGGCTGGCTGCGAGCAGCACAGGCCACAAAGCTGGAATGTGGGAGCTGGGCTGGGAAACCAGGACAAGTCCTGGCAGTATCCAAATTTGCCAAGGTTTTGGCTGGAGCCAGCCACTGTCCTGTCTGCAAAGCAGACAGGGTGGTGGGTGCAGGAAGGGTGTGAAAAGCACCCATGAGGGTCCCACAAAGCGTTTTTCTCCTTCTTAAGAAAGAGGCACGTGCGACGCCAGAAGTCCTGGAGGTGAGCGAGAGCCTGGCTGCTGCCCCAGGGAGCACCGTCCCCCAGGAGGAACACTGCTCCCGGAGGGGCTGCGCCGAGCCGGAGGCAGAGGAGGGTCCCCCGCTCTGCCTGGCCACCAACGGCTGCCCCTGCGAGCACCCTGCCGGCGAGCCGCAGCTCCAGGAGAAGCTCAAGCAGCTGCAGCTGGGCAGGGGTCCAGCCCCTAAGGCTGGCACGGCGCCCACAGACCCCTCCTGCCTGCTGACGCCACCCACCACCCCCCTGAATTTCGACTCCGGGAGCCCGGAGTCCCCACAAGGCACCAGAAAGGTGCTGCAGGACCCCGGAGGAACGGGATGAACGGCACCAAAGGCAGCACCCCTGAAGGTACTGAAAGCTGGTGCTGCCTTGATTTGGGGGTGCAGGATTGGGGCATGAGGGTGTTCTCCCCGCGCAGCCCTCCCCGCACACACGGTTCCTGCGGGGACCTGTCAGTGCTTGGACAAGGTGAGAGCAAATGAAACATCTCATCCAGCTCCTGCCCTGGCAGAAAACCAGCCCTGGGGCTACCCGAGGTCGGCTTCGATGGGATTTTGGGGGGGCAGTTTCTGTGGGAGGTTGCAAGGCTGGGTTTGGGTGATGCCAGAGCAGTAAGCTGGTCTCTCCACTGCCAGGATGCTCCCCGACCCCCTACGACTACCCTACGCCAGAGTCTTCCAGCCGCAGCTCTGCCACCGATGACTTCTGCTACGTTTTCGTGGTGGAGCTGGAGAGAGGACCCATGGGGCTGGGAATGGGGCTGATCGACGGCTTGGTGAGTTTGCGCAGACCGCGGGACAGGGCTGATGCCCCTCCAAATAACTAGAGTGGGACGTGTGGGACGTGTTTTATACCCCAAGAAAAGCCAGGAAAGAAGCTAAAGGTTTCCCATGAGAACCAGGTTGCTTCCCCTGGGGAAAATGAGGCACAGAGCGATCTCTGGGGAGGAGCAGATCCCTGCATGTGAAGTCCATCACAGCTGTCCTGCAGCTGGAGAGCACAAACAGGCTCAGTGCTCCTGTGGAAGGAAAATGACTCAGCCGAGGTCCTTCCTCCACCCTTCAGCGGGTGGCAAGGGAAGCGGAGGGGAGCCGGGAGGCTCGGAGGGTGCCAGAACAGCTCCGCCAGCGACGGCCCTCGTTGCGTAAGGCGACGTTGCAATCTGGCTTAGTGCAGTGGATCATCTTACTAAGTGGCCTTTCTCGGCAGCGCGTTAGTAGGAAACAGGGCATCACCGAGCCCCTGGGACAGCCGTGAGCGAGGCTGCCATCCCAGGGTGGCTGCAGGTTAACGATGCTTTACTCTTAATTAAATTGAACAAGAAAAGATTGCCCCTGCCTCTCCTTTCTGTGTATAAATTGATATAAAACTGAAGGCTCGCGTTTCCTTCCCAGTACTGTTAGCGAAGCCATCCCCAGCACCCAGCCATCGCGTTCCCCAGTGCCTCCGGGGTCCCATGTGGCATCAGGCACCCGCTTGGCTGTGAGCCGCGGGGAGAGCCGCGCTGCCTGGGGAGCTCGGCCCCTGGGGGACCACAAACCTTTCAGATCCCCTCTGCCCTGGCTGGCCACTCACCACCTCTCCCTGCCAACAGCACACTCCTCTCTGCTCCCCGGGGATCTACATCCGCACCCTGATTGAGGACAGCCCCGCGGCCGCCGATGGCAGGCTCTCCATTGGGGACCGCATCCTGGCTGTCAACGGCACCAGTCTCATCGGGGCAGACTACCAAAGGTGAGTTGCAGCCCCCCGGAGGGCACCTGGTCCAGTAACAGCACTGCTCAAGTCCAAATTTTCAGCTGTTTTGCAGCAAAGAGCTGCACAGGGTCTCCAAGTGCCTCATGCTACGGTCCTGGTCAGCAACACAGAGGGTGCTGCAGTAATGGGCAAACCACAGCGAGAGGAGCAAGCTGTCCAGGATACTGGAAAGGGAGGAAGGCAGCTAGGTGGAGGGGTTTGGGAGAGGAATCAGGGAGCAAAAGCTGGAGAGCATATTTGGGAAACAACCGAGAGCCCCAGAGGTGATCTCGGCAATGCAGAGCTGCTCCAGCCCCATCCCACCCCAGGCTTCCTCTCAAAGGCGGTGGGATGGGGCAGCTCGCACCCAGCCTGGCTGTCTGAGGCAGACCCCAGGTGCCCACAGGGCAGAGCAGCTCCAGGATCCTTCGCCCTTGTCCTGGCAGCACGTGCGTGGAGGCCAGGCTCTGCGTAAAGCTACGTGCAGAAGAGAAACGAATCCTGTGTGTAACCCCAAGCAGGCAGAGAGTGGGGGGTCTTCTGCAAATGGAGGGGGTTTTGCCAATGTCCATGACCTGGCAGGCTGCCAGGGGTGCTGCCAGCCTGCGGGGAGCCAGAATTCACCTCTCTCCTTGTTGCCGCTCTCTGCAGTGCAGTGGACCTCATCCGCTCCGGAGGGAAGAAGCTGCGGTTTCTGGTTGCCAAGTCGGACATGGAAATAGCCAAAAAAATCAGTTCCAGCTCCTCTTCCTCCTAGTCCTTGTGGTACAAGGGTCCTTCTGCAGCAGCTTGCGGGTGCAGCTCTGGGTAAGGCTGACTTCGGGGAGCCTGGAGTGCAAGAGGGAGAACCAGGGCTCCACAGCTGCCCTCGATTTGCTTTTCGACGCCTTGCCCCTGCGCTGCAGCGGATGAAAGGGCACGCAAGGGTGGTGCACGCTTCTCCCGCTGCACTGGCTGGGAGCATCATTCCTGATCCATTGCCCAGCCTCACCTTATACCCTGCGTTGTCCTTCTCAGGAGCTTTTCCTGGTCATCCATCCCCTCTCGCAGGGGGCTGGAAGGGGGTGCTCCCCCCACGGGGGCTGTAGGCAGGCTCCCCCGTTCCTGGACGCTGACAGCCCTGCGTGATGTCTCACACTGGCAGGCAGAAGGCTTGAAATACCTTTTGGATTTAAAGATTAGCATGTCAGGCAGGCCTGGGCTTCGCTGTGGCAGTGGCCACCTGAGGTGCTGGCACATCAGGCTGGAAATGGGTGCCCAGCTCTGGGGGTGGTAAAGGCAGCACAAGCACCCAGGAGCAGAATCCAAGGCAGGAGGTCTTGCTAGGATTTAAGTTCCGTGGTGCCATACCCGAAGTCAGGTGCCTTTCTGCTGCTGGGCTACACCTGCGCTGCCCCCAGACCTGCTTCGGGATGGGAAGCAGCTACAGCAAAGGGCTGACACCACCAGCAGCTCCCTGTGAGTCCTGGGGAGCCCCCTGAAGAAACAGACTCTCTCGCCCTTGCTCATGCAGCAGATTTATTGCCCAGCTCTGGCATTACCATCCTGGCAGAAGGTCCCAGGGCTGACCCAGCAGCACAGGGCATTGACAGCGAAGAATTTCCCCATGCAGGAGCTGCTGCCCTCTCCAAGGGGCTACGGCCACGTTAGTGCTTCTGTGCCTGCCCCAGTCCCTGCAAGCCAGGAATGGTGGGTTTGTGCCGCCCGGGACCTGAGTGAGCCTGGCAGCATGCGGCGCCGGACCAGAGGTGTGGCTGACACTAGCCCAGGCAGACAAACGACAGCTTGGCACCGTGTCCTGGTCCTCTCCAGCTTTGCCAGGCCATTGTAAGGCCACCCTGTTTCCTGCCCAGCTTAGAGCATCTCGGAAGTGCGTGCTGCTGACATGCCGAGGGGTGATGACGAGCAGCACAGGCTCCCTTTGGAAGGTCAGTCTTGAACGTCCCAGAAACAGCTCTGCTGCCTGCTGCCAACAGAGCTGAGCTGGCAGCTCCACCGTGCGGCTCCCAGTCCCCTGCACACCCGGCCTCCTGCCCTGCTACGTCCTCCTTGTGCTTTTAGCAACATTAACGGGATAAACCCGACCTGATTTCCACATATAGACAGATGCAGAGACCTAGTTTAGCTGAACCCTATTAAAAGAGCCTGCTACAAAGTCCTACATCACACCCTGCACTGAAACCAGCATGGTCTAAGCTCTGGCAGCAAATGAGATACTCACATGGCATCTCACAACAACAGTGCTCCGAGGATGGTGATGCTAAAAAAGGGATGCTTAACAGGGTTGGCCTTAATTAAACCTCAGATACTTCCCTGCTGTAGTTTTGGTTTCTGTGCTTAGTCTTGCACTTGGCAGAAGGAGAGATGTCAAAATAATTCACGCAGGGGAAACACTCCGCTACTGGATTTCCACGCAGCCCCTGGCCTGCCTTTTCTAGGGCGAGATGGACAAAGCACCTTCACCCAGACACTAGTGCCTTGCTTCTCTGCTAGGCAATGCTCATGCCAACGGGCCTGGGGTGCCACCCCAGCAGGGACTGGGAGCAATGCATCCCTCCTGCCACTGACTCAGCTGCACCAGGCAGGCGAGCAAAGGCTCAGGGCCCCACAGGGCTCCTGGTGATTCACTCGACTTTGAATCAAGTAGGAATGCTGGCCTGTCATCCTCCGCAGAGCTCAGCAGGTTTGCAGGGCAGGAAACGGGGTGCCTAGAGCCTCTGGGCAAACTGCATGCACTCTTTACTCCCCTCTGCCCGGGAGCCAGGGCTCAGGGGAGGCTTGGTTTGCACTAGACAGTTTTGGGGCTGCATCCTGGCAATTTCCAGTGGTACCATCACAACCCTTTTCTCCCCACTGAGCCCGACTCTCCAGGCACTCCTGGGGGTGGGAAACAGCCCCGGAGCTGTACGTTGCTCACAGCGCAGTCAGGTATTGAAGCAGACTGTAAATAAACCCTGCTATTTACTAGTGTGCATGAGGGCTTGCTTCTCCTGGGAGGAGCAGTGGGACGTATTTACTTCCCCCGTTTGTTAATACTGTACAGCTCAAACGTGTATAAACTTCTCATGCAGACACAGAACACAGCATGGCGCCTGTTTGACACGGGGCTCATGTATGTTAAGAAACGCTCTTGGTGTCAACAATAAACTGGATCAATAAATCTCTCTAAGCTCCCGTCTGGTAGCTGTCTCTTGGATCTCAACGTGTTCCCTCTGATGGTAAAGCAGAAGACCAGTGAGGGCTCACAGGGGACTTAAGAGGCACTTCTGCTTTCTCCACCTCGCACAGGCCTTTGCGTGGCTGATGTGCTGCAAACAGAGAGGCAAGAAAAGCAGCTCGTGCACAGCCAGGGTGCAGTGAGGACAAAGGAGACAGGAGGGAAGAAGAAGTATGTCTCCACAGGGGCATGGTGTGCTGGCAGGGTACTAATGCACGCACTCACCCTCCTGCCACATTCACATGAATCCACTGGGATTTTCAATCCCTACTAGCCAGGGAGAGATAAGACAAGCTTAGGAGGTACAAAAGCAACAGGCGCTAGGAGACAGAAATCCAGACAGTCTCAGACCAGCGGAGCAGCCTCAGCTCTACTTATTCCTGTTTTCTGTTTCATTCACAACCATTTGTTCTTCATTTCCAGTTCAGAGCAGGGCCTCAGCCTCCCGCGTCAGCAGTGTCCCATGAGTTAAAACAGAGGCTGGAGCCTCTCAGAAACCTCATGCCCTCACCCTGGCATGAAGCCAGGAGCTGGCTCGAGGAGATGGGTGACTATCCGCAGGGCAAAAGGGAGAGAGTCATTCACCTCTCTCTGAAACCGTGTACTGGCAGTGTCTACAGGCGGGGTGAACACAAACTGAGCCACGCTTGGCATTTTCAGTAGGTTCATGAGCTCAGTTGCCCGGATAAGGATCTCCTCAAGGTCCTCCTCGCAGTAAACAGAGGTGACAGCAGGGCTCTGCACAAATGTCCTCATCTTGGACAGGAACATGGACACTCTGCAGGAGAGAAGGACACGGGCATCAGCTGGCGGGACCTTTGCACCCAGCAAGGTCACTACTTAAGCCTTCGTACTCCAAGAGACTACTGCAGGTGAACACCAGATGCTATCCTATCCACCCCCTCCTCCTGATGCACAGAGCTTTAGTCAGCAGATGAACCCCACTTCCCCAAACTGCGCTCCTCCACAGCTTGCTTCCTCTGTCCTGTTTCAGTTTCAGGTTCCATCAGTTGCCAAGCTTGATTATTTAACACTAGCAAACATCTGTGTTTGGACCCATGAGATCTGCACATCTCAGCCCTTTGCCCTCCCCTGCCATCCCTCCTCACCTGGGGATCAAGTCCTGGCTGCGAGCTGCCAGCTTGGTCAAGGTGGCCATCAGGACACTGATGGCGCGGGGCGCGTAGCTGGAGGTGCTGGCCAGTGGTCGGAGCTGGGTGATCTCAAATAGCATGGCCTCCAGAGTCTCGAAGAACCGGTTGATCTGCTCCACGGTGCAGCGCTTGTCATAGGACACTGACATGTACTCTCCAATAGCCCAGACCTGGAGTGAAGGCAGATGTGCTCAGGGCAAGCAGAAGGAAAGGGGATCGGATAATTTTTAGGGAATGGCAAATCAGATTAGCTAATGGTAGGACAGAGGAGATGAGGAAAGGGAAGGTGACCAACAGATTGCACTGCAGTTGGAGCAACCTGTGGCAGAAGCAGGCAGGCCCTGCTTACCACGTGAGTGAAGATGGCCTCCTTGTTCTGGATGTTGCTGACTGTTCCTGAGAACTCCAGGATCTCCGTGGACAGTTCCACGATGAGCGCAGGGTGCAGCTTGCAGAGCATCACCAGTTGTGAGCTCAGCACCCTGGAGGAAAGAGATGGGCAGAGCTCAGACCACGGGCAAGGTGATGATCCCCAAACCAAGGAGGTGCTGGCAGCACTCAGCCACTGGCACAGCGGCTGTACACTCAGGATCTTTCCAGCAGGGCTCAGCGTGCAGTTCCCGTTTTGCATTCTCTAAAGATGTCTTGCAGCAGTGACTGGGTGACAACTGAAAAGGCTCCTGGGCTGCCCTGGGCTGCCAGGCTGCGGCAGTGGAAGGGCTGGGAGCCTTGGCTGGGCCTTCTGTCCCATCTCACCTGTATACGTCATGTTTAAATGCCGGGATCTCATAGAGCTGGTCAGTCCTCCGCAGCAGCAGCACCACCAGCTGGTTTATCAGCAGCCCATCTGCAAACTGAAAAACAGCCCTTGCTTCAGCAACACCAGCGACTTCCAGCAGCCAAAATCCAAACTAACCAGCCAGACAAGACGGTTGGCACAGAAACAGCTCGATCTAGCGGGAGGGGAGCGGTGCACAAAGCAGGTAGCAGGCACTCATTCTGCTCTCACCCACCTGCTGAGTGAACAGTGTGAAGCCTGACACTGCATCATGGAGCTTTTGTATTTCTCTGGATGAAGTAGCCAGCTCAGTGCTGGTTCATGCCAGTATCAGACCATTCCACCCTCCCCTCATGCACTCCTCTGTTGAAGCTGCAGCATCTTAACTCTTTCGCTTTTACGACTGCTCTTCAAATAACAAGAGACCCCGGCAGCACAACTGGGAGCCAAACCCCCAAGAAGGCCTACCTCTGGCACCACCCTGAAAAAGAGCTCCAGTAAGACAGGGACAGTCTCTGCACACTGCGTGACCCTTGGGCTGCTGGCCAGGGATCCCAGCAGCTGCCGAAGTGGAATCAGCCTATGGGCGACAGAAAAGTTAACTGTTGAAGGCTTGTTCCCAGCTACTCTCCTGGCTGCCCATCCCTATCCCCCCGCAACACCTTTGAGCACTTGGCAAAGGAAGATCAAATTCACCTCACCCCAGCTGAGAGTGGCTACGTCTTTCCCAGCAATCCCAGTGCTGCCTCCCAGAGCTGGATGGCTGAACCAAACCCTTGTGGCAGTCTCCTACAGCAGTCTCCTACCTCTCCGGGGCATCCTTGGGAGAAGACTTGGTGCGGAGAAGATACTGAAACATGCTCTTGTAGAGGGGATGGCGAAAGGCTTCCAGACAGGTGGTTGGCTTCACAGCTGGGTCACAGGCAGCCTTCTCGGAGGCAGGAAGAGCAGTTGACCTAGCAGGGGGCAAAGACAGAACATGCTGCATTATGAGAATGGGCCAGGGTGTAGCTGGAATCCTGAGCAATGGAGTAACTCCCTTTCCACTGAAAAGGGGACAGCAAGTTGGTCTAATCTAGGCCCTCTGGAAGCCACAGAACCAGGATGACAGAAATTATAAGCTCATACCCCCTGGACTCAGGCAATAGCTCCAGAAATGCTTCTGCATCACTCCTGGGAAAGGGGAAAATTATGCTCTGTATCCCTCAGTCACTGAAGCCCACCAACATCTTGCCTGTAGCATGACTCCTTTTCTAAGCAATTCAGAAAAAGACGCTAATGTCAGGGAAGACAAGGAAGAGAAGAGGTACAGCAGCGAGAGTGAGTCCCAGTCCCAGAGACTCACAGTTCCTAATGTCAGGAAGGAACCTCTGTATGCCTCCAGGAGAACAAAGCCAGAAAAGAGGGGTTAGAGCAGGGAGGGAAGACCAGGTAGCCCACACTTCCATGTTGAGGTGGTGGCTCATGGCAGACATCCCAGCATGTGGCAACAGTTTGGAGCAGGATATGGAGAGGGGAACAACAGCTCCCTGAGCCCCAAAGACAGTCCAGTACCAAAGTGCACAAGCCAGTCACCTCTTCCCATGCACAGCACATTAGTAAGAAAACTGGGCTGACATCTGTGCAGCTTTGTGTTAACTTGACTGTAGCAGATGCCTCTCGCTCTGTGACAGCAGCAGCCAGAGAGCAGCTGAGGCTCAGAGAAGTGTGTATTAGGCAACAGTCAATGTCAAGATCCTGATTAGCAAGCAAGAGCAAGAGAAGGTAGCATTACCTCAGCTGGATGTCCAGAGCTGCTGTCAAACAGGGCAAGTCGAGCAGCAAATGGAAGATCTCAATGGCTGTGCCTGCATCCAGCAGAAATGGGAGAAGGTCCACAAACTCAGAGATAAGGGGTGGGCTGTTCCACGCCAAGAACTGCAAGGAACAAGCACAAACTGCTGTACTATCCTTGCTACTCCACCACCCACTCAGACAATTCTCACACTGTGACCAAAAGGGACAGGGAAGGGAAAGTCACTTCTGAAAAGCAAAACCAGAGAAGTCTGAGGGTTTGGTCAAAACTTGGGAGGCTGCTGGAAGCTCAACATAGGCATCTGGTTCAGTGGCTGGCAAGCTGCAACTCATTAAAGTTTTCCCGAAACAAAGTGCTGTCTTCACTGTGCTTCCCAACCCACTGGCAGTAACACTAATGCAGACTCCTCCCTACTGGCGGTGATAATCACATCTGGAACCCTCTTCCCTCTTCAAACACACCTGCTTTTCTAACAGTCCTGCTTGCCTTTTCTCTGCCTAGCACTACCAGGGAGGGACATGGAGGGTTCTGGGGTACAAATAGACATTTCAGGGGCACAGAAAGGAATGTGCAGCAGGCTGTGTCCTGTGCTGCTCCAGCAAGCTGTACCTTGAAGAGATTTGGGAAGCTCTGCCTGAATATGCTGGAGGTCTCAGCGAAGAGCTGGGTGTTGTCTTTGCAGAACTGGACAAATTCAAAGGCCAGTGATGGGTTGTGGAAGAGCTGAGCCGGGATATCAGTGAATAAGTGTTTGCAGATTGCATCGGAGTCCACAGCTGCTGTTTTGCCTGGGAGGACACAGTGCGTTGCTGAACACAGCCCACCCAGAAGCCCTGCCAACACAGGCTCCAGGGGCTACGCTAATCTGGGTTATGTTTTTCTAAAAAGCACAGGACAGCCCAGCTCCTGGGTGTCCTGGAGTGGGATCACCCATTCCAGAATACAGCCAACACTGAGTTACCAACTCAGGCAGCCAGCAAACTGCCAGAACAAAAGGCTGTGCTGAGAGTATGCAAGACTAGACCATGGAGGAGAGGGTGAGAGGTGATGACTTACCGTGGTTCAGGAAGAACTGAGCGATGGGCAGCAGTGCCCTGGCGTAACTGGCATCCCCACTGATTCTGCCATGCAGGATTTTCAGGAAGGAGACTGCGCGGTACACGTAGGAGGAGTCCTGTTTGCAGATGATGTCCAGGATTGTCACCGCCTCAATGAGACACTGTAGGAGAGCAGAGAGTCAGATCAGAGTGGAGAAGCCAAACTCCCAGAGCTTCAGCCCCACCTCTGTGTACTTACAGCTTTCTGCAGGTCTCCATCGTCTTTCTTCAGGGGTCCTGCCAGAGAAAGGAGTCCAAGTTAAACTTGGAGTCCAAACATGAACATTAGACTGTCACTCTGACCACTAACCCAGACTTCAAGACAGGTGGGAACATATCCTGATCCCGATTCCAGGCTAATGAGAACCAAGTTCCACAGCTCCTCCTGCAAATCAAGGGTAGGAGGCAGAAGATGGCCATTGCCTCCAAATCCCTCCCAGCACCTCGGCTCACAGCTGGTCAATGACGTGCACCAGCAGCTGCAACCAGTCTCATGCCCAGAGCCTGACTGCGGGCTCTAAGGAGTGAGATCCCAGCCCAAAGAGGAAGTGAACCAGAAATGTTTTCAAGAACACTATCAAGAGGAGGGTTCATGGCAAGACTCACGCCGGTTGCTCTGCTCGATAAGCCGCTGGCAGTACTCGAAGGCTTTCTCCCGCAGACGGTCCTTTGGGGGAAGCAGGCGACTAGATGCGGATGTAGCTGGGACCATGGGCATAACGGACCTGCCCATTCCTGATTTGCCATCTGCAGAAGAAAGGCTACCACGCATCAGCTCCCGTCACGGCCAGTGTAACCCACACAGCTGCCCAGCAACAGCAAGGGAGCTGTCTGTCCCCAGGTGCACTGTGAAGAAAAGGAGGCTGGGGAAGAAGGGAGTTACAAGAGAGTTACAAGAACACTAAGGAGATGCTGTCTCCCACCACTCAGGCCTTTCTTCTCAGGGACCCATGGGGTTTTGCCTGAAACCAGAGGACTCATTCAACGAATAATTCCTCATGGAAGAGTCAAGTAAGGATCAGTCAGGAGGCTTTGTGATATTCCTTTCCAAAGTCGCCCTGCTCCTAGTCCAAGAGCTCTGAACTCTTGCCTATTTTCCTGCCACTTGCTGGTGCAGCCACCTCATCATCTCAGAGCACACACTCCTCGTGGGCATGCAGCCCACACTGGCCTGCAGCCCTTCAGTTCATACCTGAATTAGGAGTCTTCAACCCCTTGCTCCCATAGCACAGCAGCCAACTTCGCAGCATGGAGAAGGCTTGCACGTTGAGCCACTGGTCCTGCGTGTAGTACTGACCCACTGAGAGCACCGTGAAGAAGTCTGTGGCAATGGCACCATCCACCTCTGTGACAGGACCAGGCTACAAGAAAAGATGCAGCAGGTCGGGTTCCCAGGGAGAGGCTGGGTGACATGGCAAGGAAAACTCAGAGTCCACGGAGAAAAGTAGCCCTTGTTTATAGGTAGTATGGGGCCCGCAGGGGGCAGTTACCCAGAGAGAGAGAAGCCAACTGTGTTGGATCCTATTCCTCAGCTGAAACACTGCAAACTTTCCTCCTCTCTCTGACACAGGCCTCATTTGCCATCAGCTTTTACTCCAAGGTACATGGTCACTAAAGACTCTCCCCTCAAAACTACTTCAAGGACCAAAGCTCTGGCTCTACAGCAGAACTGCTAAATCTTGGAGCTATAAATCCCCCTACTTTGCTTTCCTATGTGTCTTGACAACTTACCCTACAAAAAGTGACAAAGAACGACAGCCCTTCTAGGTTACCATTTCCCAAAAAAAAGCTGATTCTGGGCACTCAAAGCAGCAGGTAACTGACTAACAAATGCCCCTGGCAGAAGACCATGGCAACTCAGCACTCACCTGCCTGGTCCTGGGATTGGAGAAGAAGCCTCCAGAGGGTTGAGCGACTCCTTGCTGAATACTTGCATACCTCAGCCAGTCGGTCATCTTTTTACTGACTACATTGGTCTGCTCTGTACAAGGAAAGTCACAGGGTCATTGCTAGACCAGACAGAGAAGCAGCCTCTGCAACACAGCCCTGCCAGCCCTCAGTTGCTGTGCGTTTCCTCCAGCCTAGATCACTGTTTCTCCGATCTGTCACTGTTTCTCCGAACCATCATGCAGCAAAGAAATGGGTACCCCAAGGTACTACTTCAGAGCCCAAGGTCACTAACGCTCATTTCAGAGCTCTGTGTCCCTTCCTCACTCCTAGCCACCGGGACTGTCTCATTACTGTTTTGCCTGTTTCCTCTGACAAAAAATCAGGGAGTGCTAGAACCAAGGACTTCTGGCACCAGGTAAGTCCAGAGATACTTGTTCCTTTGTCTCCATCCACAGCTGCGATTAGGAGGAAGGTGCAAAACCACTGTCAAATCTATTCAGGCAGTGGCTGGCTTCAGCTCTGCAGACAAGGGCATAAATCCCTCCCAGAGAACATGCAGAAGCAAAGGCAGGTGATCCTGCCTGCTCGGCCAGCCCCTATACCCTGGCCCAGTGTTCTCCCCAGAGCCTCTCCTGCACACTGCATGGCATACACAAACCTCACAGGAAGCTCCCAGAAACAGACACTTGCTCGTAACACATCTCCTTGCAATTTTAAGGCTGGAATGCTCTCTGAAGCTTTAGTCACCAGGACTTATCACTTACCACTAGCCATACAGTCCTGCCTCTCTTATGAAGAGCACTCCTAGTTGTTTCTGCTGTTCTCTTGAACAGACACACAGGCACATCTCTGTTTCTGTCTCTCACTTCGCTTTATGCTCCTCAGGATAGCTACAATTTCACACTTCTACTGTACCTGGACACCTTAGCTCAAGTACATGTTACTGTGATACGAATCCATACAGAACAGAAACTCTGGCACCGAGAAGGGGCCAAAGCAGCTAAAGGCCCAGTTCCATTTTCGAGTGGTGGAATATAACTCGTCCAATAAGTTCACCTTCCTTTTGGCAAAGATGTCCCTTTTAAAAGCAGTTTCCAAGCCCTACTCCCAGCCAAAGCCTTTGCAGAGCCTTCTATGAAGATCACAGCCAGATGGTAATCTCAGGCCTTGCCACATATTTACCTTCAGTTAGAGATTCTGGTGAAAGCCTGATGACATTTGACAGGACAGGAAGAAGGTACCGAGCGCTCTCACCCTTGGGCAGTCTTCTTTCGAGGACTTTTACAACACGCTGCCCCACAACAGACACTTCAGCCTTACTTCCCTTAAAAATAAAGCAGAGGTAAAGCTAGGCAGATAATCTTCTGCTAATGCTAGAGACTAATACCATACAAACTTTTCCATCAAGCATCAATATAAATGTCAAACACAAAAAGAACCCACAGCACAGGCTACTTTATGGCATTTTAAAAGCAGAAATTTATGAACAGAAAATGGACTGTTGTAACATGTTCTAGGACCCTCTGGTTAGTCTATATCCTCACAATGTGGAAAATAAAGCAGCTTCCTCTTTTGGAGGCTGTTACAGCTGTGGCTCTGAGATACTGTCAAACGCTTCTGTCCAAGACAACTTTGTTAAAGATGACAGGCAGACCCAGACTTTTGAAAGGTTTTTTTTCCCCCATGAATGTCATCGTGTCAAGAAAAAGTAAACCACCTCTGCTGCTCAAGGCCTTGGAGAGCTGGCTGCTGCATGCAGTGAACAAGCACCAGTCTCTGACACTCCCCATCCAGCAGATTTGTACCAGATCACTAGAAGCAATTAGGAAACGTCAGGTGAGCTTCCATTGAGAAACTTCATATAGGAACCTCATCCATGACTGGGGCTACTTTCTCTGCTTCTCTCATGAACAGATGTGGATAAATCGACCAAAGCAACGTACAAACAGGGAAGGTTCAGGGATGGGGATCTGTGCAGTGAAGGAAAACGGAAGAGACGGCCCCGCTCCTCCTGCAGATACATTGCTGCAGCCCACAGCAAACGATGGAGCTGCTTATGTGTGTTGCTGACACATCTCTTGCTGCTCAGAGGAAAACCAGACTGAACTCAAATCGATGGCACGTCTCCAGCTCCTAACGCAACACCACAGGCTGTGTTTCCCGGAAAACCAAAAGCTTTACAAAAAGAACGTCAGCTTTGCAGAGCCAAGAGGGCAGGGAGGGAAAGAGAAGGAGAATGATTCCCACCCACAGCAGTGACAAATGAAAAGATGCAGATGATATTTTCAAAGGCTCTGCTGAAGCGTGGCTGCTTTCACGAGCCAGGCTGCTGCTTGTTACACCCCATGTTCGAGAGGTGATACTGAAACGGCTAAAATATAACAACTTTTAGTAACATCAAAAGTTGATGAAAATCTCTTCACAGTTTTAGCTGCAATCTAACAAAAATTAACACGGAGAGTATGTTTTTGCATTGTAGAACTGCCAGTCTCAATGCTGGATATGGGAGAGAGGAGCTTTGTAAGGCAGCACACAAGTAATACGTCACTGTTTTCTGGTTTCATTTCCTCTAGCTAAGTAACACTCAGAGGAGTAATCAGAAACACAAGACGCGTTTCTAAGCACGTGGTGAAACTCAGAATAAGAAATTTCGGAAGGGTTCAGAAAAATATTTTATCTTTAACAGGCACAATAATAGTAAAAGAAGTAGAAAGAAAAAAAAGTTTCCAGCTTGTTCCCCAGAGGGCAGTCAATGCAGGCAGTGCTCACACCAGGAAGATCCTTATGTTCTCTTCTCCGTGGAGAATCTAGATCTTTGAAGCACCATCCACATTTATAGCTCTACTTGTTTTATAGGTCCTATGTATATTTTTTTACATTTGAACATGAAAGCCAGTACCAGAAAAAGTAGTAGTAATAAATTCACTCTCAAATCTTTGGCTCTACAGGTTTGAGCTGCCCTGACTGGATGTTTGTTATAGCAGCTAGCACTAAAACGTTCCTTTCTGCTCCCAGTTACAAGACTACTTGAGGCCCTCAGTCTGTACACAGCACAATTTTAAGCAGTCTTTGTTACCAAATACTAAACACAAAAAAGTTACCATTTTTTCCCCCCACACAGCAGAATAACTAGGTTCCTTAAATGAACATGGAAATGCTTCTGTTTTTTTCTAGATACTTTCAATTGATTTTCACTCTCCTTGAGCTCAGCAAACAGGGAACCATCGGAAAGCAAATCCGCATTGACAAGGGAAGATTTCTGAGTTGACAGGTCATTTACCTGAGCCAAAAGGACAGAGGATACCAGGCTCAAGAGCTTCGTATCTTGAATCTCATTGCAGGAGAGGACCAGATCATTGCAAGGTGACATCTCTCTCAGGATGGCAGCACATAACATCTGAATCTGCTCAGGGCACTTGGACGAACACAGCACTGTCTGCAACAGTTCCACGAACTTGCCATCTAGCCTGCAAGAGTCATACTAAAGCATCACTGCAAGGCAAGAAAAGATTCAGAGATTTATTTCCTGCATATTCTTGGTCTTAGGATGATCTCCCTTGACAGTAACCCCAACTAAAGTCACCTTATCATCCTCACTTCTGAATTTTGCTCCTTAGCGCAGCTTGAAAGAGTGCTCAGTGACAGCAGACACTTGTCATCCTTGCTGCCAAAGGAGCTAGGCACCTTCTGCTTAGCAATGGGGAAAAAAAGGCAAAGGAGGATTTTGCATTTATATTGAGCTCGGTGTTTTCAAAACAGGGTGTTTTTTTTTAAGCGGTAAGACCTCTCTCTTCTTTTTCTTCAAGAATCACAGAATGGTTTGGGCTGGAAGGGACCTCAAAGATCAACTAGTTCCAACCCCCCTGCCATGGGCAGGGACACCCTCCACTACACCAGGTTGCCCAAAGCCTCATCCAACCTGGCCTTGAACACTTCCAGGGATGGGGCAGCCACGGCTTCTCTGGGCAACCTGTGCCAGTGTTTCACCACCCTCACTGTAAAAAATTTCTTCCTTACATCTAATCTAAATCTACTCTCTCTCACTTTAAAGCCATTGCCCCGTGTCCTATCACTACACGCCCTTGTAAAACGCCCCTCCCCAGCTTTGCTTCTCGCGAACACCGAAGGGACACACGGCCACTCACTTGCGGGGGTACTTGGTGGCGGCGACGGTGAGATGCAGCCTCTGGAGACCGTCCGCGGCCTCGGGGCGCAGCTCCGGGCCCTGCAGGAGGGCGGCGACGCGGGAGGCGAATCTCCGCAGCTCGTCCTCCCGGATCTGCCTGGCAGGGGGGAGCGGGCGTCGGGACCCATCCCTCAGCCCCCGCCCCGCCGTGCCCGCCCCGCTCCCGCTGCCCCAGCCCCCGGTACCTCGCCTGCTGGAGGAAGCTCTCGGCCGCCGCCGCGAACATGCCGGATGCGCCGCCGCTCGCCTGGCCCCGGTGCGCGGCTCCGCGGGGACGCGGCTGCTGCTGCACGAAGGTTCCGCCTGGCGGGGAAGCTGCGGTGGGGCTGGTCCCACATCCTGCCCGCAGGGAGAAGGGGAAGAAGGGTAATGGCCAAATCCTCTCTATTGTCCGTTGATTATTTTGACATGATGTTGCCGTTATGCTCCACCTCGGGAACCGGGGGGGAAGCCTGGCCCCGAGGCCATCCCGCACGGCACGAAGGAGAACAGCTCTCGGGACGCGAACCTACAGGACACATCACCGAATGACAGAGACACGGCAGAGCCTGGGTTTTTGGGAGCATGACAATAAAAGATGCCATATTAGCCTTTCCTGCAACCCGTTCAGAAAAATGATGCTTTCCAAAAAGGGCAAGAGGTGTTAAAAATAACTGTTTGTTTCCAAAAGGTTAAAAAGTCATTAATGTTTCCCATCAGAAACATCTCCTGACTGCTAATAAGCTTGAAGCTCTCACTGCCCAGCCGTGCATCACCCTGCGGGGAGGAGAGCCTGGTGCTTCGCCCTTTGGCACTTCTCCGCCCTATGCCCCCCGGCACTGCAGTTCATTAACAGTGTGCCACGAAATTAGCCCCCTTCTGCCCTCCGAAGGTGGGTGCAGCACCATCCCTCATCCTAGCTATTAACAGGCAGGGCTATGGCAGGCAGCAGGCCGACACACGGACACAAGCACGAGCATTCAGACTGTTCCCTGCACATCATCTCCTCTGGCTCCAGCAGAAAATACGTCAGAGATATGTCAATTTTAAAAGATGCATCCCCCAAAAATGGCTCTTTGCTACACTGTGTACAGTTTTATGTTTTTTTGTTTGTTTGTTTTTAAAAGCAAAACATTAGTCAAATACAGCTATCTCACATCGACTGGGGTCTTAAAAAGATATTCCTGTTCAATTTTGGAGCTCCAACTGACTTTGTTTAGTCCAAATAAACCCTGAACTTAAATTGTAGCTCTGTTAGGAGGGACAAGAGAGGAAAAACCTAACTATAAGGTAGGTGGATAAAGAACTATTTTCTGATCTTATATGCTAGCTTATCTTTCAAAATAACGTTTCACTCCATGACAAAATAAAAGCTAGAGCTGGAGGAAGAGCTTACAATCCCAGGGGAAACATTACAGACCTGAAACACACACACACGTATGTTCACTCTGCTGGGACTTAACAGCTTCCCAAAAAACTGACAAGGGATCAAAAGTAGGCTATCTGCGAACTCTAAAACAGTGCGAGGTGTCCAGACATACCTCCCTCCTGCAGTATTTAATGAAAGTAATAAAAGGTAAAAATATAAATACTAAAACACTCTGTCCCCTCATGTTGCGAGAACAGGCAGACTGTCCAACACAAACTGCTGCAGGAATCTTAAAGCCCCGCTACAATACTACACTGGAAAGATGCAAGTCTGTCACTCCAAAGCAGCAACAATGCCAGGGCATTTTCTCTTTCATATATAAGTTTATTTCTGGTTATAGAAACAAATGCTAAGAGGAGAAGCAACATTCCCCAACCACATACAACAAGTTAACAGAACAGTTAAAATAAATGAAAAAAATAGTAGAAATTTAAAACTTTGTTATAGCTTTGAAATATTAACGTTCTTGATACATTAGAAATCACATTCAGATCTCGAATTACTTAAAAAAAAAGTATGGCTCCATATTAAAGAAAAACAAAACCACTGTATCCCATTTGATGTGGAAATGCAGGTCCCGCTCCTTGGATGCTCGTATTTGCCGTCTCCCCTGGTGAGCAGCAGCCTTGGCAGCATGACCAGGACACTCTCCCCCTTCTCGTGGGAGCCACGCTCTGCCTGTGCAGTTGAGCATCTCATGGGAGCAGTGCTGCAACACGGCCAGATAAAGAAGATGAACTTCATTCACATCCACTGCCCCAGATGGAGCTTTCCCCCTTGGGATACACACCTGCTTTTTAAAAAGCACTGATAACGAAAACAAGTCACAAACAAAATACTTCTGGATATCAGCTGTAAAAAACCCCACAAACACCAACACATCTGGCTGGAGGTGTCTTGTACAGGCAACACCAGGAACTGAAATGCAAGCATGACTTTAGCTCCCCCATCTGTCCCCGTCTTTAAATTAAGTGCCGAATCGAAGTGAAAAGGGTGAGGCTCTCCCAGATCCCTGCAGAAAAACCCTTCTGGCAAGCCACTGAGGTATCCAGGTCCTCGTCTCACTGCAGCCTTCCCCGAGGACTCAGTGGGAACATGTATATGCTGAGTAGGGAGAGGTAAGTTTTCTGAATTATTATTTTTTTTTTAAAAGCAAATATTCAGAGTAGGATCTGAATTTCCAGCTTTACCATCTATTGCTCACATACATCTTTTGATTTACCCCTAAACAGGTTTTAGCAGTCCTTTGGATATCTACAGAATCCTAAACACTCTTTTTGGCTATGCAGAGGCTGGCTCGCAGGCTGGACAGGGCCAGTCTCATCATGGTACAAACTGCATGTCCAGAACCCAAGACAATATTTTGTTTCATGAGATTTTTGTAATTTAAAGCCATTCCGTCTTCCATAGCAGTATATTTGAATGAGATTTTTTTTTTTTTTAAAAAAACATTCTCCATTTTCTTTTCCATCAAAACAAAAAGATCTTACCAACAACAGTACTCTGGTCCCCTCCCTCCACTTCAAGCCCATTTAGGGGAGAAAAGGATAAAGCCAGTTCAGGTTTACAGCAATTCATTTGCTGCAGAGCCAGCTTGCCTACTTAGCAGCCTGTCCACCCCCAAAGAGCGGCACATAAATCAGCAGAACATTAGGATGTTCTGCACCAGACTTAGCAGCAAGGCAGTGAAACAGAAGGAAATCTCACTTTTTCTGCTCCATTTAAATCTCATTTTTCTTCAGCTAGCAGACATTTCTCCTCAACATTGCCCTTAGCTTTAAGTAAGGCGCCATTTTGGACTGCTTTAAGTGAAACTGAGGAGAGGTAGAAGCAGGACTGAAAGGTCTGGATCATGGCACACGTGCCAGGGTCTGGTGCATTGCTTAACTCAGCAGCAGACACAAAGCAGTAACTAAATATTAGGGGAAATCTGTTTTTCACAAGGGCTGTTTTCTGCTGAGGAGGAAAGCTGTTTCCTTTCACTGCTCCTATTCTGGTTACTCTTCTTAGCACCAACCCTGAAGTATCAAAGCCTCACCACTGGACAAGTAGGCAGAAACCGCAGTGAAGCATTCACTCAGGTCCTTACAGAGAAAGGAATTTCTACATCTGGAAGAGCTCTTAGGATTAGGAAGCCAAGTATAATCTGCTTTTAAGAATAATTCTCAAAAGGCCCAGGTGGGTCAAAACACAGGCTTCTGAATTTAGTGATCCTTGTGGAGTCAAACTATAACTGACATTTGGCCAGTTAGGTAAAATTTACTCCCCATGAGTGGGACATCAGAAAAACTCTTGTGCATTTGTTTTTAAGGGGATACACACACTTCATGCCCCATGAAGAGATACAGTATCATAAAAGGAGAATAATCTCACCACAGAGGAAAAGAAACTGTTTCATAGTGCCCCAGTGTTAGCTTAGCCACCTGACAGACAAACACGGAGGAACTCCTCAACCTTACAGCATCCTCACCGACCTCCGTTAGTTTCCTCTGGTAGAAATACGGTCCCATTACTTACAGAGCAGAATCTGTAAAGAACTCCCTGATACCGCATCTAGAGATAATTTGAGAAGAGAAATTATTCCAGCTCTTATTAGTGCCATTTGGGGGATTTTCTTGCCAGAAAAGCAGCACAGACTGGGGTTGCTGAAAGCATGACAAAGCCAGAAGCAGGGCTCCTACACAAGGAAGATGCAAACATCCAAGTCATCTCTTCTGCTCTGCGAGAGAAATGAAAGCAAACATCGAAGTAAAGCTGCTTCTACTGGCTGCCCACATTTGCTATAAATATAGGTACACCATTCTTTTAGAATCAGTGCCTGGTGAGGGGAATTTACCAACATACTGTTTAAAAGTCTGTGTAAAGTACCATTTAAGAGAAAGAAATAGTCATGGACCATTTATATATCTATATTTACACACACACACTCACAGACACACACATTAATAAATATAAATTTTATGTTTACAAGGATCTAATTTAATATTCTCTGAAAAAAAAATAGTTAAGGGGTTTCTTCCTTAGCTGCCACCTATGAATTGTCAATGGTTTCTTCTACCTTGAGAGCGAAGGGGTAGACTTGGCACAACTACCCTCAGGCTCTGAAACTCAAAGTGACGCGTAAGGAGAGGACCAGCCATACGTACATTCTGAAGGGTTTCAATTCAGTGTTGGTAAATTGAAAAGGTATCAAAAGAGTTTTCTGAACATATAAATACAAAGGTTAAAAGTTGATTAAAAATTTGGAATTTTAATATAGTGCTCCAAGAAAACCAAGTATTTTTCAAAACGTCTTGCTCTGGCCAAAGTAAAATGCTCACTGCTGTATTATTGTGCTGTGAAAGACAACCTAACAGAGGAAGCCCACTTTCATAGCTATTTTCCACCGATTTTTATACATGCATATATCCACAGCCGTGTGCACAAACACAGGTGCCGTCCTGCAGAATAACCCAAGCAGCAGACAGAGATGCTCACCTAACTAGTCACAGCCAAACAGGCACTAGGCAGCTGCAGAGAGAAGCGCTCCAGCACAAAGTCACAGCTGCGTTTTGGTCAGGTCCAGATCAAAATGCAAAAAAGCATCACTTCCCACTCCCATCACATCCAGATGACCTTGTAGTGTAACTGTTTTCTGCAGCACTGCTGGCTCCATTGTAAGCTACACTTTACGACAGTAGTGTATGCTCTAGTAGTAGCAGCTTTGGCATAATTTTCCACCCAGAAGGAAAAAAGTTACAAGACTGAACAATCTGTTGCATAACTGCAACCTAACACACAGATTCTCACCAGATGCAGACCTTCAAGCAAGGGCATCAAATTAGGAGTTGGATTAAAGGACTCTGGAGTTGACAGAAACAGCTACAAATAGAGGGGAAAAACTGCAATGGGGAGCAGAAACAGGAGCTGCCTGAGAGACCAGACTGATCATTTGCTGCAGGACGGCATTTGCAAACTCAAAAGCACAGTGTGCAGCAAGGGCAAAATCAGGAAGCTACACATGTTCCTTTGAAGGTTCATTCCTACTGCACAAGTCCAACTTATTAGCAGCGGGACTGAAAAACCTGAAAGATTTTTGCACCAAGGTAGAAACTCAAGGTAAATTCCACATTGGATTGAAACTATTGTTTGATAAGGTAAAGCAAAGATAGTTCTAAAAGCAACCAGGATCCTTCAGCACTGCCTCCTGTTCAAAAAGCTACAAGACCCAATTTGTCACACTTCCTTGGAAGAGGACAAGATGGTTGCATACATACAAATACAATCCAGAGTATTTCTAATTCACTTTGCTACTCCAGTTTCTTACACTACGCTCAGAGAAGCTGAAGGTGAGCCAGCAGCACGTCTTGCAACAAAAGAGACCGAAGAGGTACTGGGCTGTACTTGCAGAAGGGCAGCCAGCAGGCCAAGGAAACTAATTCTTCCACTCCATCCAGCATTTGTCAGATCGTATCTGGAGTATGTTGTGTTCAAATTTGGCCTCCCAGCACAAGACAGACAGGGACCTTCTGCAGCAATTCCACCTGATATCCTGGGGGCTTGAGATGTGATGTACAAGAAGAGACTAAGACAAGCAGGTTGGTCCAGCCTTAAGAAAAGGAAGCCAAGGGGAAAAATCTTACTCATGTCTTCAACTATGTACTTGGAAGATGCAGAGAAGGCAGAGCTAGGCTCCTCTCAGAGACGTGATGAGAGAGGACAAGAGGCAATGAACACATGCAGCTGTGAGAGAAATACTACTTAGCTGAGAAGAAGTTTACACCTCATGGCTGGTCAGAGTGGACCAGGGACCACAGTCATGGAACCCCTATCTCTGGAGACATTCAAACCTCAGCTGGACAAGGTCACAGCAATGTGATCTAGCTACATTTGCTCTCAGCAGGAGGTTATAGCAGAGACCTCCAAAGGTTTCTTCCAATTCAATTTATTCTACATTTCTAACAGCTACAGCTGGCCAAAAGCACAGACAACAAATAGAGGTTTGATCTTCTCTAATACTGCAGTTTTAGGTGATCTGTGTTTATCATCGTGATAAACTATGTCATTGTTTAAACCTCAGAAACAAAGGTGGACCAACCAACCGGCTGGAATTTAATTCTTAGATGCAACGAGCTTGAAGAAACAGCTTTTGATCTTCTATGGAAAGGTACAGAACTATTGCTAGATTAAATCCTTGTCATCCAAGATCCCCAAACTTAGTATAGCAGGGAAACGTCTTTCCTTTCACCCAACATTTTGACATTCACTTACATGCTAGCACTCGTCAGAGCAATACCAAGTATCTCACTAGGAAATGCTCTTGCTAACACAGATGAAAAGCTCTAACGTCAATTTAACATACCCAGAGGTCAGTGAAAAGTGTTTCACACCACAGTGTGTGAAAGCTCAGGTTAGACACTCTCGCTTGCTTAGAAAAAGGTCCCTAGCCTTCTGTCTGTCAAGTTTTATCTTACTGCCAACGTTTCCCTACCGAAGAAGCAGAAAAAAATGTGGAAGTTAGCTCTGAATGACAGTCAGTACATAAGACAGATGTCTAAAACATACAAAACCAAGTTTACTCCCCCCAAAACCTGAAGCCAGACCGTGACATTGATTGCAGAAGCACTGTAAAGGCTTCAGCTATTAACTATTCAATTCCCCTTTAATTCCTCTGAAAACACACTCCTGAACAAGCTGTGCCCAACAGTAACACGTCTAAAATACAGCACAAAAATTAAACAAAGTGACCAAATTGACCTTTCTCAACCTGTTCTGAAGCCCCATGTATTCCACAGGTATTTTCATCCTGAGTCCTTGGGCAGAGCTTAATGCAAGGTGCTGCTCCCATCAGTGGGTAAAAAGGACTGGATATGCTACAGGGGACAGTGTTAATGGTATGTGGGGGGGGGAGAAATATGGAAAGGAGTTGGAAAAAATATGAGCTAATCATAAGCTTCAATTCTGGGCTCAGCACTCTGTTGTGTTATCACTAAATCAGATTAAATTGATCTCACTGTAAAAAGCTTCAAGTGCCAAGGTCAAGACAGAACAGTAACTAAAGAATTCCAGAAGAATAAAACCAAAAGTGGCATTCAGCTTTTGCAAAGTGAGGCAACAAGAGTTGCTATAACCTGAATGCAATCAAAGTAAAATGAGTCTTTGTCATTGCCTAAGATTGGAAAAAAAAAAAAAAAAAAATCAATAGGGAATGTTGAAAAGTGAATTCACACTTTAAGAACTCAGTTTTAAAAGTTTTCCCAGATCTAAGTCACAGCAGGTTAAATACTCAACGTGCCTTGTCCTTCATTGTACAGACAGCAGAAGATGCAGTGAAGCCTCCTACTCCTCTCCCCCTCAAACCTCCCTCCGTTAATATAATTAATTGAGGATGTGAGATGAAACTTTTTAGACAATAAAAAAACCAGTTAGGCAATTTAAAAATAATTTGAGTACTGCATATAACCATTAAGGTAATATTTTCTTTCTAGTTGAAGGCTTAATTCTACTATCACATTAATTTCCATTCCTCTGCAGTGCTCCAAACTGAAAGCCTGGGGAGTCAGGACCGATACGTAAAAAGAGCAGTGCTGTCTACCAGACTGAGCAGTGTGTTGAAAGAATTAATCTGGAGGCCTGAAACAAGATGTCTCTATCTCAAGTGTTCCAGATGAAGACCACATTTTTCCACAGATCTCACCAGGATTTAGTAAGAAGTGTTATTTCACCTAATATCAGGCAACGATATAGGCAATTTATAGGCAAACCTAAAAAAAAAAAATTTCAAGTGGCATGGCTGCTTCCTACAGTAGCAGGGGGATGCAGCAGACTGATAAAGCAGAAATCCCCTGACAGGATGAACTGACAAGTTCCAGGCACCTCAGACAGAACGGGTGAAGAGATCAAAGATATTTGCTTATCCTCAACTCACATTTTAACCAGCAGGCATTGCGAGCCACAAAAGAAAGAGTGAGAAAGTGTTATCCTGTTCTAAATACTGAGGAGACAGATCTATACGTGCAACCTGGTGATGGACTTTCAAGAGGTATCTATAAAGCAGCAGCTGGTGTGTGAAGACACCGTGATTCAGCTGATGCAATTCCACGGTGCTGGATCAGTTTACAGAAGTTTAGTGCCTAATTATTTAGGCTTTCCAAGAGAAAAGCAGCAGTAAAGAAAAATCCACAAAACTTTGGCAGCTTCACGTCCTGAACAGCATTCTGTTGGTTGCTCATCTTGCGCTGACTCACCCAAGGTACTGGAAATCCAAAGACTCTGCTTCAGGAAAGCTCCCTACCCTCAGGGCTGTTTCAGAGGCGTGTATCTAAACCAGCCATCACCAGCAGTAATGATTAATCACAGACAGACTATGCTGCACTCTCACCTGTGTGTTCCTCCTTGAAGTCCGTTTTATTGAATTCTGGCTTTGAGAAGGCTACAGAAAACAGAGTTAAACCATGTGCTTTTCCACTATGCTGCAACTAGCCTTCCTAGCAGGAAAAGTGACAGCTGGAGGCTGGCCTGCTTCAATTACTTTGTGGTCTGTAACAATCCTCCTTCACGAAACCCTTTCAAAGTACTAAAATCCAATCTAATAACTTGTCACTAAAGGCACACATCTAAATTATGAAAGTCTAGCTGTAGATAAATGAACTGTCCTGAATACTCTGTGTGCCTCTAACTGCAGAAAGCAACCACAAATCACGAGACCAAGGACTTCTTTCAGAAATACTTCTCACAAAACAATTGGCTTGACAATAAAACACGGCTGGGTTTTATTCAAGCGGTTGGACTTGGCTATTGAATAGGATTTGGCAAAGAGAGAGGAAACCTAGAAGGGAACAAGTGATGCCAGCTGTTACCTTGCAGATTTCTTTCCTCTCCCCAAATTCCAGACGACATCGAACAGTTGTGCCTCACCCCCTAATCCTCACGGACATACGGACAGTATCAACTACTGCACAGTGGGGAAATCTTTTTGTAACATGTTTATGCAGTGGGCTTGCCTCTCTGCTCTGCGATAGCACTGTCAGACCGTACAAGACAGCAACCTGACAATAAATCAGTACAGATCCCAGGATAGCCTACCGAAAGCATATCCTATCCCTCTTAAGTCTTTCACCATCACCAAAGCTGTAACATTTTCTAAATTAAAAGATCTCTGCTGTGCTGCCAGAAGACATGTTAGCCAAGGGGATCACAATTGGGTAAAACCAAAGGGGTTTGCTGGAGGCTACACAGAGGTTGATCTCTTTGCCAGTCACAAGGCATCACACTCACCCACTGTTCCACATGCCTGAAGTAACTCAAATCTGCTTTGCTAGTAAGACACTTGTCCTACATGAAGAGCTTGCAATAGTTATAGTAAAAGCAACCTCCTACTGGTCAACACAAATGGTCCTCAAGGGAGGAGAGATGGGAGAGGGAGCCAGGCAGTGAAAGGAAACCTCCAAATTCCTTTTTGAAAACCTGTTTAAGACCTCCAGTGACTTTTGCCACACGGAAAATAAAAGGCCTGTTTGCCTTGGTCTCTACACACTTACAGAACTTGTGTTAAACACCGTGAACTCTGCTGCCTCTCACCCCAGCTCTGTGAACCACAGCAGAGGGTCAGTGACAGACTCCTACCCAGCCCTGGTCTCCTGACCATTGTCCATCTCCTTGAGGACCACACTACCAACCGGAGGTGAAGTGCAGAAGATCAACCAATATTTTCTGAACCAATATGTTCACAGAGACAGCAGCAATGTCTTTGCCTACAGTGCTGTTTTGAACAAAACCTTGTGTTCCAGCACAGGATGTGATCAATCAAATATACCCAGAACCTTTTGGAGACACCCTTCCCCACGTGATCCTCAGTCATTAACATACTTTGGCTGTTGTCCAGAGCAAGTGATGAATAATTGTAAGAAATCATGGAAGGTACAAATCCCTTTGTTTTTAATATCTTTACAGGAACCAAATTGATACAGTTCCTCTATCATCTTACTCTTCCTCAGAGGGAATAGAGAGAAATTGCATCTGGAGATCCAGGTGGTTGAGCCCTGTAACTCTTCCTCCTGAATCCCCACATAAATAAACATTCGTTCATATTCAGAATTTTTCTGTTTTAAACAACAAAATAATTTGCCTTTTTCTTTAAGCTTGGTACCATGTTTCTTTAATGCTGCTGTTGTGAGATACTGCACCCATCTTTCAGCATTTGATTGCCTTAGGTGGCTTTTTAAAATGGTCCTATGGTTCAAAGCTCTGAGAAGCACAGTATTAAGGCATAGAAAATGAGTTTCTTTCCAGGGAGTAGACTGTATTTGTGTTACATTCCTTTAGATGCTGAACTTTAAATCCCATCCCCTTGGAGCCAAAAGGGGACAAGACAGTTAAAAAAATATCCCAGCAGTCATACAATCAGTTGTCTGTATTTTTTTTGAATCTTAAAAAAAAAAGGAAGAAATATCCCATAGGTAAAGACAGAACAGAGTTCCAGGTATGGGTTCTTGGGAGGGGTTTTCCATTCTTTTTGGCACCTTGTGATTTTAACAGCTGTTGACCTCCCATTTAAAAAAATCTGACTTTAAAAAGAGCTCTTTATTCACTATGTTTTGAGCTGTTACAGTTGTGGTTTGTTTTCTTTGAAAACTGCTTTAGGGGCTGCCGCCATCCCATGCCCACCCCGCATCACTCCAGCTCCTCCCACCGGTTCTTCATTCACTGGTTGCCTGTCCTTGTGGCATTGTAGATGTGATGACTCCAGTTTGGGCTGGGACTGCTCCACTGGACTCTTCTATCCGAGGTCTTTTGACTTCAGGTTCACCGGAAGAGGCTGCTGCTGTTTCTTCGGTCCCTGTCTCACATACCCGGCTGACTACAACAGGAGTGGACGAGCTGGCCTGGGCTGCAAGAAGCTGCAATGGATTTGTAAGAGCTGAGAAGGACAAGAGAAAGAGAATTAATGTGATGAAGTAGCACAAGTGTTTGCTATTCCAGAAAGTAAGAAAACAAAACACCACACTCAACCGTGATAGCTGGCACATATTCAAGCAGTGTTTTCAAGTCCATTTGGAAAGGCTTGTTAGCCTTGTCTCTCCCTCCACAATCTCAGCCTTGTGCAAGTTTACCAAACTGGTATTAACTCCTTTCACAGAAGAACCTCCTTCTTCCTACCCATTGTCAAATGAAGCATTGTCAGCTAAGCATTCATGTCCAGACAGGGAGGATTAATCCCCTGTTAAAATTACAGCACTCCTCCTCTTTGAGAGGTAGCTCTCTGGCCACCTACAATCAGAACTTCTTGCAAGCTGCAACATCTTCAGCTGTGTGTGCTGTGCCTTCAATTTAGAGGGCTCTCTTTAGTCCTACTTGCACAGTAAGAACAGTCAGTCTGTTAGGAAACTAGATGAGAAACCAAATATTGAGCGCACTGACATCTCACTTGTAAAAGGAGCAGGAAAGAGCTTGCCCCAGGCAACCAAATGCAATCCCATCGGAACTGGGATCAGACGTAGGAATTTCTGGCTCTCAATCTTGTATTCCAGTACTGACAAAAGACCTCACCCTCCCATTAATAAAAGTGGTGTGAAAAAAAGACGATTTAAGTAGCAACCCTCTGCAAAAATGTCTACAATTCCTAGTTCCAGACAGAGAATGTGCTTACACACTGGCTTTGGCACACAACACCGCTTGGAAAACAAAACACATGCAGTTTTTGGACTCTGCATCAATTGGAGAGGCAGCCAAAGGGGACTCAGGAGACAGCACATCCTCTGCCCTCCAGACTGAGTTGTAAAGGATGGAATGACAGAACATTAGCAGTGTGTTCACTGCTAAGTGCATCAAAAAGGAGCCCTAGGATAAATAAACAAAGTAAGCAGAACAAAGGCCCTCAAAGCCCAGAACTTCTACCAAGGCATGGGAAGGAGGCCCAGAGTATCAACAGGATGAACGAAAAAATAGAGTAAGGATGAGGGCAGCCACCAGTTACAGTTTGGTGACTTAGAGAATCTAAACTATGTAGTTGAAAAGAAGTTAACTTTGTACAGACAAGAGTTAGGAGACTCAGGCTCTGTTTTGTCAAGGAGAAAATTTACTATCACTCACAAAAAAAAAACCCACTTCAGATGCAACTGGAATACTTTCCACTTTGATGAGAAAGCTAGAAAAATTTTAGTGACATTAGAATAAAAAAATCTTAAATGAAAATTGATTCTACATTAGACAAACACTATGGCTTGGTAGTAGCAACTCTTACCTATCTGGCCTACTTAATATCTTAATTGCACAAAAACCTTATTGCTATCATTTTTCATTGCTCCAGTAAGATTCTTGCAATTCAGGTGCAAGTCAGGTGATGCTGTGAATAGACACAGCAGAAAACTTTGTAGAAACATTCCTGCTTCACTTCATGAAAGCCGTCAAAATCCCATCATCAGTGCCCTTTGTTTCAAAACTCCCTGTAAGCACCAGCCTGGGACAGCAGAGGTGCTTGGCATCTCGTTGAAAAAGGGAGTAAGACACCTTGATATTACCACCCCCAGTCACCATCCTTAACCAGACAAAACCGAGGTGCTGAGCAAGCCGTAAGAGGAGGCTGCCAAGACATGGCTAGTATGGCATCTTAAAAATCAGGCTTGACAAATGACTAGAACACATCCAGTATATAAAAGAATCCTACATTCATTCACCTGATGAAATAGATCTTATTTCTCTCAGGCTCTAAGACCTTAAGATGGGAAAGTATGTTATTTTCTTAATACTCTATGGAGTCATATTTCACAAGATCTTAAGAGCACCATGGAAATTTTATTATTTGGCACGCTGAAAGCAAAGGCTGTTTGTCAGAGGAAAACAAATGAAAAAAAGGGCTCAACACAAGAATCACTAACACTTTCAACAAGTAACCCCCAAAAGGTAGACAGCGTAAGTAGTAATAGATGCAGAGCCAAGGACAAAGGAAAGACACCAGACTTTTCAGAAGCAATGGCAGATAGCAAAAATTGTCCACTAGGGAAAAGGAGCAGAGGTGGACAGAGGATGTCTACCACTGACATACAGCCACAGAATTTAAAGAATTTGAATGCCTTTGGAATCGAACACATGGAATAACTTGATGTATAACAACAAAGAGAAAACCCTTACAGCTTTACAATGTAACGGCTAAGCTCAGGGAGCGATCAAAAACCAGAAAGCAATGGGAACAGAGCCTACCATAAGCGCTGCCAGTGATGCTGTTGGTGGGGACGGCATGTTTCCCGTTCTGAGTGACTGCCCGCACAGGGAGCTGATGCTGTCCAATGGTCACCGGAGCTGCCTGCTGAAGGATCGTGACCGTCTGTCCTGGAACACCCTGTGCCATTTGACTGGCGACTGTCTGAATGACGCGGCTGGCTGTAGGTATCGTGGCAAAGGCGATCGTTGGCTTTTCATCCATGCCTGCTTAAGAGTAGAACAGATAACAACTATTTACTACCCAGGCTTCGGAGCAGGCTTTATTCTCATTAACGTTTTAGCAGTGATACATACCCCAGGCTTACAGATGTGAAAATACCTCAGCATCACAGAAGGTCAGGGATGAATGTTTGAAAACATTAAAATATTCTCTGTAGCACACACACTCTATCAATATTAAGAACATTTTTCTTACAGCATAAAACCACTCAGTCAAAAAAGAAAAATCAAGATTATAAACTTGACCCTTTGTCCTAAAAAGGCATCATCTCCCTTATTGGCACATTACAGCTGTAACGGGGACAGCAGTCACTGCAAATCTCATTGCTCACTTTGTAACTACAGGCAAATTGGCCTGACTCTCAATACCACACAGCAGGACAAGGCATTAAGATGTTAAACAATGCCTGGAGCCAAAAGTGCAACAGCTTGCTGTGAGGCCTGCATGTAGGTCGATTTACAAGGATGTCTTCCCACAATTGCAAGCTTTTGCCAGCTATGGAAGTATAGGAAGAAATCAAGAGGAGGAAAAAAAAAAAAGAAGGTTGAGTTTCTCGAGGTGACTGAGAGCACTCCACGACCTATTTCACTTCCCAGGATGAGTAAGGAGTCAATTCAGCAGGTATGTAACAGAAACAGGACAGCCTCTTCCTGGGCATGCAGGAGAGGAGAGCTGCTCTTGTCTTCCAGGGGCTCTGGGGGTCTCAAAGCAGAGAAGGCAGGCAGGAAGCACAAACTCATCAGTCCTGTAGGAAGAGAAGACTTCTCCCATTTTAACATTAGAAGTCAAGAGTGGAGTTAGATGGGACATAAGCACTGAGCTGAGACCTGCAGGCAGGCTGATGGGAAGCAAGGGGAGAAAAGGTAAGGAAAGCTGGGAGATCAGGAAAGAAAACAGAGCAACCAGGAAAAACAACGGGAAGGTAGAGACTAGAAAAGGATATGAGTGGGAGTAAGAGAGGGACAAGTAGGGAAAGAATGAGTGACAGCAAGAACTAGTGACTGAAAGAAGGGAGCAGGTCATACATAGGCAGCTGCAAATGTTAGCGCTTCAAGAACATGTATGGGATCCAGACGGGAATTTCTAGAGAACATGAGTGAAACTCAAGCAGGACAACCAGTGCTGAACTAAAAACACTAGTGGTTCTGCTATTGCTGTACGGGAAGGTCTTCGTCATTTTTTCCTTTCCCTTAGAGGAGAATCATTGCCCCACTGCCCACATAAAAGCAATAAGAGTAACTAGTCTTGCTGCTGGTACAACACACATCTATCTTGTAGCACTACACCCTTCCAAAATGGCGAGCAGACGAGGTGGTGTCTAGATCACAGCAAGAGAACATTTAACTCACTAAATCCTCCAAGGCTGGAATTTCCAGCTTAGGGAAAGAGAGGCCTTTGTTGTAACTGGTTTTTGAGATTGCTTTAATGGAGCACTGCCTGCACTTTAAGAAGCACATGCTTTCCTCTAGGAATCCAGCCCTGTGGAAAACAAGGGCTCAACCGTTTATTTACAAGGCCATCCTGAAGCAGATATTTTCAGCCTTTCCCAGGCCATCTCTTCTAGCTACAGAAAGCACACACTTCTGTAGCACATCCAGCTGGCCAATATTGGGGATAACATAAAATCTTTAAGTCACTGCATGTTCCTTCAGCCTCCAAAGTCTGTTAGATTTGTTCCCCACAGGAGACAAGGGAGCACGGTTGTCCTGCTCACTGGTGAAGACATCAAACAGATGAGCTCTTACTTTAAGTTTTACCTGGAGAAACATCTTTTTTTAAGGGCTAAGCACCGAGTGCGTGAAACAACATTTTACTACCCAACCCCTGCAAGCCTACTGAAGACTTATTAGCAGAACAGCATGGGAGGTGAAAAGCTACCTCGGTGGTCACCAGCTAAGTCCAACACTGCTCCTGCAGCTTCATGAGCACCTCCTGCTGTGCCCTGATTCGTGAGGATGTATCCGTTTGCAGAGTTTGCAGAGGAGGTCACAACTCGGACCATTGTAACAGTGGGAGCTTGTTGAACTACGTGAATTGCATGACATGACGGCTGTTGGGAAGTCACTATTGATGCTGGCATGTACGCGACTGGTTTTGCCACCAGGGTAGATGGTCGAGGAGGAACAGCCATAATCACTGGCTGGGCACTGACTGGAGATCCTAAACAGAAGAGAAGCACACGTTAATAGGAGAGGCAAAAAGGCCTCCACTTATTTCACCTATACACTTCTAATCTGCAATACTCAGTCCTTCAGCATCGGCACGAGTAGGGGTAGGGAACAACACATAAGGCTTCAAAAATATCACCTTCGATCTTCTCTTTCCTAACTTACAAAAACCTTACTTGCCATCCGAGCACATTCCTGAACAGAAACTACAATAAGCGCAAAAAGAACGAAGCTTTACTTAATGAGCTTTGCCTTCCAACTTCACCAGGAGCACCTTATACATCAGGCCCATTACAGCACAATTAACAAGCAGATACTTACTAGGGCTTAACAAATTACCAAGGCACTGGCCACAGCACCACAGAACTCTGCATGGCCAAGCTGATCTTCTCCAGAAGGCTGGTAAATTAGTGCAAGTGAGCTACGCGCTGTCACAGCTACTCTGCTGCGAGTTCTTTAGGGCTCCCTAGTTCAAGGTCAGCTCATGTATTTCTACACATTCCTTTATCTCCTCCTCCCTCACCCGAAGAACAGTAAGAAAAATGGTCTGAAGTTGCATATGCATCATCAGTCTCTAACAATGAAGCAGAAAGACCTAGATGCTCCTGTAACACACTGGCCGAAGCATTCCTGCAGTATCCTCAGCCTGGCACTTGGTACAAATGAACCGTCCCCCTCTGTGAAACCAGAGCTACTCACCAGGGGCACTCTGTGAATACCGATACTCTGGAACTGAGGCTAACTTTGACCCAAAGTCGTGATCGTGTGGAATGGGTGAGCCCTCCCGTGACAGGCACTCTGGAGTCTGTAGGCCGCTAGAGTGAGGGGACAGCAGGCCAGGGTGAGTAGGGGAGGCAGGAGCACTCCTGAAACACCAGAACAGAGTGTTGGCAAGCGTAGATGCATTTCGACCACAAGACAGCAGCAGAGAGACCAAGAGTTATCTCCAGTACAGGACTACCTAGGAGAAGTATGGCCTTTCTTTCACACTACCCACTATAGTCTTGCTGGGAAGAGTTGAAAGGTACACAGTAACCTCACAAATGTTCTAGCACCAAATACTGTCATACTATTCCTTGCTGAAGGAAACTGGACTCTTCAGAACATACTTAACATTTCATTTTAAGACCCACTGCTGACAGAGAAGCTAGAGGTGCATCATGTTCTGATCAGTTTTATCATTTCAGGCCATTCCCAAAGGATCTTTGTTAGTGTTTAAGAGCGACTGGGAGAGGAAGAGGAAGAAAGATCCAATGTAGATGCAGGTGTCTGGCCCCACACAGGCTTACAGAGCAGCTGCTCCCTCTTTTCCCCATTGCCCCCCCTCCCCAACCACTTGGTTCCCACCTCTGGTCTCATGTGGCCAAACACATGAGGAATTAAACACTTCTTTAACAAACAAGATAGAGAAGCTGATCAGCTAAAAGTGTCTCCTGTTTCCCCCCATTTTAACAAACAGAAAAAAAAAAAAATGAAGTGTGGGAGGAATGTTACATGAAACTGCTCCAGCTAGTGTTGAATTGCAAGTCTCATCCTCACAGCTACGGGGCTCAGAGAAAGCTGTCATTGCACACAGCTCCTCTTTTGCAGTTACACAGAACACCCCCACACTGCTTCACTGCTGACAACCACGACCAACCTGATCTTCCCTATAGGAGAGTGTTTTAAATACCACAAAAGTTATCAGCACTATGATCTAATCCACATCTAAACACAGCTTTCCTGAAGTGAGAGACTGACATCTGAAAACACTTACTCCAGTGATAACTGCTTTGAATTTCTTTGAAATGGTGCCAAAACAGGTATGTTATTTGACACATTTTTGTAGTTTGGTTCTGGATTTTATTTTTTTGGAAAACACTTAAATCAGAACAATTTTCAGATTATGCCTCAGGACTATTTAACCATATTACCTCTCGAACTATAAACAGAAGTAAAGTTTGCTCATGCTGTACTTCAGGAGAAGTTTTTGTTTGTTTTCTTTGTAATGTTTGGCACAGAGATCAGAGGAAGTTGAAGTTACCTGGAGGAGAGAGGCCCAAAAGGTGTTCGGAAGCAGGACACTCCTCTTTGCCTTCGTTTTCTAAATGCTTGCTCTACTAGTTTGGCTTCAGAGGCAGGGTCAATTCGCCAAAAGGAGCCCTTTCCAGGCTCCTCCTGGGAGCGTGGGACTTTAATAAAGTAACGGTTCAAGGAGAGGTTGTGCCGAATGGAATTCTGCAGGAAGCAGAGGAATGAGATGATTATTTTGCCATGAGGAAGCATGTAACAAAGATGAATGGGTTTCCCCACACAGCTTGGAAAAATAAAATCCACACCACCAGAATCGGTGCTGAAGACAGAAACAAGTCACAACTCACACAGCTCCAAAGTCACAGGAGAACTGCAAGAGAAAACCTGAGGAAACCTGTCAGAGCTTCTACTAACCATACTGAAAGATGGGTTTGCTTGGTACTACACCACCACTTAAGTACACCTGGAGCCAGGCAGTGAAGTAACTTTTATGTGGAAAGCAATGAAAGCAGAGCTTTTGCTGAAGCAGGGGGAAATCACTGTAAACCACATCAGAACTCTCTCAAGACAGACAAGCTTTATTCCGGGCAAGTGGAAAAAATTGCCTGAGCCTGTGCTAACTGCTTACCTGCCAAACGATCACCGGGGTGCCCAAACATGCCCTAAAGGACACTGCATCTCATGGTAATCATAATGCAAGCCAGCCAACATGCCCTCAGACAGCTGCCTCTGAGAAGAATCCATTATTTATGTGGCACTAGTCTAGCACTGTATAGCTCTCTAGATGTTGACAAGGCTAATTATCTTTTTCATCACAAAAGCCCAACTCTGACTGGGTTTAGCACTGCCTTTTGAGCTAGGGGAAAGGCTCAGTAAGCCCAGGTGTGCACAAGCTTATTCCTCTTGCTCTTTCAAAACAAAACAAGAGCTTTTGTAGCAGCTTTAGACAAGCTCTTAAAAAGTAAAGCCTTGCAATGTCATGGGTAGGGGAGGGGAAAAGGCAACTTCACTCTCCACTGAAAGACAGCTCTCTTTGAAGCAGGATGCAGCAACTGGTTCACAAAGCGCAACTCTGCCAAGCAGGTTAAGGCAGGAAGTGAATTCCACAATTAATTACAACTGCAGGGAAAAGCCAGAGCGGCAGAAACGTATTTATTCCAACTGTACTCAAAGTGCACCAAGCAGTACTGCTCCTGCCAGTTGAACACAATGAAATCAGCAGCTGCAAGAGTCTTTCCAGTTGCATTGGTGTATTATATTCAAATGACAACACCCATTTCAGAGGTGCGATGCCAAGAAAAATCTGAAAGCAGGTGGAGCTGAGGTTTCTGGAACTTTGAAAGCAGCCCTCAAGCGAACATTTAAGCTTGATTTAGCATGTGTTAACTACATCCAAGCTCTCCTGTGAAGCTGGTCAGATTCCCTTTAATATCACAAGGAAGGCATAGACTCGAAGTTCCCCAGGTTCCCACTCTGAGATTAAAAACTTGCAAACTGTGACTTAAGCAATGTAGTTGATATTCTGGGAAAACAAAACATCTGTGATGATTTAAAGTATTATTATGATTAAAAACAGGGAGCTTAGTTTTAGGTTGCACATCTGCTGCTTGGACAGATCACGCCAAACAAAGACAAGGTGAAGGATTAAGCAAGATTCAGGCTGTATCCGGGCAGAAACGTGACTGATAGCAAGGATGTGGAAGAACAAAACCGAAGTGAAAGACACATGACTACAGCATTAGAAGTGTTTCAGAAACCTAGAAAGTATTTCAAAAAACCTAATCACCCACAAACAAACTAGGTAGCTTATGTTAAACAAATTCACTCTGGGAACAGTCAAAGCAGCTCTATTCCCAGTGCCCCAAATCTTTAACAAATGTATTTCAAAGCAGATAAGCCCTGTCAAAAGTAGTTTAAAAGCTTGTCAGCATCAAGAACTCACCTGCCAGCCTTTGTCAGCAGTCCTGTAATATGGATAATGCTTGGTAATGTGGGCATAGATCCCACTTAGTGTTAATTGCCTGTCCTGTGCCGACGATATAGCCTGCACAATTAGCTGAGCATAAGAATAGGGTGGCTTGGACTCATCCTAGGAAAAAAAAAACACCAAACAAATTTAGTCACTAACAAAGAATTCCTACACTAGAGTGTAGCAACAACCCCAACTAAAAAAATCATATTGGACTTCAGTTTTCACAGATGCTAAGAGAGCACCAGGGGCAACTAAGAGCAGCATCACCCTCTTCCCTTTCACTGCTGTTTTATACTGCCATCTCCCAATTTAGCACAAGCATTTGTGTACAAACAGGACTGTAGGACTGAGCCAGATTAAAGCAGCTCTTTCTCTCCACAAACACACACAAAAAAGCTAACTTTAATCTGATTCCATGCCCCGCTGAATATACTACGTGTGCTTAAACCAGCACATGGAATAGGATCAAGACAAGCAACTGGAAGCAAAGAGTTAGAGGGTGTAGGGTACGTTCACTGCTTTCCTTGTTCATGAAACTGAAGCCTTCAAATCTGCCCAGCTACAAATAAACTTTGTTAGAAAGGTTTCATGCAAGTATGCTATCAGCTTTCCTCCCAGCAACAAGCCCAATATGAAACTTGACCCTGTCCCTTCCCTTCTCCAGCAGGATTTGTTTCATTCTAGGAACTTTAATTTGTTTGCCAGATCTCATATTCCCAGCTCTTCGTATTACTCCATCAAGAACAGCCCTTCTTGTCTCAAGGGAGAATTCAATCTACAAAAAAAGCCACCTAGTATTGTGCTCCTCCACCCAATCCCAAATCAAGTGGTTTTGGATCCAGACCTTTAACTTTGATCTGAAGATCAGCTCACTAAAATTAAATTTTATCATTATAGCTAAATTATTTTTTAATCTAAATCCCACTTGCTATTCTCCTCATTTAACGCTTGCTTGACAGACCTTCATGTTTGTTTTAAAGTCAGACTACAAGTTTCTCACGGCAAGGATCTAGTTTCTTCCCCTGCTTCCCGTTTTCCCCAACTGTGTTTTGCAAAATACCTTTGATTAAAAGGTGAAAACAAGACACTGAATTTTAATGCACCACTTTATGGGTTCCTGATTTATCAAACAAGCAAAAAAGTTCTTCTTGCTTAACCCTTTTAGCAAATCACTTGGATACATTTTGGGCGGCTAAGCAAGCAGATTCCCTATCTGCCACCAAGATGTTGCTGGTTTGATGGCATGGTCTTGAAACTGCGGAGAATACTGTACACAGTGCTCTTATGGCCATGGTATTCTTGGACCCCTTTTAACTATATCCAGCACTGGTAATAAACTGCCAGGTCTTAATAAGCCTCCCAGTGAGCACTGCTGGGTAAGTAATGTTTCTCTGAACCTTTGGGCTGTCCCCGCCAGATGCATCTGCCTGCTGTTCTGAAGCTGCTTTTGCGGCATACTCTGCGGCCAGCTGCAGATCGGAGGTAATGTTGTGAACAAAACGATATCCTGAGGATCCGGCACCACGGGGACTGGCCGGGCAGGAGTTGGGAACACTGGAGAGGCAAAAAGAAAAATAGTTATTTGTTACTTCATTTATTAACAAGACACATAGTTCTTACTCTTTAAAGTACAGTAAAGCTCCCAGGTAACCGAGAAGCAGATATGTACTGGGCTTTTTTTTTTCCCCCCCTGTGGCTTATCCAAAGCCCAGACAGATTGAGGAAAAAAAAACTGTCAGAGATAAAATTGGAACGTCTACAAAATCCTGACCCCACCCCCCTTTCCACAATCACAAGACAATAGTCTCTAAGCATTAAGAGCTCGTCTGTGCTTAGAGATGCACTTAAAACCACACAGGACTTAATGCCAAACCCTGTATTAGGGATGAACACTTCACTAAATAAATAGCTGTTGTAACTTGTGAATGAGCAACACACCGCTCTCCTTGTAACACAGGTAATGTTTGATCAATCCTTCTAACAGCTATGGGTTATGTTCTTTTGCAGTATCGTAGTCAAAGTACCCAGTGCAGGCATCTGCCGTGAGGGCCGCTAACACCACACCAGCTTCAGAAGATCATACCCTGGTCAGTGCCACACGGAGACGGGCATCTCCTTGACTCACCAGCACACAAACGCAGCTAACAAAGGCAGCTACAATCAGTAGCACACAACACAGAAGGTAGCTCGCTCATCAGCTTTGGCTACCATGGGCAAAAGGGATACTCAGAGTCCCAGGGCTGCCACGAGATGGCATTACAGGAACAACGACTGAGCAGGAAAGCCATGCTAAAGCTGATAAAACGCTGCAAACAAACAAAAGGTCGCTATAATTTGCAGCACCACTCAAGCACATAGAAGTGAGTGCTACAAGATGAGAACTAATCAGAAAGGCTTGTCTAGGGATCACACATCCTTGATTTGCAGTGTTGGAAGGACAGGAGAGGGATGAGTCTGGGAAGCTGAAGTTCCCTTTATTCTGTGCTGTGCTGTCCGGCATTGAGGGGTGCAAAGCCAGAGCAGCATGACACATAGTGATATCCCAGGATTACATGTCTTCTACACGGGAGCAGAGACACAGTGAACAAGAAAGCAAAACAATGCAGAAAATTTGCATAGCAAGACAAGCAGTTCAAATTGTATGAAAAGATGCAAATTGAAGCCCACAGCTGGGAACCAGAATTCAGTAAAACTGGCATAAACAATCCTCTTACCAGTCAAACACCCAACAGCAGTGCTAACCCCGACAGCAACAAACACAGTAACCGGGCCTCATCGCAGCACTGTGCTCGATGCTGCATGAAAGAACACAGAACATGGTCCTTTTCTCAAAAGGTGACTGTCTAAATAGCTTCCCCCCACATGCATGTACACATGTGGGTGGAAAGGAGACACTGAGACAACCCTTGTGTGCTCAATGGGCAATACCTTCGGTGCATTAGCAGTCTGACAGTAAGGAATGACTGTTTCCTACCGCAGTCCAGCCTGTAAACTGAGAGGTGCAGCTTCTCCTTGTGGTGTCTTTGCAAATGGCTGCAGTGCTGAGCTCAGCACAACCGAGACTGGTTTCTTCTAAAAGGGAATTACAGGGTGGGGGGGCCAGGGGAGAGGGAAAAAGGCAACAGAAACCTTCAGCCACCACAATCCCTTGCAATAGGAAATCCAAGCTCACCTATCTCCCACATACCGGCCATGCAAAGTGTTGCACAGCACCTGTTAACCCTTTCAGGACCCACTGATAGTCCTTGGCAATAACGGGTGATGGTGTTCAGAAGCGCAGCAGGAGGTGAAGCTTTCAGGAGGTGCAAGTTATATAATATTGATGAGTCCATACATATAAACCTCCCTTTGCCAGAGATAAAGGCATTTCTTACCTACCTAGTCTTTCAAGAAGCAGAGACCTGTTTGTGCAGGAAAACGAATCAAAGTTCCCTATTCCACTCTTTCAGACTGCTTTGGAAGTGGATAATGCTAAACCACAGGAGACACTCTTGATGTCTTAGTATTCACATGGGGAGCTGGTATGAATTTAATTATTCCACTGTCATTTTTCAATAGCTTCTCCACATACACGCTTCTTATAATGTGCAGATAATTACAAATGAAAGCCATTTTCATACATGAAACAATGACAAACCAAAAACGCAGCAATTCTTTTTATCTTTGTGTTTGGCACTCGAGCAATTAGTGTAACACATGGACTAGGAATGGAACAGGATGAAACAAGAGTTTTCAGATTTTGTTCTTTGTAGAAATACATGAACAGCAAACCAGAGACAGCAGCCAAAACTCAGGTCAAAGATATGGAAAAGTTCTCCAGTAAATCCATGCTCTGCAGAGAGCTGCATTCTTTGCTTTTTTAAAAAAATAAATAAACCTAGTATAGCTTCAAAGATTGTCCCATACAGTTCAGATACAAGAATTGATTAATTTCTTCAAGATCAGCAGAGCAAGTAGTCCAGTTTTTGCTGTTCGAATTTTAGCTTCTGAGGCTGGTAAAGAGTTTGACGTATGATCTTTTGCCTTTTTTTTAAAGGAGAAACCCTTACCCTGCAGGGCTGTGATTCTCTTGAGTGCTGACAAATCCCCTCCAACCTAAAGTGGTTTTAACTCTTAGAAAAGCCAACCTCTCCCAATAGACACTCACTGAAGAACATGATAGTCCCCTAAAGAAGCAGCCCTGTGTCTTGGGACAGTCACAGCAGTAGCCAAAGATTTAGAAGAGATACTATTCTTCTACCAGAATGGAGGATTTTTGTCCTGGTTGACCTGCTTCCTTTCAGCCTAGATCAATGATCAAATCAAGAGACACGGGTTCACAACAAAGACCACTAACTTTTAGCTACTCCATGCAAAGAGACAGGGTAACACATGCTGCTAAGTGTTCAAGCTCTCAGTCAATCATCAGAGCACTCTTCAGAAGGAAGGAAGAAAGAGCTGACTACTGGAAAAAACAAGACGACAATCTGTTCTCCACCAACATGGGACAGAAGGAGTGAAGAATCAGTTTTACTAAAAATAGCCCTTTGAGGGTTAAGTTAAAATTAAACGTTAGTGCAGTCAAAAGAAAACAAGCAAACACAATGCAGTGACATCAGTTTCCTGGAGTTCCTGGAATTCTCCTAGCCACCCAGAGCCAGAAACTGGCTGAGGATGCTTGCATACGCTCGTATTCCCTTTAAAAATATTATGGAACAAAGAGACTTCTCCCTACAAACACCTGTTTGTGCTATAAAACAAAAACTCAGCGTGGGGACAGTGATTACAATTTGTTAGATATAAGTATTGCATCCATACTTGGCAATAACTTGATCCATTTTGATACTATAACCTTTTACTGAGAAAAGCACAGCTAGGTCTGCAATTTCACCCAGCTCTCAGACTTCCCAACTTACTGCTGTGGTCCATGCTTACTGTCCACACAGGTAATCTTAGCATACAAGCATTCCAAACGAATTTGGGTTAAGCTTGTCTGTTATGGAAGAGAGCATTTTGGAGAGAAGGCAAGTGTTTTATACCATTAAAAGACACACAAGGCACACAAAAACATCAGTTCCAGTTACCCATAGTCTTAATCCCATAGCACCATGGTTAACAACCCAAGATCTTTGATATCATCTGAGGATTCAGCATCTCAACTTGAAACACTGACTGCAGGTAGCCATTGAGCTGCAGTTTCCCAAATACCACGCTGAGACTCAGACTACAACCACAACCACGTGCTGAATCACATTTGTTCTTCGCAGCATGTTTTCCATTTAATACTTAACCCTTCTTCAGCTGGAAAGCCAGAAAGATAGGGCTGCACACAGCATCTGCAATATATTCATCCCTGTAACGGGCAGAATGCCTTTTGAACACAGAGCTTACTTCTGGCTATTGAGAATTTAACAGGTCTTGTAGCATCATGATTCACTTTCAACCCCTGCCAACAAGAACCCAGACTCTTAAGTTCCCAGCACTTTCTAGCAACAATTAAGTCTTTAAACATGAGCTACTGGAGAAGATGTACAACTTACTGCCTTGCTGCTGCAATGTCCAAAATTAGTGTGCTTTAGTTAAACAATCAGAGTGCGAAAATGGGATGTACTGCTGTGCGCATGATGCGTCCACATCCAGGACGCTGTGTGCTGTTCTGTCTCTTCTCATTTCAAAAAAAGAATACAGCAGATTTAGAGAAGATACTAACACAGATAACTGGGATGATCAGAGATAGGGAACAGATTCTGTACAGGAAACAGTTTAAGACAGAAGCTGAGGTGACAGAGCCTATAGAAAACACAGCCAAGAAGAGGTGTTCAGCTCCTGGCCTCTTCCAATAGAGGATCTAGTGAACACAAAACGAACCTAAGCAGCATGCCCAAAACAAGAGAAAGTGCTTCTATGTTTGTAGTGACGCTGTGGAACGACATGCTGTAAGACAAGGCTGATGCTAAAAGTTTATGTGAATAGAAAAGGCCATCATACAAGTTCTTAGGAAAAGGAGGAAGATGGAATCCATCAAGGGCTTTATTAGACAGAAGGTCAGGAAGTCCCTGGTCTGAGGCAGCCTCTGATCCAAGAAAACGGTGGAGGCAGACTGCATGTAAGTTAGCACTACTCTGTATTCTCTGTGTTCTTATATTACCCCAAAGATACCTGTCTGGGCAGAATACTAGGCTAGAGGGATCTGTTGCCTGAGCACATACAGTGATTCTTACGTAAACATCTCCAGACTCTCTCAATACTAGCCACATTTTACAGACTAGGGGGAAAAAAAAAGTAAAAATGAAGCAACAAGTGGTGCACCTATCCTTTCTATGACAAAGAGGAAAGATTACCTGGGATCCCACATAAAATTGTTCACCTGACTTGGAATCTGCATTGCTAATGAAGAGGAAAACACTCATCTCTCCAACTTTGTGGTTTAGGGTATGGTATGAACATGGGCAGTGCCTCTGAAAAATGCTGAAGTGCACATTTGTGAAGCAGGTATAAAAGCCATGGCAGTGCTAAGAGCTACAATCTTGGCAACACTGCCAACATACAGACTCCTATCTGAGCAGGCAATTTTTTTAAGCCCCTATTGAGTACAAAGGGAGAATCCCCGTTTCTTAACAAAATCTTCCCCAGTCTACTCCTCAAATGCAAATCGGAAGTGTGCTGCTCTGCACACAAGAACTATGGTTAGAAATGCCCACAAGCCTCAGACTACCCCTGTATTTCATTTCAAGAGGCTGCAAAAAGGGGGACCAAAAGATACAGGGACACTTTTTACATGCAGTGAGCGAGAATCAGGTCAAAGTACAGCACTTCGGCTTGCGAAACCAGCACTTCCACCATACACCAATCAGCAACAATGGGTGAGAATCCTCTGTTGCTCTCTCCTTCCCCGGCCTAGCCCCAAAAACGTAACTCAAAGGCAAGTCCTTGCATGTTGCATGTTTCAGACAAGTTTCAGAAACAATCAGAAGTGGTGAGGCTGCCAAACCAAGCAGGATTTTGATGTGAAAGGAGAAATCTGAAAGCTACCCTGCCTACTTAACACTGAAGAAAAACAAAGCTGTCGAACAAGCCACAGTGAGAGAAAGTTAACTATCCACAAAAGTTGAAATTCTTACTACTTGCTCCAGCGGTTCCCCTCTTCAAAAGGAAGTGAGCTCACTCTGACTGTGGATTCAGTGAACATTTTACACTGATCAGGGGAAGAGGAAGTGCTTGTGCAGTTGGTGACATCTGCAACCCTTCCTCCAGCACATGGCTTGGCACATCTCCTCCAGCACATGGTCCATTATCTGAAATAAACATGCGTAGGAACTCCCAAGCCCGGTATAGATTGTAGCTTTTCTTATGTGATGCATATGCATCACTCCAGTTGGCTTGTGGTTTGGAGACAAGGGTTATTAAAAATAATCACCAGTCTGTCCAATTGTGGGAGTTATCCGAGCTGTATATTCTGCCCGAATGCAGGAAGTAATGGATAACCAAGACAATGCAAAAGAGCCTGCAAAAAAAACTGCCTTGGAGCTCTGTACCAGCTTTTCAGTTAAATGGCTAATAGTGCTATAGGAAGAAGGAAAGTGTGAATGAAATGGAGCAGGCAATATTTATGCAGCCTGTTCCACTGAAGTCAGGGTTCATTCAGCTCCTCACTACACACCTCTGGAGGAAACACACAAGTTCAGATTAACACCCAAGTGTTCTGAAACAGCACCGCACGGCTGTTCTGGAGCCCATTAAAAAGCACTCCCTTTTTCCAAGCCAAGCCTGAACCAAAGCACAGCCAGCGTTCGCACGTCTGCTGTAAAACGGCTCACACACTCTTCTGTCATGCTTTACAGACTAAAATCTTAATGCATAATTTATCTACTGCACACTCTTGGAAAGTAGTAATTACACTATACACGCATAAAAATCAGACAATGAATTTAAATGACCTGTTAAAGGCCACAAAACAAGTTGGTGGCTAAGCCAAGATAACTGCAGTACCTGGAGTGCAGGCATCCGAGTAATCCATTATTAGAGCATGCAGCATGTTACTGAACTAAAATAAGGAAAATAGGAAATCAGGTTTAAAAAATATAGCTTATGAAACCATGGCAATTCAGCTCACATCTTCTGGTTTACTAATCAAGCTTATAAAAGAAAAGATGCAGAAGGATATCAGCTAACTTTCACTATTCCTACCATTAGTTTCATTGTAAACCACATATTGACCCCCCCCTAGCAATGGCTGAACATGGGCAGGCACGTTAAGTACTAACAATTAAAATACAAATTTGGGTCCACACACAAATAAGTACAGTTTAGCTATTAGCACAGAATCTCATCAGACGCTTTTCACGCAGCAGTTCTCACAGGGCTCTAAGAGCTCTTCCTCCTACATGTCAAAGAAATTTTTTTTTTTTTACTGATAAAGACTGTATGTGAGCTAACTGTCCATGCCCTTTCAGTAAAAAACCAAACAAGTACACGACAAAGCGTTCAAGCCCACAGTCATTCTGGTGCAGAGATAAGCCAGAAGTAGCAGCTGTAAAATATTAATAACAATACTGATCTCCATAGTACAGCATTTAGTATTTATTTAGTGTAGCTTTTTTTTTAAAAAAAATCTATCCATGAGAACATAATTGCTGTTTAGAATAGGGAAGTATGTACAGAGAAAGAATTTCATTTTCATAAATACTAAAAAACCCAAGCCTGAGGGTCAGTGCTGGAGAGAGATTCTATTTGGAAAACTGAGTTAAGTTACTACTACAGGGTCATTAACACCAACTGGAAGATAATAAAAGGAAACCAAACACTGTAAATCTAAACTCCAACTCAGCATGACTTTGAGACCAGGAATAGGCTCCTATATCACACCTTGTCTCTGTGCATCTGTTCACAATCCAAGCACAAGCTACTCTGGGGACTACACTGAAGCACATACATGGAGTCACATTCATACAGGTATCACAGACCTAAGGCAAAACCAGGCAAAGCTAAGTGTTTGTAGCATAGGTGAGGAACTTCAGGGCACCAGTGTCAGCCAAAGAAGATCTTCCAGATGCAAGCTGCAGAACCTTAAAGCCACTGACCGAAAGACCATCCCCTTACAACTGATTCACAATTTCAGGAGTTATCTCCCAACTGGCAGAGCTGAATTTCATCAAGCTACACATGGTTTTCACACAGCTTTTCAATGCTTTGAAGCTAGTGAGAAGAGATTTGGTGATGCTTTGCCCTTTCTTATGTTGTGTAAAACTGGCTGCTTCTACCAATTTCTTACCACCACAGTGGCCTTTTCCTTTTTGGAACATGCAAGTCTGACTTTTTTTTAAAAGGAATTTTGAACTCAAGGCAGGAAGAAATAAGCCGTGCCTGTGTGTAAGCCTCACAGCACGCTGTCAACCAACATTTTCCCTTAAAGCTGTACAACAGCATTCAAAACACATCTACAAACAGCCCCTCCTGGAGATAAAACACCTTGCTAAGAAAACAGTGGACACATTTCTCCCTAGGAGTAAGCAGGAATCTCGCTTTCAAAGCTGCTGAGGGTGGCAGTTTGGTTTTGTTTAACTAAAGCTCATTCCCTCTCTAGGCGGTGCACTTTGCAGAGGGAAAATAAATAGGCTTGGAAAAAAAACAGAAGCTTGCAGGGGGGAACCTGCAGGGAAGCAAGCTGCAATGTAAACAGGGAGGCAGAACAGGGCTGCGGGTCAGGAGGGCAGGGCTGGATCTGGCAGTGGGAGAGCAGGTACAGCCCCTGCCCTGCACTGGGGCGGAGGCAGGAAAAGGGGGCCAGGAGCCACTTTCCAAAAAGGAAATTTCACCCTGCCCAGGATTTCCAAACTGCAATAATTTTCCATGGGCCAATCAGGGAGGAGCGAGGCAAACGCACCAAATTAGGAAAGTAAATACTGGAAGGGGGAGAGGGAGGAGGAGAGTCCAGCCCATGCAACCACTTCCCTGAGAAGCAATGGGAGAGGGGTGTGGGTCCCACGCTGAGCCCCCACCAGCCCCTGAGACAGTGGAGAGGACACTGTGCCAGCCTCACCCACCCCCGTGAGGCCAAGACAGCAGAGAACTGCCCCAAAAGCCAGATGGTCAGAATGCATCATTACATGCTCCCCAAAGAGCATTCCCTTTCTTGAGCAGAAAAAACCCAAATCGCTTCCCAAAGCGTGGCCCACAGGGTACGAGAGCTGCAAGACCCCGCTGGGGGAGAAGGGAAGGCTGAAGAGGCTGAGCGGGGATGTTTACAAACGTGTCAGCCCCTCCTCTGTAAGAGGAACTCGGAAATGAAAGGGGCTTGGCAAGCGAAACCTCAGATGTCTTTTGAGGTTTTCTGAAGACTTGGCTGGATTAGCTTCTGCTGAAGACAAATGGATGTAATCATTAATCATCCTTAGTAAATACTCCATTAAGGGCCCAAGCACAATTCAACACTACTATTTCCACTTTCTCCTTATGCAAAAGAAACATTCTCGGGGAGTCAAATATCAGTTGCAGGCATATGACAAGAGTCAAAAGATACAGCCTCTGTTAGTAACACAAACCACACTGCGCTGCTTTGCGCAAGATGACTGAATGGAAACTAACTACCATATGTTGGCAAAGAAACCATCCCCCTCCCCTCCCAGCAACAAGCTTCATCTAAAAAGAGAAGGTTAAATATAAACTAAAAGCAGTGCCTGAACAGAAGACTAAAACCACAGCTACCTCCAGCCCCCTCTTTCTAGAATATCTGCACTGCACATCTGTGCAGCTCCGCAAGACCAGGGAAAAACCCAAACAAGCAAGCGCCTCCAGATCTATGCAAAACCCAACTGGCTTCGTTGTGACACTGAAGTCATTCTCTGCCACGTAAATCTGAATGCTGCTCACTGAACTGGCGCTGACTGTCAGAAGATAAACATTTTTTACAAATGTACAGACCAGAAAACAAACCAAAGGTTTTAGTATTATCAGGTACAGACTTGTTATTTTGAGGCCTGCACTTTTTGCAACTCTAATACATCATCCTATACCATGAGTCTACTTTACTTTATAAAGTTTATTATGTTTCAGTTAAAAGCTTTAACGTTAAAAGAGATTACTGCAACTCTAACATCAACTCTGTGGAGAAAGAAGGAAAGAAAATATTCCATACAGTAACTTGATGTTCAGGTTATTTCTATTGCACATTCACGAATCACATAATTTACAAAACAGGATATTTGCACAGATGTACATTCAGATTGCTATAGCCCCTCAATACACAGTCAGTACCCTACCCCCATTTCCTTCTATTCCCAGGAAACCACGTGCCAAGGGCCACCGTCGTCCCTAACTTCAGCTAACACTGGCACCACCCAGCAACAACAGAATATTATTGAGATAAAAATAAAACAGGCAGTCCTAACATAGAAAATATTTGCCTGCTTTCTCTTCTCCATGCATATAGGTAGCTCTTGATAAATATTTCTAATTCCACTGCCAAAGATAGACTAGTAACTCTATAGCGTGAAACTGAGACTCAAGTTGTTTCCCCCAACCCTTTGAGCTCTTAAACAAAACCCTTGTGCCCTACTTCTAGCCACCGTAACACTGTTTAACAGTCTTCCCTAATTTTGAACAGCAGATGTTTAACAAGTTGGTTTGTTTCTTTTTTTAATAGGATATTTCATGTACCAGATATACCAGATAAACAACATGGGGCTGACAGACTAGTGTCAGAGAACACCTCTTCCAGAGAGCACACTTTTTATTGTTAACATCTTACCTGATAGTGCCTGTGGGGGACGGGAGGGGACTGACCACACTCCGGAGATCCGGCTCCGGGATGTGGATCTTCAGAGGCGATATTTGAGGATAAAGTGGCCGAAGGGGGGGTGATGAGGCTTCCTCTTTTGCTTCCTCTTTATGGTATAAAGATGTGAACTGGATCTTTATAACCGTGCTAGGGAATCGGAAAGTACATCTGTAAGGGAAAGAAACAGAAAAGTCAGTTTCACACGACACTAAACATATTTACATGTTTTGTATGCAATTGGTGAAACGTTAGTTCATTCATAGCATGGAAGTCCACCATTCTCTATAGCATCTTTCTGTCTGGGCAGAATTACTGATCATTCACAAGTCTCTGTATGCGTATCACAGTGTACCATGTATCATCTCGTGATTAGATGCAAGCTGAAGGTTTGGGTAAGCTAAGTGATTTCCCCAAGGCCTTATATTCAATCAATGACTAAACAAGATGCAGCACTACAATGACATATTCTTGAGTTCCTGCTCTATCAAGGACTAGGATTTATCTTTTATTAGCTCCTTGCACATAACTCAGGAAGGTACAAGTCACTAGAAAGTATCAAACCACTAGCAACAGAGAACAAAAGAGTCATAAATTGCAGACGGAGCAACAAACAGCCTCCAGGTAAGACCAGACAGCACTATTTAAAGATTGGCCTCTACATTTGTATAACTAATACCCATTTATATCTCTGCACATGATCCTAAAGGATCATCTACCAGGTATCAGATTAGAATACATTCATTTAGAAGTGCTTCCCTTTAGACAGCATGGGTTATAGCTAATAGGGTCAGAACAGGGCCCCTGCAAGCCTATAGGGTCTCATTTCGATTAAAAAAAAATAAAAATCACACATTTAGAAGTGTAGCCTTCAGGAGATGCTGGGAAATTTACAAGGAAATAAACATTTTCTGTATTTGAACAGAAAGCTTTCTAATTTATAGCGTTTACAATAGGCACAGGGCTGTAAGAACAAGCATTCTGCAATTCTTCTTATTGCGCTTTAATTAGACAGTAATGTGCAATCAATACAAGCTTTCCCGGGATCATTTCACTGATACCAAGGTTAAAGAAGCAGGAAATAAAAACCAGGTTTCACCGTGGGAAAGGCCACAGCACAGTAATTGTGTGGTCTTCCAGCACCTTGCCTATAGAAGGAAGTGAAGGGACTCAGGCAATGTTGTTCCAGCACTGTAAGTGCTGGTGGAGGCTGAACGTAATTCTTTTAAGCAGTGCGTTATTGAATCCTGCTGGGTAACAGCACAAAGTGGCAAGCAAGTAAATCCATATTTGTGACCACCTTATCTTAACGTTGCTATTGATAGAAATGCAGAGAAACATCCTAACCCAGCCCTACGAGCACGCTCTCTTGCTCTTGGTTCTTCCACACAAGCTAGTTCTGCTGTACTGTAATGTTCAGAAACCTGGTAGCAGTGCAAAATTATCATTCAGGCATGGGAAGCTCATTCCTGTCTCCCACCTCACCTCTCAAATGAGCTGGCTCAGCCTTCACCATTTGGACTCACAATGGCTCTGCTACATACAGCAGGAGTTTGCATTGCATTTAATTCACTTCAGGGGTCCTGCCACCTGCACCCATTAATGCATTAAATAAGAACATCATCACTGGCAGCGTAACCTAATCGTGTTTATCTAACCCTCCTGAACATGGTTCCCTGCAGACTCAACACAAACGCACGATTCAAACCAGCAGTGTCCATGCCTTGCAATGCTGCCAGCAGCAGGCACACAGCTTACGGAGACGAACCTGAAACAAGACTGTTGAACCACCACTATGGATTTTAAGCTTTCATGCTGTTACATGGATTTGCTTACGGAAAAAAAGCAGAGAATACATAAATTTGCCATGAGCATCACAGGGACTAAGGCTCAATACCAGTACGGGCAAAGCTGCCTCATTTCTCAAGCCCTTACTGGGGAAAATCTGAGCTTTCTTTCACAGAGCAATGGAACTCTCTGCTGTAAGGTCAGGTGCCCAGCATTTTCCAACATCTGAGTCAGGGACAAATCAGTCCTTGTTTAACAGTGTTCAGTGCAACCCCAACCTGCTGCTGATCTCAACAGGTCTGAATGCAGAGCCCTGAGGCAGTTTTGCAGAAGATCCTCACTGCAGCTTGATACCAGTAAGGAGCTCTTAAGTCTTCCTTTTCAGAAGGATTCAGTAATGCAAGATCCCCATCTCCTACATGTGACTGCTTCCAGGTGATGGTGTAAGTATAGTATTGTTGATGAGACAGTTAACTGATGCTGTAACAATGTTAGATAAGAAGGTGATATCTGCACCCGAAACACTATGAGGCAGTCCCATCAGTCTGCTAGTACAGGCAATCTGAAGAAAAGGCCAACTGTTACTTTTCCAGAATCATGAGTCAACCTGAAACATGAAGTCTGAACTAACCCAGTAACCATGCGCTGGAAAGGCCCGTCCAACATTGCTTTTTCCTTGAGAGCCTCCCCAAAGCGATCCGATTCAGCCATGTGACTTACCGCAATCTTGGGCTGGAACAAGGGAAGAAATCAGAGAGGCTGGGCTGACTACACAAGCAAACAGTTTGTGGGCTGCTGTGATTTCATTTTTAGCAAGACAGGCTTCCCAATCCACTGAAGCAGGACCCAGGACACACAGCTAGTTTTCACACATTATGCTAGCTAGGACATAGATGGTCGTTTTATAAGGAACCAGTCCCAGAAAAATCAGAGTGGATATATGCAAGGGTGCTCACAGCTTCAGGAAGCTTCTGCAGCCTGGTCTGTGCTGGCTTCCAGTATTGACACTGCCAGCAAAGCCAAGGTGAGGATAATTTCTCTGAAGAGTTTATGTGCTTTTAACTGCTGCAAAAACCTGAGACCCAAGAAATGGAAATGCAATGCAAAATACAGTGCAAATTCCTGACAAACTCCTCCCCTCCCTCAGGGGTGAGAAGGTGCCTAGGATTAACATTATGATTCCAGTCCCTATCACAACCACCACAGTAATGCAAACAGTGACAACAGCACAACCCAAGACATCGCTTCGAATCAGCACACACGCTCTAATACTGGGGAACCGTGTCAATGAGAAATCACAAAAGCATGATTTCTGAATCATCTTGTTACAGGAAGCTCACTTTTCCTTACACTGAACCTGAAAGCAGTTTTAATGATCTTCTCTAACTGTTCCCTTAATTAACCTCTTTCTGACCAAAAGAGGATAAACTCAAATTATATCAGGTAGTCCTATTTAGGAGTGAGGCACATTAGCGCAGGATTTAAGCCGATGAGAATTACACTTCTACAGAAGATAAGCAGGACAAGACAGACAGCCCAAGCAGCACTGAGCGTGCATTCCTTAAGATTACTGTATATTTCAATTTATTTAAACTGAGTTATACTGTTTGATCCATGTTGCATGATTCTTATCAAAGATGCATAGCAATTACTACTACTGCTTAACATTTCCATCATGAGAAAAAGATCAATCTGAAAGCACAGATTAGACTCAACATAAAAAGCAGAATGAAGTTAACTGGTATTTGCAAGGGTGCCCAGGAGGCAACTCTTTTAAGCACCTCTGAAATTTCCAGCTGATTAGAGGGGTAAATAAACAGTCCACAAAAATCTCTTGTCTTGGTACAGGCAGGAAGCAACCTGCTTCAGTTCCAGAACTGTTGAGTTTTACTCAGCCTGCTACAGACAGGTACATCCTACAATCCCATGCCATATAAACCATACATATTACACTCAGAGTTATAATATGCCGTATACATCAGTTCCTCGTGGGAAAGGATTCCCATTTCTCTAGAATGCCTTGCAAGACAGTGAGAATAGAAAGTTTTGTTTTTCAGTTTGTGCTAAAACTCAAAAACACAAACACTACACCACCCCATGCTCCATAAACTGCATTAGAAATAATTCTTGCCTTATTAGATTACAGGCGGGAGAAAGTCAAAGCAAATGGATTGCTGGCTCCCTGCGGCATGCTTCAGTTCACAGACTCCATAGCACTCGCTGAATGCATGCTATATATACATTGGAGACCAAGGGGAGCAGGAGTGCACGTGCCACACATGGTTACAGTGACATAAAAGATGTTGCTAGAATTTTTCGTTTGTTTTAAATAAGACAGATTTTCCAAAAGTTTCCTGGATGAGCTCCTCACACTGACAACACAGCACCCACACTATTAGGCACCCTTCATGTGGTGAACCAGTGACAGTGACCACAAGCATTTCATCTATGTAAGGGCTGAAAATAAGCTGCTAGGAAACAGTAGACTTTACATAAACAGCCACCCCCAAAGCAGACTTCAGGAAGAACGGTTAGGTAAAAAGACCCAGCAAAACCACACCATACCCTGCATAACTCTGTAAGAAGCAGACATGTTCTCCCCCTCCTCAAAGCACCTTTTACTCACAGACACAAAGGAAACGGGGACACATTTGCCAAAACATAGTACCAGGTTCAACAGAAGCTACTACAGTCACCGACTCCTTTGTTAGAGCACCCCGAGTGCTGCTCAACACCAAATGACTTCTGCTAAGATCTGCTGCATAAGAGCAAGAAAAGGCTACTTAAAAACTTCAAAAGGAGACAGGAGACTGTGCTGGATTTGTGTTCTTACATTTATGCCGTGGAAAAGCACAGTGACAAAATGGAGAAGACAAATCATGAAAAAGCCAAGGTGAAACATATATATAAAAATGTATACACACACACAAATATATATATAAAACCTGGAATGATATTTATATATTATGTAATATATATACAAAACCATAACATAATATCATAGGTTATGTCATCTATAACATCATTCCAGCTTATTATGTAAAAGGGAATAACCAGAAAAGTTGGAAGACTGTTACACATGAATTGTCATCAACAAGTTAGTACCATCTTTGTCTACTTTATCTTGCCATAATTTATGAAATCCTGTTATTCCTGAATGTTGCAGGTATAAATGCACTAGTAAAATCTGTTTTACAAACAGCACCAAGATGCTGGTTGAGCAACAAATGTTTTATGAAATGCTTTTTAAAATAACACTTTTCACAATTTGCATCAGAGCAGTAATACAGTCCTGAGGTTTCATTCAAAAAATTCAGTTAAGCATGACTGTCTCCTCGTGCTGCAACTGCCACTTTTTTTAAAAAAAAAAAAAATCTTGCAGATACTGTTACTACACCACTGACTCAGTATCTAAATCTTTCTCTGCCACATGATGTGGGGAGACAGTAGCCCAACTCTTGAGAAGAGAGTTATCTCTACAATCAGTAAATTCCTTGGATTCAGCAAACATGGACAGCCAGAGCTCTAATTACAGCAGCATGTCATGATGAAACAGAACTATGTCATTACTAGCTAAAGTTTGACCAAAGATGCCCACAAAAACCCTCGTAAAAGAGAAAAATCCCAAGCAAGTCCTGCACAACAGCTGTTAGTCTGTCTCCTGTAATGTCTCTGAAACCAAATTCTTTTTTGTGTCAATTACATGTAATTCACACAGAAGAATACAGTATTATTCCTATGCACACACTTCTAAAAACACGTTGGGTTTCTCCGCTCTGGTGAGAATTTGCCATCAGTCACCTTTGTCAAGCTATTACCATTACCAGTTATTTCAAGGTACTTGAGATGATTGTACTGGAGGAAAAGGCAGGTACTTCTCACCCTTTCAGTCATGTGTAGGGTAGGTATCAAAATTTCAGGCCATGATCAATGTTAAAGCACAATAGGTAGCAGCCACTACAGAGAAGTGTTCCAGTCACCTCCTGTAACTCATTTTCTTCCTTCTGTAATCAGCTAAGGGAAGATCCACATGCCTGCATCTATGAAAATCAAGTTCCCATTAAGTCATAAATCCACTCCCTATTCCCATAATACACTGAAGCAGTCTGAAAGGAAATGCCTTAGACAACATAAAAGACTCACTGGGAAAGTTTAGGCCCCAGCACACCCAATATCAAACTAAATTTGGTTAGAAGAAGATAAGGGTTTGCTTCACTTAACTAAACATGTACCTAAGCCCTGAAGGTCTGCCCATGGAGACATACGCAAACTGAGACGAGAACACCTACCTCGGATCCACATTTCTGCAAAAACAAGGCTCTGATAATTGCTGTGACCCCTGCAAAACAGCTGAGCCTGGGAACATTTGTTGACCAAGAGTTGTTGCTTTGTGATGCTGCACTCTGTCCAGGGAGAGCAATGTTCTTCAAAACTTCAGCTTTTCTACAGCATTACTCAGAAAAAAAACACATCAAAAAAAACCCCAACCAACCAACAAAACACTTCAACTGCTAAATATTTACAAGGGCTTCCCCACATTTCAGTAACCAAAATAACCAAATCCATTTTCCCAGCCTTCACAAAAACGAGACCCTTACTCCCTGACGGGGATAATCGTCAGAAGCATTATGCTCAAAATTATTATTTTGCAGGAACTACAGCTGTCTGAAGCAGTAAGGTGGGCAAAAACATGAGTAACAAAAACCACCTTTCAATCACAAGTGAATTAAAATGAATATTAGTTTGAATGAATGTCTTAAAAACCATACAACAAGTTCTGAAAGTTGTCTGAGCTGTCACAGGATATTAGGTGCTATTAATCCCTCCTTTATAATAAAATAATTATAATAAACCATCCAACATTTCCTGTTCCACTCTCTACCCTAGCGTTTTTTCCCTAAATAACACTTTGTAAGCAATACCAGCAAGAAACCAGTTATATCATCCACTTGTCTAGTGATGTCTGCATTACAAACGAAAAAGTTAATTGCACTGAGGCTACAGAAAGAATTCTGGACAAACAAAGACAAATACATTTTATTCTTTTGGGTCTAAACACACATTAGAAAAAAAAGCATGCACCTATCACCATGACAGTTTAAGAGTCATTGTAATTCTTTTCTTTACACATCTCTTCAGGCTAGGGACACAGGCAGCATAACCATCAGGTTTTTAAGAGCACTGGCTTCATTTTGGAGGTTACCACAGTCTTAAAGTAATGAGTTTTCAGCATTTGCTACTTCTCTTTCAATTGCTCTACTGACCTGACCAGATTTAACACAGAAATCTTACTAAAGGCCTACCCATAAAGTCCTTTATCCAGCACACATCAGAGAAATATCTGTAACGTGATGGTTGGTAAAATCATTTGTTGCATTCAAGAAGCAATAAGCCAAGGGTCTGCAAGTAAATGGTGAAGCCCAGAATCCATATTTGTTCTTCCTGGAATGAATCAACTCAATCTGAAGACAAGTGAGACAAGTACATTGCCAGACAGCAGCAGGACAAGGAAGTAAACCACAGAGCTCCCTACAAAAACACCCCTGGTGTCATCCACTATTGTTTCATTAGAGGAAAAGCCATAAAAGTCACAGTTAGCATTTTTAACATAACTGAAGGAAAACTAGATCTAGAAAGTACTGAGGCTACCTGCAAATAAAGGAGTACAGTGATCTCCATCAGTGCTGAAAAGACAGAACAACCCATTGAGATGTTCAGTCATTATTCTGTAAGTCACATCATGAGTTTGGACCAGGAGGACTGGTTGCTAACCTCACAGTTACCCGGAGCTCACAAATCACTTGCTTTGCTTGCTGGGTAACACAATTTCATATATACTGCCATGCCTAATGCTACAGATCTACAAAGAAGTACATGTATCAGCTGGGACTGAACTAAAATCATCTGTGTGCATATGTGAGTGAGCACAGGTCTGAAATAATCAGTTGAATTCAAGAGCGAGTGGTCTTCGACTTCATGAACTTTAGTTTTCTTCTGTTGGGAACTTTTTCCAGAAAAAGTATCAGCAATTATTTCCATTGTCCTGTTACATCAGATGCACAAGTAGCTCAACTTCAGTGTACCAGGGTCCCCGGCATTAACCACTTCTTAGGTATCGTTCCTGTACTACAGCCAATGTAAACCTGATTTTACTAAATCACACTGGAACCCCTCATACCTGATCCAGCAGAATTAATATCTACTATCCTACAATTCCAGATTACTGGAAGGATTTTCTGTCCTTCTCCTGAATGCATGAGTTAACTGGAAATCCATGGTCACCTGGACTTGCTGGGATGAGCACCTGGACAACTGGGTAAAATTCTGCAGTTCATGAGGATGGCCCACTGGTTTCTTCTGCCTTAAAAACAGTCAATTATTCCACTCAATCTCATGCAGATTTGTGACACAATCTGTTTCTCTGCTGTAAGAGGCATTTCCTTTACCTCCAACACCATTCCTTCCCTCTAATCATCGCCTATAGTACCACCCAAACAGCTGCACAGCAAGCCAAACCAGGTAGCTGAAATAATAATTCAGTTCTTTTTTTGTTGGAGTAAGTTGTCAGGCAGATCAGATCCCTTATCTTGCCTTCCACATGGCAACACAAGCACCAACACCAACGCAGAGGTGATGGAGGGGACAAATATCAAGGGAAGGAAGGAAAGGAGGAGGTAACAGCAGAAACCTTCCAGATTTACAACAGATTATAAAAAACAGAGCATGTAACCACAGACTCTCAGATTTCGGCATCACATGATCCAAACATTGCCTTCTCCTTTCAGAAAATGAAATCTAATTCATTCATTTTGAGAAAAGCTCTGGTCTTTACGAGGTAAATCACATCAGCCACCATGCTGATGCTCTAAGGCTGGAAATTTTCTAAAGTTCCTGAAACAGAAAAGTCACAATTTTTTGCATTCTGTTTATTTCAAATTCAAAGTCACTCAGCTGCATGCAAGAGGACCAAACAAAGACTGAAAATGTTTTCTGCATTCCAACAAGTGCTTCCCGTGGCCCTGTACCCATGGCAATTCTCCCATAGCAACCAGCAGGTCATGTCTGAAGGAGCAAGAGTGGGTTTGTGGTCGTCTCAGATGGGGTGCGCTGGCTCTGCATGCTGCAAAGTAAGTGCTTTTTAGTACCTTCATGCTTCCAGAGTTGATTCACTCATTGTCCTTGAGAAAAGCAAGCACAATAAGATGGCTGAACAAGGACAATGCTTCAGAAAAAAATTAAAATTGCCATTTCTTTGTCACAGACAGGACCTTTTCCTTATGCTTCTTGCTACTGCTTAGCTGGAACCATACACACAGTAAAGGATTTTTTCCACCTTAATGAGAAGGCACCACAGGTTACACTGGGATTTGCCTAACTCTGCATATTACTATGTTTAAAACGAGGTTTCCAACGCAACAAGACAAGATTTCAGACGGGCAAAGAACATGTGCAGGCAAGTGTATCTATTTAAAACAAATACTACCAGCAGCATCAGGCAAAACCACAACTTATGAATAGCTATGCTTCTTAAAAGCATCAAGTAAATTAGCTGTAATGAATGTTTTTATTGAGCTCAGTTGCACAGGGCTTCCCTTCATGCCATTTCATCAAGGTACAAACACACTGAGAAACACTTCCACACACTGGCAGATTTTCAAATAGGTATTTTTGCAAACTCCTTTGAAGACAGTAATGTTCACAGGAAAGTGTCGGCAAACTCTGGGATTCCTCTCCCTGCCAGCACCATGCACACACAGACATACACAAAAGTTATTTTTGTTTCTTCGGTCCCTCCAGTCTCTGCAGACATCCCACCTCGCTGTGCGATGAACAACAAGGTCTTGGCCACTGCCCATCCCTGGAACAGGCAGCGTGAGTGGAACTGAGCCAAGCAGGTGGCAGAAGAGGAAGATGTAAACACCCCTAGGCTGGTCAGGAAGGCTAAAAAGGAAAAAAGATACCTGAAGCCCAACCCAAAGAACATCAAAATGCTGAAAATGCTGGTCTGGTTCATATATATCTTCTTTAAAACTGCACAGGAGAAGGGAACGCTTTTTTTAAGGCTCCAACAACTAGATGTTGAAAGCAAAACCTTCAGGAGGGTTTGCAATATGATAACCATGCTGTTAAACTTCAGCAATCGTTTCATTCTGCACATCCTCCCTACAGTTTCTTATCTAGCAAGCCTTTTAATTGCTGTCACAGGGCGAACTGATAAATCGAGCAACACCACTGACACAAACAGTGGCAGTTAATTTTTCATTCAGGTGAGAACATTCGATGCTGCTTCACACTGGAGAATTAGTAGTGAAGAATCAAGAGTTGTATTTTTATTTTCACATCCTGTACATCTGTTTCGTAACGTTCTGATTTGAAAATTTGGGAAATTCACATTGTAGACAGGTCTTTTCCAGATTCCACTATCCCCAGCTTTGCAGGATGGGTCTTACAGTAATCCTGCTCAGTCCAATTCCCAAAAAACCCTACCAGAAGTTGTTCCTATCTCCTACAGAAAGCTATAAGAATGCAAAGGGCCAGGAATGTGCAGTTTCAAAAACAACCTTCCTGCAACTTTTCCAGCAGAAACCACCGTAAGCCAGCTAGTAGTGTCTCTACATTCACTTTAATACTTGCAAAAAAAGCTGAAAGATATTCTTGAAATATCATCACTATCACTTCTTATTTACAAACTCAGTGGAACATCGGTCAATCCACACCTGACTACGGATGAATTCACATCTCTATTTAAAAACCAGAAAACTCCAACTATAAACATTTACACTAAAATTAATCCAGCAAAATCCTGACAATTATTTCCAGATGGGTTATAAAAACAAAAGATGATCTCAGAAATCAAGCCTTGGTATAATCAAAAGAATATAATTAACTGGTTTTTACAACAAATACCACCTAAGGCAGATTTTTGGTACTTGGGTCGAACTCTGTTAAAGCCCACCACAAAGACTACCTTGTTAAACACATATGCCAAGACAACATGATAGTCACTTGGTGCCCATCCACTGGGCACAGAGAAACAAAAAGGTGGTGCTGTAATTGTACCTCACTTAGTTTCACATTTCAAAACACTGGAGTCAGCTTCAAAATATGCCATTCACTCCAAACCAGGAGTGCTGGGCACAGGGCTGGCTATCAGAAGACAAATTCCTCTTCCCCTCCCAAGCACTCTTATTCCTTTAAAACCAAGCAGGCTGCAGTTCAGTAGCACGTAGGGCACATTACGTGGAGCACAGCCAGTCTGAAACGTTGCAAGATCTAACAAGTCTGCCAATATGCTGAACATCTGAGCCTAGAAAGTCTTACCCACATTCACCAAAATGAGATGCAATTTTACATCAATATAAATTAGTCTGCAGCATCAGTAACATCTGTCTTTTAACCAATATTGGTTGAGGTTTTTCTTTGTGTAACTTTTTTTTTTTTACAGTCTCCTGATGGTGAATTCTGGCCCTGTTTCTACCACACCGTTACAGACGCTGCTCTGTTCCCCTGTGTAGTCCTTACTACGAACAACTTCATGTTTCTGAGCAAACTGTTAAGATACAGTGAACCTTTTTCTGTGTGTCATATGGTAAGCCACATCTTAACCCAACACCACTCTGCCAGTCAATTCAAGTTTATCTCATTCATCATGCCTCTCAGTGTAACGACAATGGAAAACTTCCCAGTCGTATTCCCAGGGATGTCAACAGCTAGCTACCTGTGGAGAACATTTAGTAAGCTGTCCCTGAAGTCTAAAATAAAGCATAAAGCCGCTGTTTGTTTTGAAATTTGGGAATAGGGAGCTGTTTTAGTGTCAGAATGAGTAGCATGACAGCAAAAACTTGCTGTGAAAGTTTGCCACTGAAGAAGTGGGCTGGCACGAAGTGCAGAAGATGCTTTTATTTAAATGAGGTTGGCTGCCAGCACCAGAAGCTTTCGCTATCAGCACTGCAGATGCCTGATATCATCTGTAACACACAGCAAGCCTGTTATGTTATTTTGTTGTCTGTGTGGTTGCATACATAAAAATAACGATAGTTAAGACACCCTCTATATAACACAACAGTCTGTGTGCCACTGCTGCTCTAATCAGGTATTCTAACCTGTAGAGATCTAGATCCTATCTTAACCATTTCTTCACCAGCCATAAATATTCAATCTCCAGAGAAAAATGTAAATTATGTGCAACATTTGGGGTGTGTGGTGTGTGTATCTCACTTTTGTCATCAAGTCTTGTAACTACAAAAATCCTTTCCATGTTAGGCTGAGCAGTCTTAATTTTTTTAGCATATTGTCAGTATTTAATTTTCATTTTTTTTTCTAAAGCCTGAAAATATATCTGTGTCTTTACAATAAACAAACCAACCCCAACACGCTACATACAGACTTCTTCAAAAGCTAAATATCTATTTAACACTCTGGTTTGTATGTGACCAAGAGGGACTAGGAAACAAATTGGTTTAGCTTCAGAAAAAGAGGTGTGTGGGGTTTTTTTATGAAGTTACCCTCTTTCTAATCCTGGTATTTCTGTATTTTCCATTTGAATATATTTTCCTAAGGAGTCTTCACCTTCCAATTTTCCATTTTGAACCTCCTTGACTTCCATATAACACCATAGTCTTCTAAGGGGTATGTGCCTTTTTTAAAAAGGATCCCTGCTCAAAACTCCTGTAGGTCATAACCCTATTGGCATGTTTCAAAGCCTGATCCCTCTCAGAGGCGTGCAAGCCTCTCCCACCAACAGAGAAACAGTGGTCCCCTGCTCAAGAGCCACGGGATGTTTTCAGAACCCCAAGCTCAAGAGGAAGGGGTGTATCACCTACGTACATTCCCTTGCTTGAGTTTTTACTGTACCACACAAAGGAAAAAAAGACTGTGCTGACAGGTATCAGTCCCTTGCCACCGTGCTTTAGAACAGCAGCCTGACACCACAGCCAATGCACAGACACGTGTACAACTTCCATAACATCACTATCAGCTGGAAGTAGACAGAGATGACCAGCCAGCCACTCCCTCCTCCCAGCCTCCTTTATGTCAATATCTCTTAACCTGGCTGTTTGAGTAATGTTTAACCATAAAACAGTTTTGAACATGCTCCAGAATATAAACAAAGGTGAGTAGGAGAAAAACTGAGAGCCCAGTACCAAGAATCACTCGCCACTTGCTGCTGAACCAGGTAACAGAGAGCAGAGAAACAAGGAACTGCTAAGGAACAGAATACAAGCACCTAGCGTTCATTTAAAACGACCACCATGCAACATTAAAGTATCCAGAATTGTGACCACAGAAGGATTTCAAGGACTGAATGCATCAACATTCTCGGTTCTCTAAAACAAACAACAAAAAAGAAAAATTAAATTGCTTAGAACGCCCACTTAGATGCATAGAAATAAACTACCCTCATTGATCTCATCCCACTGCCATTTACAATGCAGTCATCTCGATTCCCTTCTGTGTTGCTAATCAAGTTAAAATTAACTCCTCTCCTCCTGCTTACTGCACATGCTAGCACCCCAAAAACGAACACAGGGGCAGGATCAATCGTGGCTCTCCACAAGCAACGGCCCACCTTGCTTACGTGGTAAATACGTATTTAGGACCTACGGGTCCTCTCACAGGATTTTAACCATGTTCATCCTGGGGCTGGACAGCTGTTTAGAATGGGCAGCAGAGTAAGTAGCTCTTATAAATCTAGTTCAAATCTGAACACCTTCGAGTCATTAGTGGCCTCTACGGACCTCTAAAACGAACTGCATGAAAGTGGGGATTTCAGTCCTGTTAAGCCATTGTCCATCTTAGAAGAATCAACATCATACTTGTCATTCTTGCTTTGACAGAGCGAGGATGTGTCCTAAGCCAGCGTTTCCACAAAGCCCTGGAGGACTCTTCATCAGCATGGTGGCACTTAGTGAGGTTTGCGGCATATTCGGACGACACAGAAATTCATTTCATATGGTTGCCACTCTGACAACATTGGCAAAAAAATATACATACCATATCCTAGTGTTCAGTTTTAAAGCAGCTCCATTTTAGATCTCAATGTGATGTTTCAGAAGCAAAAAGCCAAATCAAAGTCAAATCCCAACCCTACCAGATAATACCCATTAAACAAAGCTAAAGTACAGATCAAATTGGCAGAACTATGGAGTAGAACAGAAGCTTAAAAGAAAAAAAAAAGCACTCTGTGGAGATAAATATTCTTCAAGTGTGTGCCTGACAGCAGCCAAGGTTTTATGCTATTAAAAAAAAAATACAATACACACCACAGTGACAAACAAGGTTATTCCATCCAGCCCCATGCTAACTCACTGTCCCACTAAGTTAATTCAAGCACACAATGAAAGGAAACTTGTATGAAACTAAGCAGGACGATACTTATGTCTGTATTCTGCTGTCACCACCCTTGTCCTACACCTGTCTCTCATGAGGCAGTGGCAAACTCTCCACTGTAAGACGGAAATGGCAGACACTGCCTATGGTCTTGGATCAGGAGAATACCTCTGAGCAGAACTTATGAGTGATGCATCTCACCTTCCTGTAGGACTTCTCACACCCCACTCTCCCCAGTCCTCGGGGAGTACTGCCAAGCCACAGCTCTCAGCCCCAAGGACGACACGCAGCCCCTCGCTGCTTCTGGACCCCTGGACCACGGCTACTCTGGCAGCACCGGGCAGTGAGTAGTAGTCAGTCTGCCATTCAGTTTGTTTCCTAGAGATGTCACAGAAATGGCAAATACTAGCTCTGTAACAGACATTTGCCCACAGTGTTTCTGTGCCAGAAAAGGCTGCCTAGTCCCTATTCAGGACATGCTGAGTTTTTTCCTCCCCTCCAAGACAAACCGTAAGATAAAAGCCTAAGTCTGGCTTCCATTCCACCACAGCAGAGACCACGAGTGACTCAGCAGAGCATGGCCACCACCAGCATCTCTCACTCCTTCCCTACTTCTGCGAAATTAGAGAGCCCTTCTGAGGTGTTCCAAGCCTCTGCTGCTCACACTCATTTTGGTTAAAACGAAAAAGGTCAGTATTAACTATTTTCCTTCTTTGCTTGTCTTGGCAGAACACTCTACTAAGTGTGTTTCTCCCTCAATCATAAACCACAATTAACACCTACCTCAGTGCCAAAAAAAGCCCCACCTGCACCCACACTCTGGGGAACTTCCCTATAACAGCTTCTACCAAGAGTTCTGTTTTCAATAAGAAATTAAGCAGTACACTGAGAATTAAATATGTAGTGACAGCACGGAACCAACTGCAGTGTCACAGTTGGCCTCTACAAGTAGCACTGGTTATTCATCCCCACACCTAACTCAACACCAAGCATTTTAAAACTTTGCTCAACTGTCAGGGAATTTCCAGCTTGCCACAGATCCTGCCCCTTTCTCCACAGAAATCTGGCCACTGCTGCCACAGGCAACATGCAAATTCGATTCTACCCCTATTTTCAAGACTTTTCCTTTATTACTACAAGTATCCAGATCCTTGGGAAATTTTTAAACCTTGGAGAAGGAGAAACTAACCACTGGAAAAGATCAGTTCATAAAATCTCCTAATAACCATCAGAGAGAGTCACTTGTTTCAGCATCTTTGTTGGATACACTAGAGCAGTTTAATTCTCATGTAAGTCTCATTTGCAATGCCATCAACTTTCTTCTAATGGGCCATTCATCACTGTAGGGTTTACTTTCAAGGAGTCAGCCCAATTCCTTGAAAGGTCTCAAGTCATCTAGAAGACTTATCCTTCCAAAGCTAGGGAACTACCTACAAACACATTAACAAAGGCTGTGCAAAACAAAATAACCCCAGTAAAGCTCAGGAAAAGATACCAATTCCCACATACATATGCCAGAAAAAGCTTGCAGGTGGGATGTTACTAACCCCTGAATTCAGTCAGGCTCTCTAAGAGGGCTCTAACATGCAGAGCATGACTATGATGTATTTTCCTTTGAGGCTGGTTCAGTTCATTTAGAAAGTGATTTGAAAGCGCTAATGTACTATTTATGTACATTATAAAAAACGATCCATATGGAGTCAGACTTTGCAAAATGTTCACTCAAGTCCGTTCCACTCCCTCTGAAGACATTTCACAATCCATTCAATACCCTGTAGAGGAAGCCAGGATTACTGTTTTAAAAGCAGCTTTGAGGGTAATTTGAATGTTTTAAAAGCTGACATCTTCCGGACTCACAGCCAAATAAACATCTGGGGCAACACAGAACACCTCACACAAATGTCTGCAAAGTGACATCCACCTGCAGCCTCCAGAAAACTGACACTGAAAACAAAGGTTAGAAGAGAATTCTAGGCACAACCGTCTTTCCTACTAAAGAAGAGGGAAAAAAAAAAAATTTCCTGTGATTTGGGAGAAGATGTACTGGACCAGCTTGTGAAAGGTCACCTAGCAGGACACAGCTAAGATGGCAAACAATGTAAAACAGTCCCAAGATTAAGGTATTTTAAATCCTTATGACTTATGACTGTGCTGAGGGGTTTCTTCCTTGAAAGGAGTTATCAACTACAGTGACAATGATTCTTGCAAAAAGTGACAGCACATATGTAAGTTGCTGCCACAGTGGTTTCATTATTTTTAAATCACGAAATTTTGGAGAGTTAACTCATCATATTACTGGCATATTCTAATGCTTCCCTTCCTTTGCTTCAGTATAATACACAGAACTAGGGAAATGTTTTACTTTAAGAGATGTATCTTACCTGGAAGCTTCATACACACTTCATAGGTTGCAATATCAGCTTTTTGGGGAACAGGATTCTAGCCCTTCACTGCTACAGGTTTTTTTAATAAAAACTCTTTTACTTGCAATGCTATTTGGTGGAGCACAAAGCAGAGTGAAATTAAGAAGAAACTGTGATCCACTTGGACAAGAGGATGCACCCACTTGTCATCAAGAGACCTCAGATTCAGAATTACTGTCCATCAGAACGTTTCCCAAGTTCATCCTGTGGCTCTGCTTGCAGTGAAGTGCTGATCTGGGACACTCAATTGGAAACAGGTCACATGCAAGTCTAAACTACTTGATTGAGCCTACTTCTAACAGCTGGTTTGCATATGCCTTGTTTACACAAAATAAAAAAAACATGCTAGCAACTTTTATTGAATCACTACAAATTAAGAATTCTCTCCTAAAAATTCTTATGTCTGAAGAAAGCTTCAGTGCCTGTCTTAATATCCCATAAAGTCAAAGACATCAGCAGCAAAGCATGTGCCAGCCTTTGACTTCCTTTGCAGGTCTTCCCAGTGCTAAAACAGTTTCATTACGGCTTGTCTCGTTAGACAGCATCTGAGGGAGCCATGGTAGAAGAGAGAGAGTAATTATACAGCTGAATGGACAAGACGGGAGGCAAAGCCACCCAATTGCCAGGCTTGTTGACAGTCAACATCCCTTTACGCACGGTGGGCAGGCGGCCAATCCAAGGAACACCACGTTACAAAAGCCATGAAACAAACAAAAGAAAACGATCAATAAATAAATAGCAGTTGGCACATCTCCCACACCAAGAGTCTACCCTTACTAGTTTGGGCTACACCTCAGACTGAGTATAAAAAGCAAAACCATTTTGGTCTACCCATCAGGGGAAAACAAAATTTGCTTTCTGTGTCTAGTCCTTTTCTCCTCCCACACAATCAGGATTTTGAGTGTTTAAGAGTCCATAGTTCTCATGCCCTCAAGAGAGGAAAGGCCTTAAGTTGCTCAAGAACAATTCCTTTAGCAAGTGCACAAACTGGCTCTGCAGGGAGTCCAGTCCTGCTTAGTCAAAATGTTGGTGGCTTCCGTATGTGGCCTTAAGGGAGACAGAAGATTAAAAGTTTGCGTGGGAAGACTTCCCAAGATTCTCTTTAACGTGGCACGAAGTAGAAGAAAGGGGTATGGCTATAACGTTATATTACAGAGAGAAGAGAAGGTGCTTAGACCACCTCTGCAAGGTTTTTTGTCTCCTCATTCTGTTCCAAAAGATGGAGTGGATTATACTTGAACATGAAAAAAGTCTCTTATGCTAAAAGATTCTTGACACAGGATAAGTAGTATCAACATGCTTAAAAGTCCTCTTCCACTTACTCTCCTATCCTACTCACACAGTGTACATTAACAGAACCAGACAAAGACTGTCCATCTTTGCTCCCTCAGCTAAGGCAGAGCTCCCAATTAATTTCCACCTTATTTTTCCCAAACTGTCAAGATGTATCAGATATGTAATTTTCATATTGTTTGAGGACATTTCAAGGAGGGAGGAAAATCACCAAAGTAAATTGCACACACACAACAAACGACAGCCCAAGAAATGAAACTCACTTTTAAATCACTAAAAATAGATTGGGTAGGGAGGAAAGGGACTATCAATCAAACCTTACTTAGAGATGCTGAATATTCAAAGAACACGCTTCTAATAGAGTGCTCTCTCAAGGCTGCTTGAAATTTTTATGATAAAAAATGCATGCGGACATGAAAAAAGGAACAGTAGGATAATGAGGAGCAAAATACACAAGACAGAAGTGGATACAGAGTATTAATTAGGCCATTAAGATCCTTAAATGTTTTACTGTCCAATAAAATATGTATTTAATAAAATTAAGTACCATGCAGAAGGAATGCAGACATGCATTTTACCGAGCTGTTCTGAAGAAACTGAAGATGTGAATTACTGGCAAAACACATTTGTGGACAAGGGTGCACAGGTATTAGTAAAATCTGTATTATGAAAACAAGGAACGTACGATTGTATAGAAATTTTCACTCACATTTACCTAAGTGAGAGATTCATCTGCTCTATAAGCATCTTGTCAACCTGCTTTCATAAAGAGTCTGCAGTCAACTGGAATAGGGACACTTATACATACTTGAAAAAACTATTCAGTGATTAATACTGAATTATTGACTGAAGTGAATGCATTAAGACCACACAATAATTTGTACTCACAATTAGTCGATTAACCAAGTCTGGAAGTACATTAAGATGTCTCTTCATAGCCCACATTCAGGAGACAAAAGACTGCTTCGACTTTTTTTGTCTTACAGATTTGTCAAAAAAAAAAATCACCACAAAACAACACCTAGACCTCTGGCTCCCTGTGTTTCCTGGTATCAATCTTGCAGTTTGTTATGTCAGGGCCCACCAACCACTTCAGATGCATAAACCGACATTTAAAAGCTACTTGAAGTTCACCAGTTGGAAAGCACTGCACAAGGCTCAGTGGACTTCGTAGGCATTTGCTGCCTGTCCTAGACACATGCAACTGTAAGACAGCAAAGACTTTAACCACCCAATACACTATGGACTATGCTCTACAGCACATGTAGCTCTCATACTTTTCTTTCTTTAAAGTAGTAATCCTGAAGTGGATATTCTAGCGCTGAGTCTGCAGCTTCCTAGATGCATGGGGACTGAACCAGAGACACGTAAAATAAAGCCAGTGTTAGGTATGGCTACATGTGAGAGAGGCTACTGTGAAAAAGGAGAGGAAAGAATCTGTACTAGAAGCAAACAAGATAATTCCTCTCCTTTTTCATTAACATGGCCAGCTCAACAGCATATGATTTTTCTTTTTTAAACCACGTTTCCACTTGGATGGGGAAGGGAAAGCTGGCTCACCCACATCTAACAAGCAGTAAGGCGAAACTTGGTGTGTTAAGCATTTCTGGTTGCGGTGCCCCTTGGCTCTGACTGCAGAACACCCAGACACTGCCTGCTCAGACACTCATTAGAGCTCAAAGGAGCTCAAAGTAAATTAGCACATGTCAGAAGAATTGATACAGAGCTAAGTGCTAGCAGAGAACCATCCCCAGTTAGATAGCCAGCTGGAGGAAACTGTCAAATCTCAAACAGTGGCTTAACAAGCACCTAACTGGCCTGTGTCCCCTTCGTTATCCCACAGTACTGAGTGCAACCCCCCCGCAAAGCGCAGCTGAACACGCACTCTGGGATTGCTGCAAAAACTTTGGTCAATAGCAGACTAATTACTACACATGGGCCAGTAATAAGGCTTTACTTGCATGGCATAAGTAGCAAATTCAAGTAGTTTCCTGTTCTTTACCAACATCCTGTTGCCACATCTACTCCTCCAGGAAACTGCAACACCGAGCAAGAGAATTTGGCATCCCGCAGAAGAGCTCTGATGCCAAATGGCTATCGGAGCAGTTACTAGGAGCTTGCTTACAAAGAAAACAATCACGTTAATCTGGTTGTCATTTATGCATTCAGTTATTGGGTGCAACACCGTGTGTTCCATTTAAGGATGGGGAAGCAGAAAAGCATTATTTTGATTTGTTACCAGAAGTCAAAACAGATACTCTGCAGTGAGGATGCTCACACAGCTGGCACCAAAACAACTAAGATATGAATTACCACAGATTTCATCATTTTTATTCCTGTTTTTTTGTAAAAGCAAAGACTTTCATGCTCATTCATCCTCTAGATTTACAGAAAAACACAACAGTACCAACTGGAAGAACCCCAGAGTCAGCTAAGCATGCATGTCATGATTGAGAGTTTGTTAACACAAAGAAGTTGCACCAGCACAACTTGAATCTACAGTTAAGCGTTTACAGCTGAGACTCTGCACAAGAATGTACAAGACAAGTGTGACATGTTCTGGTTAGATTAATCTTTTCATAATCTACACATCAGCTAAACTGAACCAAGCTTGATTTAAAAGAATACATAAAAGAATATACACTGAGCTTTGCATAGTATTAGTTTATATTCACAACCTGACTTAGAGCACAGCTATTTTTGACTCAACAAATCGAGCAGTAGTTTCATACAAGAGAAACTTTCCCTTAAACGTTTTAATACAACTCATGATAAATTGAGCTGCTTAGCCAAAAATTACTTAACATAAATTCCATAATTAAGATCAAGTAATCCTTTATCACCATCTCACTGTGCAACAAAAAACCTGTTTTCAAAGATAGTCTCTGAAATCAAACAAGAGCATGAAAAATGTGAGACGAAGCACTAAGCAAATCTTTAAAGAGTTTCTAGCCAGAGTAAAACCGCCATCCACAAGTCGTAGCAAAGCAAAGCAAGCTATGCATTTCAAACAAAGAACGAAAAAAAATCATTGCAAATGCAGATGATGCAATATTTAAGAAGTAAAACTACACGAGAAGTTATCACAGTCAACATCCACACGCAGCGTTTCAGAAACAACTAGTTCTGTAGTCGTGGTTATGTGGTCAAAGCGTTTCCTTAGTGGTGCACACAGAGCTTGCAGTTCCCCCCGAGATGGAAGGGCACCCGCACTCACACACGCCGTGATGGCATCGTCCTAACCACAAGAATGGAGGCCGAGTGGTTAGTGAGGTCATCAAAACACTGCGAGACATTGCGTATAACTCTGTTTTTATAGATTATGTAAATCTTTTAAACTCTAATTAGTACCTGGAGTTACTGGCTAACGGACTGTACAACCTCCATTAGAAAGGGAAATGAAAAGATTGTTGGATCTAGCTCTCAGTTTTCTGCTTGGTTCCTAAACCCAATTGCAGAGACAGCCCCACTACTCAAATTCCAAAGTGAACTTGTGTAATCACCACACAGAAAGATTAATGCATGCATAAAATTTTGTGGGATCGGCACCTTGATATGTGCTCAGAGCACTGGACCGTTTATTTTTTGTCAAGTTTATTAAGTACCTAGGAAAATCTCATTATAAAAAAATCAGCAGGCTCTTAATAAAACTTCATGTGCACAGTAAGTTTTCAATTTATAACAGGGCTTATATACAAATGATTATTTATAATTTTTTAACTCCACATTTTAATTTAATTTCATATATCCATACATTCACTTCCCTTACATTTTACACTCAAACTAAAAACTCCTTCACCGATTTCTTCCATTTCCTAAATGCTAAAAGAACTACAGGTTTAAAAACTTATTTTTACGCTCAGAAATCTTGTACTGAAAGTATACATTTACACTGGAAAACACAAACTTCAGGCTCCATTAATAGCACTACTGCAAAGATACAAAACGGTCACAGAAGCAATAAGCAAATATCCCATGAAATATTCACAGACAAGCACCATTTTCCAATCTATTGAGCTCGCAATTCAGAAAGTTTGAGTGCTATTATCCATTATTACCCACAGCTGCTTAAAATTCAAGTTAGCAAGCTTAACTTTCGACTGTTTCAGTTCCTTTGGTTCCAGGAGGGGTGGGATAAAAATAAACACTTATTTTAGTTACTGGAAGTCTCTAACTTGTTCCTGTCACTTCTTTTAAAAATCGAGCCCATCTTGAAGATAACAAAGAAAATTTTAATAATTCAGCATTAACCTGATTACATGGTAAATTTGAAAAAAATCACCATCTTCAGCAGGAAAAGTACTCCAGCTACTGGTTCCTGCTGTATCTTACATTTTTGCTTGTATCAATAGCTTTAAAAGTCTAGTGCATATCCTACTCATAGCCTTGACTTTTTCTCTTTTTTACAGAAAAAATATCCCGATATTTATCCACAGATTTCCAGCACAAATAAAAAAGAGTTTCTAGCAACCCTTAATTTTATTTCAAGCACTTATTTTTGATGTAAGTACTTCCGTAATTTCATCTTGATTTATATTTGTAACACCTGCTGTAGTGTGGCACTCAAGTTAATTAAATAGATTAAGGGGCCTTCGGCTGTACTGCAGGCCCTTCACTTCCACTCGTTTTGTTTCTAACTGTCATTAACCTCTAGGAAATGCCCTCCTTGTTGGTCATTATTGTTTAATTATACTTCGTAGTTATGTTGTCACATCTATGAAATATAATCTTCTGTAACAACACAGCTGTGAAATATGAGGCTCCCACCCGGCAGTGAAATTATGGTTACAGCAGATTACACATACACACAAAGTCAATGACTTTTCAAAGGCCCTTGATTTTGAACAGGTCTATTGTGTTAGGAGGTACATCCAGCCTTCAAGGAATGTCTCTCAAACTCTACCTTTTCTTCCCTTCCCTATCCCTCCTGACAAAATCTTCTGTAGATTTTTGGAGTAACTACTTCTAAACTGAGAAGAGGGCTTGTAACAGTGAAGTTTTATCCCCAAAAAGTGAAGTGAGAAGAAACCTCAGAAATATAATCTATGAGTCCAGGATTTGTTTTTTTAATAGACAGCGTGAATTACATCTGAAAGACACATTTTTTCCTGGAACCTTCTGCTTCCATTCATGATCTCATGATACACAAGCATCTACTTTGCTTGTAATATAACAGCAGCAGTGACTGCACTGCTCCAGAAGAAACAGGACTTCGCCTATTTCTGCTATCCTTTACAGGTGGAGGGAAAAAATTAAGAAAGGGAACAACTATTCAAACAGCTGGTTCTTAAGAAGATTACCAGCAAGAGTTCTCCACATCACTAGGACCTCCCATCTAAATAACTGAATGAAATAGCCACTAATTCCTGAAATTTAACATAAACTGTACATTCTGCTGGTATACGTAGAAGGTGTGGCTCTATGAAACAGAACAGTAGTGTTAACATAAAATAACATTCATTAAAAATTACAGTTTGTACTGTAAAGCCTGTGTACTAAGACGTATCTCCAACTTTGTCCTATTTTTGACAATATTAGTTGGCAAGCAGTAAGCATACGGGTCTCTCTACAGAAAAGAAATGGCACCAACTGGCACGTTGTTTTGTTTACTGGAGAGGGGTAGGGGAGGTGTGAGTGTATGTATGTGTGCATGTGTGTGGAATGACTGGGAGGGGACTGTCTGATTTTTCAAGAGTGGAGAGGAAAGCGGACAGGAGAACAGCTTAAAGCCTCAGTCAAGACTGTGTATACCCAGTTTCAGCAAGATTTTTTTTTTTTTTTTTCCCCTGTTCTGGGTTACAAACCCTTGACTGGCCAGTGGAAGGCAAGGAGTTGTTTACCTGTTCAAAGCAAGGGGGCAAATTCCTTTAGATTGATGCAAAACATTTCCCTACTCTAGAAGTCAGAAAGGGAGGAGCATCAAGTTTATTTATGTAGCTCAAACAGCAGCCAAGCAAAGAGGATGCCTTATTGTGCAGAGTTCATAACTGTACAACTCCTCCCTTTACAGAGATGAAGGGGGAAAATTGCCATTCCCACTCCAGGAGTCAGGAGCAAACGGAAAGGGAAGAGAAATAAGCAACCAAGTCGCTGCTTGAGAGAGTTTTTGAGCACAACGCTTATGATTAACCAAGCGAAGAAACAGAATGACAGGGAGGAGGGAGCTCGCACAGATAAACCCAGAGCCAGAGGGAGCGACAACAGAAATGCCCTGGGCTTCGGGTGGTCTTGTTTTACAAAGCACGATTAATTAAATAGACACTGAAGGATATCTCTTTTAGAAAATGAGACACGTTACGTTACAAACCAAAACGCCTCAGAGAGAAAGCAGCTAGGGAGTTATAACTAAATTACTAAGTACAAAACGAAGCAGCCTGCAGAGGAAATGAGTAATTAAAAAACCCTCCCCTGAGCAACAGGCTGGCGAAAGCGGGATAACTCCAGGACCCTGGTGCTGGAGGTAAATGGTACCAGAGCCAAAAACTGTCAGATGAAAACAGATGTTTTATACAAACAAGAAAAAGCCAAATGGAACATCGTAAAAACCCAGTCTCCTGCCTTTACAGTATGTTTTCACTCAGAGATGGCATTAGGCACAGTCTGCCTGGTACAACCTAAAGGGATGTACACAGGAATTACATCACCTACCACTTCCACGCTGCTGCCCCTGGGGTGAAACACTGCAGTCGTTGGACAGTGCTCAGCAACCATAAACAATGTTTTCAGAGGAAGAAATAGATTAACGTCAACCTCATTCTTCTTTCTACAAGAGAGTTTATCTAAGACACTGCACAGACAACCATCTCCCTGCTAGCACAGGAAACACTTCTGCAGGCCTCGTTTTCCTCAAGGAAGCAAAGACACCTTGGGCACCTCGTTGCCAGGGGTCCTGGCGAGCAACATCACCCCTGGCCTGCTCCCTCTTTTTTTCCTGTCGCCCCAGAGAGACACTGGGAACAACACCTAACTCGCCAACCCTAAAACAAGCACTCTGGCGAAGTGGTTTTCCAACTTTTTCCACTAGACCTTTTCCAGGGAAGACAAGCCCTGGGTGTTACAAGCTTTAGCCCACTGACAAGACCTCTTCTTCTCTCATTTACCCTTTAAGAGCCACCTAGTGGAACGCGAGCCTGTTGGCAGGCAGGCATGGAGGATGATGACCACGGGGGACAGCCCGCTGGAGAAGCATCCTGTGGCTAGAGGCTTTCGCTTTTTCCGTGGATGTGGTTCCCTCAGAGGGAGCAGCCCCAGCCCTGGTGAACATCACCCCCTTTCTCAGCCACAGACGGCAGCAAGGCCAGGAACGTGAGGACATCCCTCCCTGATGTTGAGGTGGATCCACTGGCTGGTCTTCCGGCAGACATCCCCCACCACCACCTCGGGCCCTCCGTCAGGTGAGGGTCCCTCACCCGCCGTGACCAACTGCCAAGTGAGGGGCTCCTCACCATCCCCTCAGGGTCTCCGTGGTCTGGGGAAAGCCTGAAGGCCACTTTCTTCAGAGGCAGCCCCTCACTGTCCCCTCAGGCCCTGTGCGGGCAGAGGGCGATCCCTCACCGTCCCCTTCATCAGCGGTGGCCCCTCACCATCACCTCAGCCTCTTCTCCCGGCAGTCCCACATTCCCTTCATGAGGCAGAGGCACTGTCTCCTCCATGAGGCCAAGGGACCCCTCACCGTCCCCTTCCTCGGAGGGAGCCCCGCTCCACCCAGACCCACGGCGGTGTCCCTCTCCGGCCCCTCAGGCCCTCCCCAGGTGCCTCCCCACGGGCTCTCCCTCCGGAGCGGGCGCAGCTCCGCGGGCCCCCGCCGCCTCCCTGCGGTGCCGCCGCCCCCGCGCCCCCGGCCCGGCCCGCGTCGGCGGCACTCACTGCGGCGGGAGCAGCAGGGCCGGGCCGCCGCGGCGCTGGAAGGCGCCGTCCACGAAGACACCGTTCTTGCCGAGGCAGCGCAGGTAGAAGTGCGGCTCCTGGAAGGTGAGCTGCAGGTGCCGCCGGGAGATGAAGCTGGAGTGCCCCATGTTGACGTCCACCGAGCCCTGCGAGGAGTTGCGGCCTATGGTGACGGCCGGCTGCCGCATGAGGAACTCGAACTCGCGGCCCTGCAGCCGCGCCAGCACCGGGCCGGCGGAGGCAGCGGCGGGCGGCGCGGCCGGGGGCGGCGGCCCGGGAGGGGGCGCCGCGGCGGGGCTGCAGGGCGCCGAGCGCAGCGCCAGCAGAGCCCGCGCCCCGCTGCTGTCCTCCCCGACTTCGGCCATGTTCCCAGGCAGGGAGCGAGCCAGCGTGCCGGCCTCCGGGGCGGAGCCGGCGGGGCGGGGAGCGGGGAAGCGGGGCGGGGCGGCAGCCGAGCCCGCTGCCGCCACCGCCCGCCTCTCCTCCCCGGCGGCACCGCCAGGCCCGGCCGCTCCGCCGCGGTTTATGGCGCGGGGCGGGCGCTGGCAGCGGGGGCGCGGCGCCGCCTGCAGGCGCGGGCGGGCGGGCTGTGAGGGCGCGGGGCGGCGGCCCCGTTCCCCGGGCGGTGCTGACGGAGAGACCCCGTCTGAGGGGACCCCGCCACCTCGGCCCTGGACCGGCAGGAAAACCGCTCTCTGTCGCCTCAGAAACTGCCCCCGCTGCGCTGCAGAGGTGCCCCCACCCCGAACCCGCCCTTTCTCGGGGCATCGCCCGTGTTCCGGCGGAGCCGTCCCGGGCTTCCGAACCGAATAACGCCGGATGAGACGGCGGCTTTGGGCCTCTTCATGTCACGACACCACCCACCCCCCGCAGCGTTAGGCAGGGAGCTAATCGCAACGTGATTGTAATAACCCTGGGCTGCTTGCAAAGGCGTGCCGGGGGGGAATTCATCTCAGATGCACGAAGGTGTGAATTAAAAACACCTATTAAGCATATTAACACTTTTATACTAATATAGTTTTTATAAATCTGTACTCATGTATACGTACTCATGTAGTTTTTCATTATAAGGAAGTGTGCGTAGGTTGCTTAGCTTGCATGACGTTATTTCTTACTTCAAATTATATTTTTTTCACGAGAGTTATTTATATTATTAGTTACTTATATGAATGATAATGGTCATGTACTTTGCAACGATGGCGTGTTTGTGGTTCCTGTATACTCTCTGCTGGCTAGATTATCCAGATTAAACAGGTAAAACTTTTCAGTATAGGTGATACTTTGTGAAATCCCTAATTGTTAAGTAACCAGAAAATATAATGAATTTGAAAATCTTGGGAAAGGGAGCAGTTGAAATTGCTTATTGCTTCGGCTCGTGTGGGGAATGCGGCAGCTCGTAGTGAGGCTGCTCAACAGCTTAGAGGAGATGGGGGAAAAAAAAAAAATCCCATAACCGGTCAAAAGTGCAGAGCAAATTTCAGCTCTGAAGACTGTAATTAAACGAGCTGGAATCGGTCCAGGACCACGAGGTTAACATCCAAGTTCCTGGAACATCTTCCCTGAGATGTTTAATGACTGCTGAGCAGTCGAGACCTGAGTTAGACATCTCACCTGAGACATCATCTTCAGTAAGAGTGCTCTTTGCCACCACAGTTCAATACCAACCGAGAGGAAGAAAGAAAAATACCATCTAACAAAACACCGATATCGCTTCCTACGCAGCGAGGCTCAGCCAAGCTGGGCCCAGCAGAAGGTTGCAGTCCCCAGGGCAGGAGAAAGAGGAAAGGCATCCCTGGAGGGGGCATGGGAAAGAGGGAGGTGGACACAAGACGTGGCCGCTTCGGAGGCCTGGAATTAAATTACAGCTGAAATAGTGCACTGGAACGGCAAGGAACAAGTAAGCGAGGTTACAGCACGCAGCAGCAGGATAACCTGGGCCCCGGTGGGGAGCTGCTCTGCCCACACTCGTCTGCCTGAGCTCCTCTCCAGCCCCAAATCGCTCAGCGTCAGCAAACGCTCATGGCCAGAACGTAAAATGTGGCCATCTGGTAGGTGAGAGCCGGAGTCACACGCTGCCTGATGTGAGAGCTGGCTCATGCCTTTTGCCTGTTCACACTGGGATAAGAGTGCGGTTAAGTGTGCTTAAAAAGGCACCCAAGCTGGTAGGCAGGTGTGTGGGAGCAGTTGAGGGGAGACTTCGTATCACAGCAGTGTCTGACCTGTCAAAAAAAAAAAGAGGGCAGCTCCGAAGAGATTTTAGTCCATGTCTAAGGCTTTTTCTAAACCCCAAAATCTGTCATTTGACCAGAAGGGCCCCAAAAGGCTCAGAATTAGGGTGAGGCTGTTACCAGACGTTGTTGGTAAATGTTTCCACGGCTGCATGGGAAAACGTGTTGTGGGCAGGCCGGCTGGCAAGGCAGGAGCCAACTGCCCGGCATGGGCAGGAGCAGGGCGGTGGTTCTAAATAGAGGAGTTGCAGGAAGCCCTGTGGCCCCGTCTGATGTGGGGCCAAGAGGCGTGTCGCTGCCAGGGCTGGGTCCCATTACTTCTCCCACATTGGATACAGGCTATGGATTTCTGCAGCTCCAGTCAGGGAATAACCCCAGGGCTGGCACGTGAGGCTGGCTGCAAAGATCCTCGCGCTGCTCAGAGGCTTCCCGAGCACTCGGAGCAGACCCGGTGCAGCCTCTCTGCTCCAGGACTGCGAAGCTGGGGATGCCAATGGGCACATCCACTCATGTCACGGTCACTCTGCAGTCACCAAGACACTCTCGTCGCACCAATCGGTGAAGATTCTTTTTCTAACAAGTCTTTTTCTTTCTGCCTAGACATTTCTTGAGTGGAATTTGCTGCTTAAGCCAGCACCACTGCCAAGATAAATCCCAGCCTCATGCAAAATGCGATCAAGCGGTGTGCAGAAACAGGATTCCTCTGAGCTGCTCAAAGGGTTGTGCTCAGCATCGTGTCTCACCAGCCTGTCTGCCTGCGGCATCCGTTCCCTAAGCTCCTGGCGCTGTGAGGAACAGAGGGCTCTGCTCGGCAGCCTCCAACACTCTGCTCGGCTCTAATCCACCCGCAACAGCGTCAGACCGAGAGTCCTTCAGAGAAGGAAACGCTTTGTGCTCCTCCAGTCAACTAATCCTGTTTAAAGTCAAGCCGGCTGCCCCAGCGTAAATGCCTCATGTAAATGCACTCAAAATTGTTTGAATTAAGTTAATCTCATCCCGTATGGCTGGATTGACTTTAAAGTGGTTCATTTTCCTCAGCAGGGTTTTAGACGGATATGTCTGCAGGTGTGGCCAAACCTCCTGACTCTACAAGTTGCCTGCCAAAATATTCAGATGTCCAGGAGCTGCCAGCCTGGTACCGCGAGCTGTGGGGAGCCGAGGTAGGGGGCAGCCCTGGCGGGAGATGGGGCTGGGGAGGGGAGATGGCACAGTCCTTGTGACATGTAGTGCAACGCTTGGGTGCTGGAATGGCACCTTGGCCATCCTTGGCCAGCTATGGGCTTGCTCCAGCCAGGACAGTGCTCAGGCACCAGCATGGTGCGATGCTGAGACCCTGTGCAAGCATGACTGCATGTGCATATACAGAAATAATCCCTCCTGGCACTTTGTAGAGACACCTTGAGCCGTTTCGAGATGCTGCCCTGCTCCGCCACGTCTGTGCACTAGAGGAACGTGAACTGGGAGGAGAAATTAAATGTTCAAACAAAGCAGCTGGGAAGGGGCCAGCGAGAGAAGAAAGTAGCTGGGATAGAGTTGGCGTTACTCAGAGAGCGGTGCAAAACCCGACTGCCCTTTGTCAAATATTTGTCTGGCAGTGTGGCATCGCTGACTCTCTCAACACAGCGATATACGGCAGGAATCTGTTTTGTGCTATCAGTTGTGGGCAAGTGAATGTAATGGGTTGTTATGGCCACCCAGATACCACCACATTGGGCAAACACAAATCTGGCAAAAACAGTGATAAAAGGGTACATTTCTGCATTTACCTGCTGACTGACATCTGCTTAAAAACACTTAGTTTCTGTAAGTGAAATGCTGCTTTTCTATAGCGCTTCATACGGCCGTTGCTTGCTATTCCGATGCATGAGACTGAACATATTTATCAAGCCCCAATTCAGCAAAGAAGCTGCCCGGCTTCAACACTGCAGGAAATCTGTTCTAATCCTGGACCAAAGCATAATTGGAAAGCAGCTTCGACAGAAAGGACCGATGTGAGCTGCACGCTGGGCGTGAGCAGCTCGATGTATTTACCCGGCAGCGAGACAACACGGTGATGCTCACAATGGAAGTGAGCCTGATGCGCACAGCCCTGACCTGGGGAAGGAGGAGAAGAGTAGTGAAGGAAAGCAATTACTCTAAGAAAGAGAGACTACTGTGTCCGTGCTAGCCCAGTCTAGCATTTCTCCTGAGCGTGGTGCAAATCTGGTGGGGTTAAGGGTGATAGGGTATGTAAACTGATGTAAAGTGAGCATCATTGGCAAGTGAGCAGTCTTCAGGACCTGCATCACATAAATACTTAGATAAAATACAAAAGGAGAGCAGCGCTCCCTCAAATTCCTGCCCAGCTCTCCATAACCCTTTTCCCTTCCTCCAGCTATCAAGTAGGTTTTAAATGTTGTTGTGGTTTTTGTCCAGGCTTATTTGAAGCTATGTAAGTGATGAGCAATGTGCCTTGTATCTGTGCAGCTACTTTCCCCAATGCACCAGTGCTTGGGAGCAGCCTCACTTCTTTCTCCAGCTGGGTGGGTTTTAATTCTGCTTTATGTCTCAGGGAAATCACAGTGCTGTGACACAGGAGCAAAAAGGGATTTGCACTTATATGCGTCTGATAGGATTTTCTTCTTAACCAAGCGGCTGCAAGAAGTTAAATAAAATTCATTGTTTTGAAACATATTCAGGTGCATGATAGTATCTGTCTTACACACGCACTTGCATGGTGTCTAACCCAATCTCTCGTGGGATTTCTACCTGTTTTCTCAACTCTGTTGCACGATTTGTGCTTTTATCCCTGATCCTTACATCTGTCTAGTGACGACCCTCGGCCCTGATCTGGGGTACCCCATAGAAATCTGCCTGCCTGCAGCGGCTGCGTCCATGACACGGATCTCTGACCAGGAGAGCCCCTGCAATGCTCGCAGCGGCATTGAAGATGTCATCAGCTGCTGAGGGTGTGGGGAGCCCAGCGGAGCCCTAATCTCATCTGGGACACCCATAAATACCCCTCCTCAATCAGAACAGCTTTACAAATCTTTCACAGCGGCTCTGAGCCAGGTTTTAATCCAGATGGCCTGATAAGAAAGGGTTTGCCTGTGGAGGAGGTGATACATTGATAGAGGAATTCTTTCTTTTCCTGCACAGCTTTTAATCGGCAAAAGGTCGAAGAAAACAACAGTGAGTCAGAAATGTGGTAGGAGCACTCACGGACTCGAAAGCCCACAAAGGATGCAAACCCACCATTTTCTTCCTAACGCCAATAGGCTGCTGTGCCGAAAGGAGGAATATTGGAGACAGAAAAAGGCGTGCAGACAGTGGGACCTAGCACAAAGTGAGCATCCTGCTCGGTCAGGGCTACCTCCTGCAAGGTGCTGTGTGCTTTGTGCTTGGTGCTGAGCAGCAGCCTCGGTGCCCGACGAGATGGGGCTAAATGAGATGCTGCATCTGTTAGCTCCCTGCCCAGAGCAGCACAGCCTGTAAAGATTGTTCTTTCTATAGTAATGAATTTTTTCATTTTTAAATCAGCTGTGATCCTGTTTACTGTAAACTCCAGTATGCTGGAAATGTTTCTGTCACAGTTTATTTAGATTTCACAGGGATTTTTTTTTTCAAATCACACATATCAAGAATATATTTTCACAGCAAGTTCTCTGAAATATAATAAAGACCTAGGAACATCTGATGCCCAGACTTTGCCGTTCCCTAAGATATTATATGATCTGCTCATTCCCCATGCAGAAATGCTGTCGCTTTTCTCAAATCCATGCCAGAGCCTGTCTGATGTATGATAGCCCATTTTGGAAAGCCTTGAACAAGACCATTTGTCGTTGAGATAATTTTACAAAAGCATTGCCATTTCATGGGTTGCAGTTAAAATAATTCATAAAATGTACCCTGGCATGAGCACTTCGAGGTTTAAACTCACTTAGCTAACTTACTTTCATTGTGACTTGAAACTTAGACCTCAGTGAAATACACAACACAAGCCAGGTCTGAATTATTTGCTTTAGTTGTTTTTCAGTGATCTCATTTTCTCACTCTCCATCAATGCAAACAGAGAAAAAAAAAAAACCAACACACGAGCTTTTCAACAGCTAAAGCCAGCTGAACCAATAAGTATAAAATCTGATATCAAACACGAAGCATTTCAGCCCAAAAGGAATATGGTTTTGGACTTTTATGAGCAACTGTGGCACACACTGCCTGTCGCTGCTGAAAACAAGCTCCGTGCGTTGTCTGGAGGGTGGAAGCAGCTGATGTTAAATACATCAGGCTTTACAACCTGCCTGAGAAGATAGAGGAGCCAGTAAAGTTACAGAATTTGCCCTGTATTATTACGAAACATTTAAACAAGAAACACAGGACTTGCATGTTGACCGTCCCAAACCTTATATCATGATTTAGACCTATAGTGATATATCATGATATAAAGCCAGCATAACGTGCTGCCAATACCACAATGGTCACGCCTAATCCCGACTTCCTTCCTGTATTTTCACAGGCAGAAACCACACAGGGAAGGTCAGGCAATCTGGAATCCATGACCCACGGCAGGTTGAGTGTGTAAACCTGCCTCCTTGCTATATCACCTCTATATCGTGAACATCTGACCCAGCAGCCTGGACCTTGCATTATCCCAGGCATTGGGGATGGCTGCATTCAAGTGCTTCTTCAACAAATTCCGCCTCCAGAAATGAACCAGCTCCTTTTCTCTTTTAACCAGCTATCACCTATCAACCTGCTGGATCAAGCTGCATCCAAAGCAGCGTGGCTAGCGGGTCAAGGGAGGGGATTCTGCCCTTCTGCTCTGCTCTTGTGAGACTCACCTGCAGTACTGCATTTAGCTCTGGGGTCTCCAACATAAGAAGGACATGGAGCTGTTGGAACAGGTCCAGAGGAGGGCACGAAGATGTTCCAAGGGCTGCAGACCATCTGCTATGAAGACAGGCTGAGAGAGTTGGGGTTGTTCAGCCCAGAGAAAAAAAGGCTCTGGGGAGACCTTCTAGCAGCCTTCCAGTACCTAAAGGAGCTACAAGAAAGCTGGAGAGGGGTTTTTGAAAAGGGTGTGTAGTGATAGGACAAGGGGTAATGGCTTTAAAGTGAGAGAGAGTACATTTAGGTTAGACATAAGGAAGAAATTTTTTACAGTGAGGGTGCTGAGGCACTGGCACAGGTTGCCCAGAGAAGTTGTGGCTGCCCCGTCCCTGGAAGTGTTCAAGGCCAGGTTGGATGGGGCTTTGAGCAATGTGATCTTAGGGAAGGTGTCCCTGTCCATGGCAGGCAGGTTGGAACTAGGTGATCTTTAAAGTTTCTTTCAACTCGAACTGTTCTGTGATTCTATGATACCAAAAGCTTTCCTTCCGAATGGGAAAAAAAACCCACTGGGCCAAGCCATGCCAGCAAAAAGGGAAAGAGAAAAGGAAAAGGCCTGGATTCAGCCTTTCTCACCCTGCTCAGGGCTTCTGGCTCAGAGAGTCCCAGGGATGCACGTACACACTGGACACCCTCCTGGCTGGGATAAACCTGCAGGAAGGACGTGGTGGCTCATCTTCATGAGATTTTGTTTTTTCTCAAATAAGGGGCAGAGGACCGAGGGCAGAGGTGAACAGTACGGTTCCCCAACACAGGTCCAACCGAGGTGCCCAGGGACCCGTGTGGGAACAGTCCTGGACTTCAGCTGCTGCGTAGCATCCTAGTAGAGGAAATTTGAGGTTTCTGTGACCTGTTCTTGGGTTTGGTTGTCTACAGGTTATCCTTCAAGTAGGGACTACCAAAGGCACTTGTAAACCATATTTACTTTCAGTGGGTCCTGAGCATCCTTTAGGATCACTGGAGCATCTCAGCAGGAAGCAGATGCTGGGGAGAGAATTCTCCTGCAAATGGCCTGCTGTTTTGCAGACACCTCTAAAGCACTGAGCAAACCTAACCTTTGATTATATTTCCAGCACTAATGCTGGTTCCCAGTAAAATCCTGAATTAAGTGTGAAACTCTTTCCTTTTCCCATTCCGCGCTCCCATTTCCAGTTGGCTGCATTAATTAGATACATTAGTGTGAAAAGGGCATTTGCTGTGAGTGCTGGAAAACCCTGGATTTACAATCATCATGCATCACTTTAAGGGCACACTGTCGACTTTAGAAATAACATCTGCTATAAACAGTTTTACTTACTTACATTACTAATAATACCATATAGTATTAAAAGTGAAAGTATTTTAAAAATCCAATTTATTTGTCCTTCAGCTTGGCCAGTGAAAAAGTCAATGAAATGGGTCTCACTTTTGTTTAGAGTAATTTTCACTTACCAGTTCCCTCATGCTAATGCTCTTGCTTTATGGGCAGTAAGGGATGTGTTTACCTGCTTAGAGAAAAAATGTGGGCACCCTAGAAATTGAAATAACAAAAAAAAATCCTCCAAAATAGGGAAAGAGAAATTGGAAAGCATGAAAACATGTCTATTGATTTTTTTTTATAAATACATGTTTTACAGAAATGAAACAGTTGCTGAATTTAACTAAAGGTCATTCTTCATCAACAAAATAATAATCATGTGAGAGTTTAAAGGTTGAATTGAATTCAGTTTATGTTAGCAAGAGATTACTATTATGGAGAAATCTTTGACAAAATTAAGGGTGCTGTTTTTCTTTTTAAAGGTAGGATTTAAAAACCCCAACCATTAAAAGTAACTCAGAAAGTTTGGGTCTTAGACAAAGCTTGTATTAACTGAACTGAAAGATAAAAATAGGAGCTCTGTAGCCTTCAGAAACATTGACATTATCCCCAAGGTCTCGTTTATTGCCTGGGTTATGTGTTTGTTTGGGGCTAGAGAGGGAGAAACCAAGGGAATGTGATTTGAAAGAGATTGATGTGTTTTGGTACCTTTATTTTCCATATGGCTTGGAGCGGAAAGTAATTTGTGGGATGTCATCTCCCACCGGCCACCTTCCACCCACCCGCCACTCCGCTCCCCATCCCATCCTCGCTCACCATCTGCACCGTGCCAGTGTGCCGAGATGCCCACCAGCCACCCAGAGGGGACCCTGCAGTCAGCCCACGGTCCCTTCAGCCCGTTTAATTCCCAGCATCAGTCACCCTGGGGTGCAACCTCGGGCGATGGAAACAGGCTTCCCTGGAGGCACCCAAGGTTAGGATGGCAACAGCTGGTTGTACTGAATCCTTTCTGTCGTGTTTCAGCCAGAAGTTGCTTTCCCTCATCATTTCTTTCCATTAGATGTTTGCTCAGAAACCTGGCTGGCGGCAGCTGGTTCCTGTTGGAGGTGCCTGTTTGGAGCCTCCCCACGTTCATGGATACGTGGTTGTGTTGCTGCAGGCGGCTGATGGCACGGAGACTGCCCCTGGCAGCACGCTGGCTCACGGGCTACGATGCAAGACCTTGTTGCTAAATGCCCGTCACCATAATTGGGTATCTTGTTTTTTTTCCCCTGTACCCTGGCTGTAATAAATGGGAGTGATGCTGTCTCAGGCTTCCTCCGTGCTTCTCCTGGAGCTTCTAGCTAAAATTCAGCATTAGCAAAACATGCCTCTGGAATAAGACCTCATAAAATATTGTTAGGATTGCTAGGCAACCCGGAGGCATGTCGGGAGCTGAAAGGAGCCTAAGTGGGCGTAGCGAGCCTGCGCTGGAGTCTCGGATGAAAAAGAGAGGGTATTCGTTGTGCCTCTGTGCAAGCAACACTTTGCTTTTGATTTTCTTTTGGAAAGAGGTTGTGATACACCGCTTCTACGCGCACAAGAGTACGTTTCTGTGTAATTGTTGGTGTGGTGGCCTCTACCCTCAGATTAATCAGTTGGATGAGAAATGCACCTATCTGGGGCTTTTCAATACTGATAAAAGTAAAATGAAGTATTTGCAGTTAGGAAAATACCCGTATTCCAGCAGCTTGTATCTTCCAAGGGCTCCTTTGGTGAGAAAGAGGGGCCATGTTCAATAATAACTTGTTTTATGTGGCCACAAAGGTGTTGCCTCAACCACTGCAGTGGTGCTTAATGCAAACCGACTCTGGAAGGAAGGGAAACAAATAAAAAGCATACAATTTATTGGCAAGGTCTAACACGAGTAATCGGCTATTTGCAGATACATGCACAAGAATAAAAAGAAAATTGAACTGGGCTTGCAAGAACAAGGGGAGGAATTACTGTAGGTGTAAACAGGGGAGGTTTACTGCTGATTTGCTGCCCCTCTGCTCTGCTCTTGTGAGACCTCACCTCAAGTACTGCATTTAGCTCTGGGGTCCCCAACATAAGATGTACATGGAGCTGTTGGAGCGAGTCCAGAGGAGGCCACGGAGATGATGCAAGGGCTGGAGCACCTCTGCTATGGAGACAGGCTGAGAGAGTTGGGGCTGTTCAGCCTGGAGAAGAGAAGGCTCCAGGGACACCTTCCAGCAGCCTTCCAGTACCTAAAGGGGCTACAAGAAAGCTGGCGGTGTGGTGATAGGACAAGGGTGCAGGTCTCATGATACATATTTCAAAACCAAATGGTCCAGGCCAAAGCACTCGACACTGCCACATCGTTCCTCTGCCCCTCCTGCTGAAGGATGCTGCTGGGCTCTGTGGAGCACAGGAAGATTCTCCTGATTTAGGGCTCCTCAGCTCCTGCGACCTCCATGTCCTTTCCTAATTTCATGGGGCAATTTTAGAGGCATGTGAAATCGGGCCAAACCTGGGCTTTCTCTTAGTTTTCTCAGCAAAACTCGCTCTTCAGACTACACCGGAGATGTGCTGGTCCTCGGTGTTATTTTCGCAGTTATTTTAATAAAAAATGTGGCAGCTGGAAGTGTAAGAAGGATGGGAGCCATGCACCTTAAGAAATTGTAATTGCAGACTTGGAGCAGTGCTAAGAGTTAACAGAGAGATGTTTAATCCAATTCTCAGCTTCTATTTCAGGATCCTTTTAACTTTCCAAATCAAAAAAAGGAAGAGGGGAAAAAAAAATCTCCATCACAGTGCAATTTCTTAAGCTTGTTTGCAGCCCAAAGGTGAATTTTTGTGCGTGTGAGGGGTTTGAAGAAAATCCATTCAGCTGTTTCAGAGGTTTCAGAGCATGAAAGCAACATCTGGTTTAAAAATCAAAAATAAAGAGAAATTCCCTTTGCTCATCAGAGTCAAAATGGGTTTTGGTTTCACGCCTCTGATTTAGTATATATCTTGAGCTGTCCCCTGGAGAAAGCTAGCCATTTCTGTATTGGTTTGGAAGGGATAAAATTGTGTTGCAGACTCAAAAAATAAGGCACAGCCAGACAGGAGAGCAAGTGGGACGCACAGCCCAAGCTCCTCCACTCCCATCTAGTCCAACACAACGTGGGCCATGGTCCCTAAATCGCCGATTTAATTCATTGCACTAAGGTTTCTCACAGCCTCTGTTGGGTGGTGTGTGGTTTGTTTTTTTTTTTTTGGCTTTTGATTTGATTTTTGCAGTGCTGTTTGGTGCGCTATAGATGGCAGTGCAGGATGGAAATTGCAGACCCCTTTGCTCCTTAATACCAGCCCTGGGCTGCGATGGCTCCTGCAGCTTGTCCCGGCAGAAGAGGCCAACCTCAGATCGCTCCTTTCTGCAAACTTCACTCAGAGTTTTGCCTGGTTGTTAATAACAACGCAAACATGACCCCCGGAATTTACAATGGGCAAAAGTGACAAGGAAACTCTCTGAGAATTAAATGCTGCTTCCGAGAAAACGCGCTAATGCTCAAAATCCACTGGCAGATTGGATGTTTGTGTTGCATGGCGTTGCAACATAGGAATATTTTGCATTTCAATGGGAGCAGGCAGGTGATTTTCCGTACATTTCTCAGTGCAAGATCACATTTATGAAAAGCCTCTGCTCATGCTGGGGTTCTGCTGCTGTAAACAGAAGTGTGCGCCTTCTCAGCGTCCCATCGGTATTTATAACGACACTGAACCTACCCAAATGTAGTTCTTTGCAGCAAGTTTTGTCCATTTTGTTCGCCTTTTGTACAATTTCCTGGAGTTCTGAGACTAAAAGTAAGAAAAGAAGCAAAATCCAAGTCAGTTCTGCGATAGGAGCTGCAATGCTGGCAGGAATAGGGATGCTACCAAAGAGATCATGATGGGAAGTGAAGAATCTCATAAACAATTACAGCAAGATGCTTTTGAAAAATCCCTCCAGGTATCCAGCTGCATCTGTTGATGCTTAAATACCTTCAGAAATCTGGCCACCAGCCCGCTGCTCAAGATGCTAAAAAAAAAAAAAGAAAGAGAAGAGTAAAAGGCATAAGAAAGACACATTCCTTTTGTCATTGCCAAAATGAAAAGAAAACCCCAACTTTTTTAATGATTGGGGTGGGGAAAACTGTAAACAATAAATGCCATGACAGTTGTCCTTCTCTTTGTTTGGAAAATGAAGCTGGACTGGGATTAGATACATGCAGACTTTTTTGTTTCACCTCCAATGAACGGTCCGATGAAGAGCTCCCCTCCGCCTGTGCTGTCCTGGAGCTGGATGGATGAACCAGCGCGGTCCTCTCCGACAAGGAGATATGCAGCACTTTTCTCTTACAGGATTTTAATGTGATCTCCCACATCCAGAGGATTCAAATGACAAGAATGAATGGCAGTAGCCAACCTCATGGCTTGATATTCTGATGAAATGATGCCCTGGCACATCCATCACACTGTTCTGCTGTCAAGAGAACTCCCAGCTCTGGAAGATGAGTGTGTTTTACGTTGCTAAAAAAAGGGGGAGGTGTGTGTGGGGGGCGGAAGAAGCATCTGTCCTAAAGCCTAACTACTCCATGAATGTAATGTTGAGATAAGGCACAGCCAGATACACAGGAGCTATGGTTCAGCTCCAAACAGAGAGGGCACAACTGCGCCAGGCTCCATCTGAAGGCACGTGTGTGGGGTGAAGCCCGCACCGTGTGCAAGCGCAGACCTTGACTTTGCAGAGCACAGCAGGTGAGATGAGCCGAAAAGACTCAAGGAAGATTCATTTCTTGCCAGCGGCATACATAGACTTCTTGTGCCGATGCCTGTACGTTCACCTTGCAGAAGCAGATGTGGACGCGAGTGAGGGGGAGTGAGGTGTAAGTGTGAGCGTGCACCGAAGCACCACGGTGAGGATATTTGCTAAGCACCGGCCTGGGGAGATGTGAGGATGCAGATGCTGATGTTGCCCAGGCAACACTCACTTTTGCAAGGTGCCCCTTTGTCTCTCCTGACTTTTAAGTATGGTGTCTTGCTCTAAAATGCAGATTCTCCAAGCTGTAAATAAGACTTATTATCTCCTAATGCTCTTTCCTTGTATCTTTTCAGAGCCTGTTACCAGCAGCACTGCTTGTGGCTAGGTGATGTGGGAAATTAAGAGCAGCTCCACGACGGTGGCTTGCACAGAGTGGGAGAGGAGATCTCCGGAGAGAAGCACAGGTGAGATGTGGTGCCTGGGGCGATGGGTGCAGGACACCCTAAGCTGCATTACCCACCCTGCTGAGCAAATGTACCAGCGGAGAGCAGGATTTAGGGTAAGGATGAGCCTTTACAAAATGCCTTGAGCTTATCCTGCATAAAGTCCATATTCCAACTTTCAGAGCCCCTGATAAAGTTGCGTACTGTGTTGCTGCCGTTGCTCTGCACTAACTGCAAGGCTTTGTACTGAGAGCGTGAGGTTTAGCGCTGCACTGTCTGTGGGCTACATCCGTGTGCAATAACCAGTGTTTGCCCCTGCCATGGTTTAACCACGGTCAGCAACCAAGCCCCACGCAGCCGCTCGCTCACTCCCCTGCAGTAGGATGGGGAGAGAATCAGAAGAGTAAAAGTAAGAAAACTCATGGGTTGAGACAATGAGAGTTTAATAGGTAAAGAAAAAGATGCGCCTGCAAGCAAAGCAAAACAGGGAATTCCTTCATCACTTCCCATGGGCAGGCAGGTGTTCAGCCATCTCCAGGAAAGCAAGGTTCCATCACCTGTAAAGGTTACTTGGGAAGACAAATGCCATCATGCTGAACATCTTCTTCCTTCTTCTTCCCCCAGCTTTGTATGCTGAGCGTGACGTCATGTGGTGTGGAATATCCCCTTGGTCAGCTGGGGTCAGCTGTCCCAGCTGTGTCCCTTCCCAACTTCTTGTGCACCCCCAGCCTCCTCGCTGGTGGAGTGGGGTGAGAAGCAGAAAAGGCCTTGGCTCTGTGTGAGCACTGCTCAGCAGTAAGGAAAACAGCCCTGTGTTATCAACACTGTTTTCAGCACAAATCCAAAACATAGCTCCATACTGGCTACTGTGAGGAAAATTAACTCTATCCCAAGCAAAACCAGCACAGCCTCCTCCAGACTGCTTTGAAACTTCAGGGCCGATGTGTCCCAGGAGGTGTTGGGGACAGTCAATGTTTTCCCACTGTGTCTCATATCCCAGGACATAGTACCATGGTTGGCACTAATTGTGAGACACTGATCCCGTTATTATGGAGCAAAATTAACAAGTGTTGGAAAGAGCACAACAAAAACTGGCTGAACAGTGAACTTGAAATGAGGTGGAAGTAATATCTACTGCATACTGGAGGCCCAGATTTGCTAATTGGACATTGGTGAGGTAAGTAAGGTGGAGCGAGGAAAGGAAGACATCGCAAGAGGGATGAAATTACCCTTCCTGCTGAAAGGGCAGGCAGGAGATGTCCGGGATAAATACCCTCTCTGCACCTCCCAGCCAGAAAACAGGATTGAAACGCAGCGAGAGAGGAATTGCAGCGAGCAAGAAACCTCTGCTCGAAGCGGGGAGGTGGCACGGGAGGAAGCAGGGCAGGAACGAGTGCCAGCGCGTGGGAGATGTATTTGCACTCAAAGAGATGGGGAAGGAGGAATGCAGGAATGTAGGACGAGCTATCCTGTCTAGTGTAAATGTCCTCTTCACTCCAGCCTGGGTGGCTGCCACGATCCCCAATCCCCACCAGTCCAAAAGCCCCTGCAGTCAACGTGACCTGCCCCGAACCTGGGGCAGAGCAGGCAGCAGCCAACTCATTTTCACTGTTATGTAGCGTTTGGGCGCCCTATTTTGCTGCCTTCCCTTTGATGCAACGAGCCTGTGGGGAATAAAGCTCAGCGGGAGATTGCTTACGTGGTTTCTAACCCATTAGTTTCTTTTATTGGCTGTTGCCTCAACAAAGAAAAATAAAAAAAATAAAGCAGAAAATCAAGGAAAAGTAGTTCAAGGTGTGAAGAAATCACATGGCAGGAAAATATATAAAACGTTATTGGCTCTGTCCCCCTTGGCTCCAACCTCAATCATCTCACCATGCTGTGCGTTTATCCTTCTATTATTACACATAATGACAGGGAAATTTTAGCCAGTCCTATGCAAAAAGCCAGCCTGCTCCTCTTCCCTCCCCAACGAGAACCATCCTGGCTTGAGCTTGCATCGCTTGGCATCTGATTTCAGCCTAGCAGGGTGTTTCAATACCAATAAACATCTTGTTTTCATGTGAAGAGCTGTTTCAGCTACATTCTTTCCCATCTTTTGTGAGCATCCAAGGCTCCGTGTAAAACTTTTTATTGATCACATAAATAGCAGCTCTGCTTCCCTACAGGCCCCGACTTCACAAAGTGTTTTGATATCTGGAGAATGAAAGGTTCAATAGAAAACCAATTCCCTCGACTTCCTGGGACTGTGAACCCAGGGCTGCTGGTTTCTCCTCTCCTTGGCAGAGCGTGGTCCGGGGAGGAGGCGAGGGGAGAAGGGAGATAAATTTTTCTCGTCCTGAATGTGTTCAAGGCAGTTTATACCCAGGCATGCAGCTAGTCTGCAACAAAAACAGAAGAGAAGACACTGTGCAAGGAGCTGGGAGGCCAACATTAATCGGTCTGAACACTTCCCAAAATACTGAGGAGAGACCTAAACCTCACAACGTTGAGCAGGAAGCCTCCCAAGCTGCAGAGCACGAGTGGCTTTGCTGCTTACGGAGGGCGGTGTCGGTGCAGCGGGCGGTCATTTGCAGCACTGTCGTGCTAAGGAATTCTCTGGGGATGGGGTGCCCTGGCCCCACTGGCAAGAAGCGGCTCCCTTCGTCCCTGGAGAAGCTGTCCCGAGCCACCACGTCTCCAGAGCATGGACCAAGACCTCTCCCTGCAGCTGTGTTTCTCCAAGGCGCTGCCGAGAGGTGATGAAGGATCGCCATGAAATCCCTGGCCTGACACCCAGACGAGGTCCTTCCCAGCTGTGTCCTGGTTGTCAGACCCACTGAACTGTCACCTTTTGTGCAAATGAGTGGGAGCAAACACTAAACCCCTTCAACTGCAGCCATGCAGAGCTCGCAGGGAAGAAGATTAATGGGAGCTACCAGGGAGCCTCATCAGTCCTTGTTCAGGAATCAGAAATCCCGATCGAAACCTGCCGTGACTCATAGCTATGTGCTGGCACAAATTCAACCTCGTTTGGATAACGAAGGGCAGATCCTGTTCTAAGCCGTGTTATAAAACCTTCGTGACTGTGTGTTTACTGTAGCAGGCTAAAAGGTCGCTGGCAACTTTGCTGACCTTGCAGTTGGCAGCGTGTGATGGCCCTGGAGCACGCAAAGCCGTGATGGTGGCTTTTGGAAGAGACACGATGGCAGAGGCAACACCTGAACCCCTCTGCAGCTGGAGGGTCCCGGCCCAGCCCACCAGACCGGTGATGAGCCACCAGCAGATGCCCTGCATCAACACAGTCCTTGGGTAAAATAAAGCTGCCTTCCTCCATCCGAAGGTCCGGCCAGTGGTGGCAGCAATGGAGGGCACAAGCGGAAAGATGGAGAGTTTCCCATGAGATGGATGGGAGGAAGCATCTTTCACAGGTGTGAAGTCTCTCCTCATCTCAAATGCTACACTCTCAATTAACGAGAGCGATTCAAACAGCAGCAATTACTTGAGACCTACAAGCCTTTTGAGAAGGGAAGATTTGAGGTGTCTGTGTTCAGCTCTTGGGGCCAAAGAACAGACTTATCTCTCAAGGTCCTACCAGGTCCTCTGTGGGGACCTACTAGTAAACTGTCCTTGTCCATGGGGAAAAAGATCCAGAAGAATTTGCAGGCTGGAATTTGGTGGCTGAGCCAAAATCCAACCCTTGTTTCACCTCAAGTACCTGATCCTGATTACTCAGACAACCGCTTTTTAAAGCCTCATCTACCGGATGTGACGGGGTGGGTTACGTTTTTGTTTTGCTTTGTTTTGTTTTGCGTTAGTGATTTTTGAGATTTTTTATAGCCTTTCTTACGAGGAAAATCCACTTGCAAATGTAAAGGCGAGGCCTGTTTCCACACCAATGTTTTGCCCTCTCTGCTTCTCATACAACTTTATTTGCAGGTTGGTGATAATGAGAACTCCACCGCTATTGATTTTGTGAAAAACATATATAACTTTGAAACACTGTAGATATAGCATGGACTTTGGAACAAGATAAGAAGAGGTAATCACATTCACAGCCTCTGCAGCCTTTTAATTAATCTGGACAGCAAACTCTAGCTGTAGCCCTAGAACAGACTGACTACCTCTCCTGAATATTCTCATTTTCTACAGAAGTGTATAGATACTCGAGGTAAATCAGCACCCCACAGGGATCTAACTCCTGACACAATATTTTTATAACCGACAGGAGAATGGACGTGGCCCTGCTTCTTTGAGGCCAACTGCTGCACAGCTTTGTGGAATGAGCTGGAAAACAGAGAAATATTGGCTTAACTTCTGCTAAAATAGCTAACGGTCTCTCTTTCTCAGTACAACCTTAAAATGGAGCAAAACAGTTAAGCTGTGAGTACGTACCGCAGGGGGAGAATAATAGAAATCAGAAAATGAGAGGGTTACAGTCCAGCTTCCCAGTGATCTGATTTAGGGCCAAATCTTTTATTCTGGAAAAGCTCATCTCTGTGCGTTGGTCCTGGGGTTTGCACGAGACAGTGAGGCCCCCAAAATCCCCCGTCGTCTCCTGGGGATGGTGCAGGGAGGAAGAGGGGGTTGCGCCAAGCCGGTGCCCTGAGCTGTGGTCTGCAGAGCCCATCGCTGCCTTCCTCCTCACCCTTAGCTCCGATGAAATCGATGGGATTAAACGAGCACAAATGAGACAGGAGCTGGCTCCTTCGCTGCCGTGGTAAGTCAGCGTGGAAGCCGGCCTCGATGCATCTATCTAAAGCTCTGTATTGAATCTCAGCTGACAGCTCCAATAATGATAATAGATATGGCCAAAGCTGCTTTGTATTTTCTTTGGAGGAGGCCAGGTTCCTCCTTCCCGCTCGCAGACAGGCTGATGGCGCCGCCAGCTCTCGTCTCCCAGGCATTTGGAGAGTTCGATAAGCAAACCACGCTCCTCACCCTGCCAGAGCCCAAAGGGATGACAAAGAGTGACCTGACTACCCAGCACAGTTAACCCAAGCCTTTACCGGGGTTTTTGCAGGAATCCCTCTGGGTTCAGAGCCTTGTGAGCACCCAGGAGCATCCCAGGCTTCACTTTTAATTTCACCTGAAACTTCCCTGGCTTGGTGTAACAAAAGAAACAGTACCATTGGGATGTCACAAGTACATCCTATGAACGTCTTCTCCAGGAGGAGGCTGCTGCTGCAGATCCAGCCAGCTCCCAAGAACAGAGTGCCAAGCACACAGTGCTGGCACGAGGACGCGGTGTGTGAGCATAGCTATGTCTGAGCACGCGAAGCCAGGCTCAGCTAACCCAAAGCCCAGTGATATAAAGTCAGGCCACGTCAACATGAAAGGCCACAAGAAAAAAAAAATAAAAATCATGCAGGAAAGTTAAAGTATCTGGACTTCGTTATGGCATTATCCACGCACACATGCTGAAAATCCCTTCCGACACTTTGCCCCTGCAGCCAGCCGTGCCGTTAACTGTGCCCGAGCACCGCAGCGGGTTTAGCAAGGCTTTACCCTGAGCTGGGGGTCAGGTAGCAATAGAGCAGCTCAGGGATGTTTGTAAAATCAGGGGAGATGAACCCTAAAGGAGAGGGCATCCCCTGTGTTTGGGGAGCTAAGTCAGCAGGGAATAAATTGGGCTGCCTCTGCAGTAAGTGATGCTTCAGGGAGGTATAAAGCAGGGAAGCAGCCAGGGCACGTGTGTCCGTCCCTGTGCGGGGTCTCCGGCACGTTCTGTCTTCCCCGTGTTTATGCTGGTGACTGCAAGCTCTCCAGAGCATCATCAGGTTTTATGGCGTGTACCCATTATTAGTGCTTCACAAGTAAATAATGTCATATTTCACTGTTTATTGCTGAAAATGCACAGTAAAAGGCTAAAGCCTGAAAAGTGCAGAAAATAATTTATGTGGGAGGAATGAATTTCCCATCATGTCAAACCGCTGCCAGAATTTATCACAGTGCCCTTCAATTTGGGTCTCTGTCCAACATTTTAAAGGTCTGTCTTTGTCATACATATAGGCTCAGGGAAGCTGAAGGTTATTGGGAAGAGTGGGAATTGCTGCTGGTGCTGGAGTGAGAGAAAGTGTACGGTGAGGGCTCCAAAGGGCCCTTCCCTCAGTTAACACGGAAAATTAATGATACTGTGGCCCCCAGGAACCATCCTGCTGAAGGGCTGAAACGGCAGGAGGTTCAGCACCAGCTCCGGCAGCTGCTGAACTTCACGTTATTTCTGCAATTCTTCTTGAAATGCATAAATCAGCACAGAGGTGGATGAAAGCCACTGGCTGAACTGTTTGTGATGACCAATATCTCTTAATTAGGGTCTGATTCTCACTCTTCACTCGGACACTCAGCACCAGTAACTCAGATCACAGATGTAAGGACTTCTCCAGCGTATAAGGATTACAGGACGAGGTCATGAAACTTCGGAAAAAGGTTTTGAAATCGCTTTCCCTACCGCTGCTTTTTCCTTGAGAGCCCACCGCGCTGCTGGGCAGGAGCGTCAAGCAAAGGGAATAATTGTGTTTTAAAGCTACTATTTCTGTCCTTGCCATTTATATGTGTCTTGTCAGATTTGCACCTGAATTCACCTCCGAGGCGTCGGTACCAGCCAGCTTGGAACTGCAGCTGGAGCTCTCCGGTGAGAGCACACCGAGCTATTTTCTAAAATACACTTTTCTCTAAATTAAAAGAGCAGCAAGAACAGCCTACAAAGCTGAGGGCAGCGCAAGCATCCTTGCTGCGGAGACAAGCTCTCCGCTCCTCAAAGTGACTGAAAGATTTGGGGCTTTAGGGCTGGAGATGCCCTCATTGGCCAAGCCAAGGGTTTCTTCTTGCAGCCAAAGTGCCTCCTTCCAGGAAAGGGGAGCTGGTATTGATGAGTCAAAAGTGAGAGGGGCACGAAATTGCATAAAAGCACAGGAGGCTCAAACAAAAGTCCTCTGGTTTGGAGAAACTAGATACCTAGTTTCTTGGGAGCAGTGGAAATTTTTCTGGTAGGACCTGACCTCTCCCACACCTCAATTAGGGATTTCAAGGCTCAGGGATTTGAAATAGCGTGACATAGACTAGTGACTGGTTAAATGTTCAACCAGGGAAAGTGCATGGAGAGAGACGTTTTTACACGCAAACCTGAAATAAACTCTTGTGACATCCCAAAGGACTTATTCAGACAAGCTTCTGAGTTCAGATAAGTCAATGCCAGGGGCTCTTTGATCCAGGGTACAGGCTACCAGGTACTTAAAGTTCATTCGATCTCTCAGACTCATTTCCGATCTGCAACAGTGATGACACAACTTTTTTTTACTTTTTTTTCCCTCAGCATAACTATCTTACCATGAATGTGTACTAAAAAGGACTTCTCACAGAGTGATTCAAATAAGCCTGTATAGCTGAATCTACCTAAATGCCCCTGTATTTGGCTCATGTAGATAATTTTAGGGGCTGGTTCTCAAAATAATCCCATTTGCATTTAACAAAAAGACGCTCTGACTTAAAGCCGAAACTTTCAACCCTGAAGAAATGTTGTTTAGAAAACAGAAGAGAAAAAGGATGTATCAGAACGCACTGATGTGACGCGAAAATAACCTTGAGATAATCCTTGTCTAACTTTACAGGTAGCCAGAAGGAGATCGAGCAGCTGACCAGAGGGAGGGGGGATGAGGGACCAGCCATTTGGAAACACTCCTATTTAGGTGAAATGCATTAAAAAACAATCATCTTTGTTATCGTGTAGAACCCTTTCCATGAAACCAATGTGCATGACAGCCCTGACATCGACCGCTTTTGCACGTCTTCATGGCAAGAGGCTGCCTCATCTATCCCAGTCCACTAAAGAACGACGGAGAAAGCAAATCCTCCCTGCTCAGGTGATGGAAAGGCAAGTGATCTGGGATCTAAATGCACACTGAGAAAGGCTTCTGGTTTCTTTATTACAAATACTTGAGTCTCATGATCCTTACCAACTAGCATAACTACAACCACAGTGGAGCTGAACCTTCTGAGATACAGTCAGAGCAGGTCACCCTGTGGAAAGCTGCAGCGGTGGCAGAGAATACGACTGGAGACATGACGTTATTCCTGCCCTAGGCGCAGTGCTTTGCATAACAAAATCCTTATACTCCGGATGGACAATTTGATTTGTCACCCTGTAAAAGATCCAGCACTCTGAATGAGTCAAGTGCGCTGACTTCACTGGGCTGTGACATACTAACGCAGAAGTCTGCTCGGGGGATGACGTGTGTAGACACTTCTTGGAACAACTTTACCAAATTTATGTTGTAACAAAGCAGCACTCACACGCAGTTGCCCCATCAAGGAATCCTCCCTAAAATATTCAAGAACGAACATGATCTTGCTCCTTGTATTGGAAATACATCTCTTCTAGTGTATATTTGTCCAGGGTTGCTGTTGCAGCTCACTTGTGGGATGTAACCTTGTCTTTCATTGCATTGCAGGTAAGAAGTCATGTGCAGAGCTAGCAGGGTACTTTATTTTTTCTTAACTCATTTTATAAGGTCAAAGTGAGAGAACCTCAAACAGACATTTGTATTGGATTGGGCAAAAGAATGCAGTGCTCAGAGTTAATTAGCTCTTTAGGAATGTCATTTCTTAGAATGAAAAGGAATATAATGATATATTGTAAAGATTATGAAGGAAGATTGGTATGTATCAGGGATATTACTTTAACTGAAAAAACCTCAGAAAAATGTCCTAGTTTCTGTGTAGTTCCAAAGCTCAGTATATGGAACAAAACATCCAGGGGAATTAATTACTTTTTTGTTGAGGTTTTTTGTGAGCTTTTTAAATCCCGAGGAGACCTATGTGCAGGAACGCTTCAGTCATCTATACACAGAACTACATAAAGTATCATTAGAGACCCCTCCAAATACATCGATTTTTTTTTTTATCCAGCAGCAGTGTATCAATATTTTAACTACTGACAACAAGATGTAGACTTCATTGTGAAGTATTTTCCTGTGGGTAACTAAACCACTGTGTATCAGGGAAAATAAATAGTTGCCTCCTCACATCTTCTGCCTATGCAGAAAGTGAACTCCTCACGTTGCCCTGGCCGAACAGCATTGGTAAGAAATGTAATGTACTACTCCCTTCTCCCACCAGCAGCTGTCTTATCTAGCCCCACTTCACATTGTCTGAGCTTTTTTTCTTTCTTTTAGCCCCATGACGGGAAGACTCCTGAGCTTTCCAGGCCAGGACCGTGGTCATTTCCAGCCTCGCATTTATTCATGGCTGGGTTATACCCATTTGTCCCTGCGCCAACATCATAATTGGATTAAATAGCTTTTCTACCTGGCATTTATCTCATAGCAACCACCTTCCAGCCCAGCCATCATCTAGCCAGACTAAACAAACAAAGGTTTTTGGGCACAGGTCTCCAAGGGGGCGAGAAGTGCCGTCAATATGCTGGACATCCTCCTAATTGGACCCCAGTGAGTGGTTATGTTCATGCACTGGGCTGCTCCAAATTGGGTGTGGAAATGAGCTCCCATCCCAGAAGATCTTATGACCAGAAGCTATAAAAGTATACCTTGAGCAATGAAGTCATAGAGTTTTTTTTTCTCCACCTCCTATCTGGTTGTTTTTTTTCTGAACATCCTTTTTAAAGTAGTTGTTCAGCCAATAGGGTGTAAAGTCTATTCCTACAAGTCTCCTGGCGTACAACCAGCTGATACTATTAGCACTGTTGACTTGAAAAGGAAGTTAGGCACATCTACACTAAAGGTCCTGAGATCTTCCACTGGTTTGTTTAATTAATTTGTCCTCTTGAAAAAAGAGCCTTAATTATAAGATTATTTTGTTCCTACTTCTATTTACGTTAAACTAAAGGAATGCACTTCCTTCAGGCCAAAGTAGTTTTGCTCCTAACTGTCCTTCTGGAATATCTTAAATTACTTATCAACACTGATCCATTGCTTGCCAGTTTGGTGTTTCTCCAGTGCAGAAATCTGCCATCTCCCATACAGAAATTATTTGAGCTCTGCAAGATTAGTAGCAATTTTTACTATCTATATCCAGAGAGTTTAAGGTACTCCATAACGATATGATTCCCCAGTAGTATTTATATCCCAAGCAGCACTGCAGAGTTGCTACCACAACCTGGGAATCTAAAACAAATCCCCCCAAGTATCTCAGGAGAATCTCTTTCATGATCATATTCAAAAATGAGTTAGACCTAAAGATTCAGGCTTATCCAGCCTGGCCCTCCTCATGCCCGTGCAGTTGTTTTCATCATGAGCACAAAATGTTACCCATTGTGCCTTTTTTTTTTTTTTTCCCAATAGCTCTTTCTCTTCTCAACTGCTCTTTCTTCTCCACACCTGTGCCCCAGTCATAAATGCTGTTCCACAGTGTTTTTCTTACCCTACATCATTTGGTTTCACAGCTTGTGGAGGAAATACATGTTCTTCCATTGTACTGCCCAGCCCTCAGTCATTATTAGACAAGAAATCCCTCCTGCTCATCACACCTCGTTCACAACTTGGATTAGGAGCACTCCTTTCATTACGCTGCAAATGACAACGCGGTGTTATTTTGCTTTCCTGAAAGCCATTAATCCGTTAATCTGAGCTACTTAGGGCCATTAGAAATGGAAAAGCAGCTCAGTTCTCTTCTGAATTTGCTGCAAACTCTGACTTTTTAAACCTCTCACCCTCAGACTGTGGCTGTCCTGGGAGCATGGTGGCAACACGGGAGTTACCATACGGTAGCAGCCTAAATGATGAGGGTAAGCGTTGTGTATACACCGTCCACTGCACGTCGTGTGTGACACTGTCGTCCATGAATGAGACTAGATGTTCACTAGAAGGGTATAATAACTTTACCTCCATCTGGGCTTCCACCTTCTCAAGCCCCTGAGCAGTGGATCTCTGCCAGCAGACACCTGGGATGCTGCGTTCACCGAAACCCGTGATGGTCAATGACCTGGGTCATTGACTTTCCTCTGGCAGGGATTAATCATGTGAGATTTTTTGTGTGTTTTATCTATCAGTTTTTTCAAGGGGATGTTGAGTTTTTATTTGTTTGTTTGTTTGAAGTCAATAGGCACAGTCCATTTGGCAGAGATCATAAGACCCCAATGCAAAAAACCAGCAACAAGCTTTTGCCCCTATTTGGTCTTTTTACAAGTATTTCCAGAGACTATCCTTACCCTTAAAAATGACCCAAACAGGGCAAGGATTGAAGTTTATTTTTACCGACGATGGAGACCCCTACAGCAATTCTATTTCCTGAATCTACTGTATGAACCTGTTTCCCAACACGGTGAGTCAGGAACATTTGATGTCCAGTAAATTCAAATTTCAAGACTATGTCAAAATGTGCAAAAAGGAACCCTGGAAAAACAATCACTGCTGTGACAAGTTCCTGAATGGGAAAGCACCTATTTAATTGCAAGCTCTTTCAACATCCCTGAATGAAGCAAGGCAGGACTCGACAAAGGCTTGCATAACTACATCATGAACTTGCCTGTTCATGTCAAACTAAAGTAGACCGTGTTTATTACAGAAAAATCTGCTACTTAATCATCTCTGAAGGTCGTAGCAAAGGTCAGGCAAAGGTGAAATGAGATATGAATGCTGCTGAGGTAAGTCAGATGATGGCTCTCAGAACATGTCTCGTATTTCCATGTGGGCTGAAACCCACTTATCAGTCAACCCAACATCAGTTGCAGCAACATCCTTGGAGACACGAGGCACTGAGATGCTAAATATTTATAACACCCGGTTATTAGTACCCAGTGCAGCCAGTAAACAGCAGCTGTGCCAGCGGGAAGGGAACTGCTCACTTTAGTTCTGAATGAAGCCCTAAAGGTGCTGTAGTGTAGAAAGCCAACCGTATCCTGGGCTGCATCCAAAGCAGCATGGGCAGTAGATCGAGGGAGGGGATTCTGCCCCTCTACTCTGCTCTTGTGAGACCCCACCTGCAGTGCTGCCTTCAGCTCTGGGGTCCCCAACATCAGAAGCCCATGGACCTGTTGGAGCAGGTCCAGAGGAGGCCACAAAAATGATCCGAGGGCTGGAGCACCTCTGCTGTGGAGACAGGCTGAGAGAGTTGGGGCTCTTCAGCCTGGAGAAGACAAGGCTCTGGGGAGACCTTCTAACAGCCTTCCAGAACCTAAAGGGGCCTACAAGAAAGCTGGAGAGGGGCTTTTGACAAGGGCATGTAGTGATAGGACAAGGGGCAATGGCTTTAAAGTGAGAGAGAGTAGATTTAGATTAGATATAAGGAAGAAATTTTTTACAGTGAGGGTGGTGAGGCACTGGCACAGATTGCCCAGAGAAGTTGTGGGTGCCCCATCCCTGGAAGTGTTCAAGGCCAGGTTGGGTGGGGCATTGAGCAATGCGATCTTGGGGAAGGTGTCCCTGCCCATGGCAGGGGGGTTGGAACTAGATGATATTTAAGGTCCCTCCCAACCCAAACCACTCCGTAATTCTATGATTCTATCCGTGCAAACCATAGAGCCTTCTGCCCTAACGTTATGGCCACTGACAAACACAATCCAAGTAGCCCAACTTTTTCTCCACCATGATAATTTTCTCTTAGCACGTCTGTACCTCTAGGATGCTATTCCTTTTCTGTACCGTCCTTCCAGGAGAACCATCACAAAATTTGTGTTTTCCCTTTGCTTGTGTCTTTTTGCCAACTGCTGCAGAAGGGCGGGTGCTGTTTTTATTCGTGAGCCATAAGCTGGTGTTTTGGAAATGGTGGTGCTGCTTACAGTTGTGGAACGACAGTATTTCTCTTACAAAACGCCTGGCCACAAGCCAGCAGCCAGGGTGGGCTTCTAAAGCCTTTATAGGGAGCAAATTCCTGCCTTTGTTAGAAGCTGCTTCTGACCCATCACAGGCAGTGCTTGCTCTTCACGACACATACAGAAAGAAAGATATTTTAAACAAAATCTTAAATTCTGTCAAAGTTAATTCAGCTGCCAGAAAAGATCTTGTCATACAGCACAGGAATAACCTTTTCACTTCTCGTTCCCTTTTGCAAACCAACTCTGACACCTGCTTTGGGATTTACCTTTCATCGTAACTTGGTTTTATTTATTTTGGTGGAGGAGTCCAGCAGCATTACTCAATTAGAAGTCACTTATTACTTACTATTATAACAGAGAAACTCGCCAGAATGCCTGGCAATGTATATATATAAAATAATTTGAACCTGAAACAGTTCAGCCAGGCATTTATCTATCACATGAATCACATTTTTCAGATTAGCATACTTTGCTACCTCTGCCTTCTGCTCCTCCTCCTTCGTGACAGAAGGACAGCCCCTAAGTCATATGACTGCACACAGAAGATTACATATTGCAAAATGCTCCTATTTCCCACAGATCTGGGACAAACACAATTGGGACAGAACTCAAAGCTGACCAGAGAAGAACCAAAATGAACCTTCTTCCCTTCTTCTCTTTGGAGACCTGGGCCCTTTTGCTTATTTTCGTGGCCCTCCTGGTAGTGTGAGTAAAACATTCTTTATTGGTTCTTTGCTTGTGCCACTTTCCTATTCTTGCTTCATTTTCATGCCACTAGTCTGCCAAAGAGCAAACAGGTAGGTGTGATTTCCAGATTTCCAGCCTCTAACACGTGATCTTGCTCAGAGGTTTGGAGTATTCCCGTGCGCTGTTACGGTCTTGCTGCTAAGCATCAAGGCAATAATCGAGTAACAAAGGTGCCAGGCATTCGTTACCAGCAAGGTACTGGCTTCAGTGAGGATTGTGATCTGTTAAGCTGTTTTCAATGGGAATACAGGCTAAGGAAGGCTGTGCCTCCCTGGCTGAGGTTGTCCTATGGAGGGGATTAGGCTGTAGATGACCCTACTGCATCACCTGCAAAGGTGGAGAGCAGCAGAAAGGCACCAGAAAAAGAGCATTCGTAGGATGAGTTTTAACTCCTCCTGGCTCCTTCCGTAGTGCCCAGGTAGGACACTCCATGTGTGGGCACCTGGACCAGGGGGGATGCTTTGGAGAAGCTGGATTTGTTGCACACCTGCAGTGACAGCACCCCATGACCGCTCCCACCGCCTGCTCTTGCTGGAGGAAGAAACAAGGTCCAGATCAAGGTCAGCTCCCTGCTCCTGGCTTTTCAGACAAACTCCATCAGGCAGAAGCGTACCCCGCTGCTTTGGAGAAGCTGTGCTAGGGAGAAAATGCTTTTGTCCGCTTTGCTGCCGCCGTTGGGCGCCGTGGCATAGCAGGGCTGGCTGAAAACCCCCTTCTGCTGGGACACACCGCATCTCCGCTGGCAGCCCCTGCCAACCAGGCTGGACTGACAAACTTTGTAGTGTTGACAAGCCCTTAGGCAGAGACAGCATGTTGCTAGCCATAAACCTTAATGATTAATGCGCTGCACAGGAGCACAATCCATTTGTCTGCCCTGGCATTGCTCCAGCCGCAGCGGTTCAGTTAAGCTCTGAAACTTTCAGCCCTGTTTTTCAAACCCTTTCCTGTGATTTGGAGTGCTCAAAAGCCTGTTTGGGGTAGACTCTTCAATCCCCCCCCCCCTTATTGACTCGAACCCTCATATTTCAATAACTCCGTGGCAATCTGAGATGGCTGGTTACCACACTCCCACCTTCAGCAGCCGCTTGCAATTTTGTTGTGGCAAAAGAGAAGAAGCCCACATCCCTGTGCTCTGATATCTGAGCTAAAAAGAGGAATTTCACTGCCCAGTAGCACAGGGAGGTTGTTCAGATGCTTCTTGTCCATCTGGGCCAACGCCGTTCCCGTTCACACATGAAGGAGCATCAGGCATTTCTGGTTCACGTCCATGGTGAGAAGTAGTAACGATTATTCTCTGCCTTTACACTGAATGGTCCTTCTCAGCCTGCAGAAAACCATGGCACATTTTAGCCATAAAAGCGTTAGACTCTGTCTTCCTGGCCACGTTTCAAACAGTTTAAGCCTAGCCTATGTTCCTATAGCATTGCTGGGCTTTGTAACCAGCCCAACCTGGCATTTCCTGGCCCCCCTGCAGCCCCAGCTGCCCTTAAACGTTGTGAATGAGAACCCACAAACACTTTATACCTAGTACTGAATTAACCTTCAACAGAAAAGGTTAAATATTGACAAACTGAGCTGTGTGAAATTCTTTCTGCACCTGCAAACACCCCGTTCCCTGCTTTTTGCCCGCTCTGTTTGGTCCATAAGATGAGGTCCACTTTTGCGCTCTGGCAGGACCGATCTCATTTGAGGTCCCCCGGATTTAGGAAAGTATTACCAATTTCAAGGGAAACCCCTCTAAGTCTCTTGAGAGGTTGCTGCTGTGCGGCCCAAAGAGCATCTCTGATAACATCCCTCTGCCAAATCTCTGCAGTTTTACATCCCTTCTGCAATGAACCGCTCACTTGGGAAGCTGCAGCTATTAACTAAACCCAAATATTCTGAGGGAGCTCTTTCAACATGGCCAAAGACAATCTTCAAAGGGCTGCAGTCCAGGCCCTTGTTGAGAAACAGAAGGCCCCGAGGTAGAAGTAATAACTTTACTGCTGCCAAAAAGGGTGCTTCAGAGGAAAGAAATCTGCAAAGCTGTCAATAAAATCTAAAGAGAAAACCATCAAGACGAGGCTTCCTGATGCACCACTGAGCTGACGCTGGGCTGAGGGGAGGCAGAACAATAAATGAAATTAAAGTGCAGCTTGACAAAAGCTCTGTTTGGGACATAACTTCTGGCGCTGCTTTGATTCCTCTTCAACAAAAACATGTAAGCTTGGTGTTCCTTCTTCCAGCTCCCTTTTCTGCTTCTCGTTTGGTCAACAACGAGCTCCTCTTTTGACTTCTGCTGAAGGCTTCAAGGTCCTGTATCCAACAGAGAACCTATGCCTTTAGGAGACGCCTGGTTTTAGGTCACTGTGGTGTCCCTGAAGCTCTGTGTGGCAGCAGCCAGCCTTGCTGGGTTTATTAAGTACTTTTTAAAGGGAAATTTTCATTTGGGACACTTTTCTCAAGCTCCCGGACTGACCTCCTCTACTACTTAGAGCCAAAGGGACATCGCTGCAGTCTCTGGGCTTAGGAACACTTGCAGCCCCAGTGTCACGGTGATGTAGCACTCGATTCTCTTTTCTGTCCCACAGATATGGGACCTGGCCGTTTGGCTTATTCAAGAAGCTGGGTATTCCCGGGCCGAGACCTCTGCCTTTCTTTGGGACGTGCCTGGAATATCGCAAAGTAAGTGATGGAAGCCTTCCTGGCTCCAGAAATACCCACCTTTGCTCGTACAGCTGTAGCTAAACAGATACAAGGCGACGATAAGTTATCTCCAAATGCCAAGCTCTGCTCCAACGCACGGGTTGTGCAAAAGCCAGTGCGGGGTAAGGGCTCAGCAACACAGAGCACGGGGCTCTACCTTTACAGCATCTTCAGATGAGCTCTCATGGACGGCTGATTTACAGCTGCCCTTTGCCAGGGTCCTGGCAAACAGCTCGTTCACAAGCATGATAGATGTTTATGCTGTCCTTCATGATGTTTTTGGAGAGGAGGAGGACTCAGGAGGTAGCTCTGAACATCAGTTTAGGGTTATTCCTCCCAACCCATCGTTTCCAACATCATCCCCTGTGCTGCGTCTTCTCTGAGATAATTTTATTTTCCACAGGGTTTCTTGGAATTTGACAGTGAATGTTTCCAGAAATATGGGAAAGTCTGGGGGTGAGTATGAACCACTGATCTCTTCTGAAGGTAAAACTAGAATTCATACAAAGGGGAGAAACAATTAATTAGGAAAGGTCCCTTTTCTCTACCTGCACCCCTGATGGTCCCAGCACAGTTACAGCAACAACAGGGCGCTGCGGTGGCTTATGTTAAAGCCTGATGATTGCAGCGCTGTGCCACTGTCATGCCATATGGAAATTGCTTTGACCTATGCTTAAAAGCTGTTTTAAAGTTGATAACAAAAGGCCCTCACCTGCTCCTAACAAACTCAGCAGCAAAACTATTTACTTAGAGGAGAATCTGGAACTGGGAGGTCGAGTTCCTCTGGTTTATCAACAGCAGAGGAATGTGAGTGAACTCCCAACAGCGAGTGAAGAAGCAGATTCAAAGTCTACAACTTCCTTGTGCCACTGGCTTTTATCTCTGCTGTTGTAACTTGGGCTACAAACGTGCATATCCTCCATAATGCATTCAGTGGTCCCTATGGCAACTTTAAAAAACGGAGTCTGGAAAAGGTATCTTTGCATAAATGGGGAAAGTGTGTAAATCCGCTTAGTCTACTTCTGTTTCAGGAAAGCATTCAGAACTGGCAGCTTAAAAAGACAAAAACAAGGATCGAGTTTCATCTCCAAGGATATTTCAGTGCTGTCAGCCCAAGTCTCCAGACACCCAATTCAAGAGCCTGAAAGGGGTCGAACAAGTTTCCTCCTAATACTGTAATGTGTTTAAGTGCCTGGAAAACCACAGGGAGTCAGGGGAGAAAGTGAAGACACTTGCTTCATTTAGTATCTGGTCCTTTGAGGGACTGAACCCTGCTCGTTTCCCCATGAATCTGGAAGGTGTTTAGCCCCATTTCTCATTTACAAAACCAGAAGGGAGAAGGCCTAGGAGTCCTTTTCCATCTCTAATTTCTATATTTCTAATACTTGGGCATCTGCAGAACAGCAAGGCCAGTGACAGAGGAGCGTTTAATACATTTTGTTTCATGAGCATCAGCCAAGTCTTGCACCTCAACTACCTGTGGTTGTTTGTCTCCTCTTCTCCCCCCCTCCCAGGATTTATGATGGCAGGCAACCTGCGGTGGTTGTCCTGGACCCCCAGATCATTAAATCTGTGCTGGTTAAAGACTGTTACTCCACCTTCACCAACCGCAGGGTAAGTGCAGAAGCATCGTGATGTACCACAGAGTCCAGAAAAAAAAGAACAGGAGGAGATGAGCATGTACCAGGGTTTTCCATCGGGGATGAGTGACTGCACTATAGGGACTACTGTAAATGGCCACTGTATGTCACTGTTCTCCTGCCTTACAGCCTGGGGACTGCAGAGCCGGGCTGGCAGAGGAAGATATCTGCCTGCACATCAGACAAATTCCGCTCTTACACCTATATACGCATATATAGAGAAAGAGAGAAAGAAATTTGAGTCTGAGTGAGCAGGAATCTGTCCAGCCAGCACATATACCACCCTGCAGCTTCCAGCTGGGACACAGAGCCTGGGTGCCACGGTGAGGGGTGGGCGTGCATGTACACATGGGCATTGGGCTCATTGGGTTACTTGTTCTGGATATGGAAATGGCATCTCACAGCTGGTTTACTGCAGGAAAGGGGATCATTTATGTAGATGTGTCTTGAGAGAGGCTGTAAGGCCTTAACCTGCTGCCAGTAATAATACCCCTGAAATATCCTGGGCAGGGGCTTACAGGCTACATTCCCATCCTAGCAAGGAAGCTGCTGTCTTTTCTGGGGTTAACACCTTGCCTTTTTCCCCCTCCAGCATGTAGATCTAGTAGGGGTGCTGCACGATGCTGTCTCATTAGCTGAAGATGATCAGTGGAAAAGGCTTCGTACTGTGCTCTCTCCAACCTTCACCAGTGGGAAACTAAAGGAGGTAAAACACAGAGGAGCAGGTACAAACTAAATTAGAAAGTCAGCAGACAGTGTTTCCAGGCTGAGATTGTCACAGGGGTCTGATTTCTTTAGTCAGAGCCTGGCAACTAAGCTGGCCTGTTTAATTTATGCCTAATTTAAAGCAAAAAAAGGATTCAAATAAAAATTTAGCAGAAAGATGGTATTTGTAAATATTCATGAAACTCCCTGTAGTCTTCGTAAGCCTGTCTTAAAGGAGTAGAATGTACTATACTTAAGTGTCCATCTCTGGTTTGTGTTACAGATGTTCCCTATAATAAAGCACTATGGGGAAGTTTTGGTAAAAAATGTTCAAAAGCAAGTGGAAAAGAACAACGCTCTGTCTGTGAAGGAGTAAGTAGCTGCTAAGAGCAGCAGGCTAAGCAGCAAACCTTGTTAGCAAAGTGCTGTGGTTCATTCTTTACGGGCAATGCAGATTACTTGCTGAGTGAAGCAGACCTTCAGAAACGAGCAACAGGGCTACCTGAAAGTCTGGCTGGAAATTTGAAATGGAAAAGTTAAGCTAGGATGTTAGTGAAATGTCCTTGAGGCAAAGACCAAGACAGAAGCCTTCTAAAGGGGATCAGATGGGGAGAAAAATGCTCCAGCACAGCTTTGTGAATCCACAGATCCCAGATAATCCCAAATCCACCAGGAAAACCTAGTCTTCCCTGCATATACTCAGAATCTCTGTGCAACACCTTCTTATATTGCAGGACCCTGGGGCTGCTGGCCTCTGCCCCACACACAGCACTGGGGGATGCTCACCCATCACTTGCCCCATTGCTGGGGGGAGTGGGGAGGGAGGCTGTAGTGTGGCTCTGGGTATGTCATCCTCATCTGTGCCCTCCAGATGGGCTCTGGAACAAAATCTGTGTATTTCACCCCCATTTTCCAAGCATAGATGCAGAAGCAGCAGCTGCACAGCAGTAGTCACGCATCAGCAAAGCTGTCCCCTACCAAAAACCCTATAAAGAGAGGATTTGGGCAGTTTGTAATATTATAGCATTGTGCTGGGTTGAACAAGACCATTTCCATGCCATGTTCAAAGTGAGATGTGTTATCACCCCTCCCCAAGAAGCTAATGTGCTCAAGAGCCATGTGCTGTACTTGCACTAACCCGTTCGTGTAGCTACGCACTTCTGTTGGGTTTGCGTGGGAAGGTTGTGGTGGGTGGGGGCTACAAGGACCCATGGTGGAGCAGCTCGTGAAGAGCTGCAGCCCGTGGGAAGGACTCACGTTGGAGAAGTTTGTGGAGGACTGTGTCCCATGGGAGGGACCCCAGGCTGGAGCAGGGGAAGAGCATGAGGAATCCTCCTCCAGAGGAGGAAGGAGCAGCAGAAACATGTGAACTGACCACAACCCCCATTCCCCATCCCCCTGCACCTCTGAGGGGAAGAGGTAGAGAAATCAGAAGCAAAGTTAAGCCCGGGAAGAAGGGAGAAGTGAGGGGATTTAGTTTTTGTTTCTCATTATGCTACTCTGATTTCATTTGGTAATCAGCTAACTTCCCCAAGTCAAGTCTGTTTTGCCCGTGACAGTAATTGCTGAGTGATCTCTCTCCATCCTCATCTCGACCCACAGCCTTTCATTATATTTTCTCTCCCCTGTCCAGCTGAGGAAGGGAGTGACAGAGAAGTTTTGGGGGGCACTGAGCACCTAGCCAGGGTCAACCCACCACACTGCTGTTTTGAAATCCTCAGAAAAGCTGTCCGATTTCAAAACCCTTGCAGGCTTAAAACCAAAGTGCTCTCACAATCTATCCCTTTCACTGTAAGTGCTTTAGAGTTACCATATATCCAACTTCCTTTTCAAAACCAGGGCATGAGCTCTTATCAGAATTTATATTTGAATGTCACACAGGCATTAGGAAAAAATAGATTCACTTGGTCTAAATATTTAACCACAGTTTGTCTTTTCCATCTTTTCTCAGGATCTTTGGAAGCTACAGCATGGACGTCGTCACCAGCACTTCATTCGGTGTGAACATTGACGCTATGAACAACCCCAAAGACCCCTTTGTCAGAGAGATGCAGAAGCTGGTCAAGTTTGACTTTTTTGACCCACTCTTCATCTTGTCATGTAAATGACTTTTTTGTTGACAAGCCATTTCAGGTGTCAGAATATCATTGAAGTGTGACTTTAGCAAGCATATCAGAGACTGGTGCATCCTATACCTTAGCCAATCAACTATTGCTTAGATAACTTCACTAGCTAGGATGGAGGTCCTAATGGGTCCAAACTTGTTGTTAAAACTCTGGAAAAGAGATGGGTAAAAAATTCCTTCACCTTTGGCATTCATAATGAAAGAAATATACCAAGCAATATCCAAATAAGTGACAGAAAATGATTCTAGGATTGAAAGGCAACTTCAGCTGTGATGCTTGAGGAGAGCAGCGCTATCCAAAAACGTGTTTTCTGGAAGGCAGCATTGAGCAGGGACGGTAATTAGATGCAATTTCCTAGCAGTGCAACAGCTTAGCGGTGATGGACCTTAAATCACTTGCAACCTTAAATCAAGATTTGATACCTTGCTAAAACATGGGGAAAGTTGTGATCTGTGCCTAGAAGAGGTTCTGGTGCTGTAGATTTTATGAATCTATACACAAGCTCAAGATCCAGTCTCTGTGATGAAGGAAATGCTCTGAAGGTAACTTGAAAAATGTCTGTATGAGCATAGCATGGCAGTGAATAGCTCAGCCTGAAAAAAGAATTCAGAGTTTGCAATATTTCTCATCTGAGTCACATTTTTGCTGTAGTGCTGCAAAATGCACAGGAGTAACCTGTTTTTAGAAAGCAGCTCCTTGGAAAAAGAAGGTGGCATATGCTTTGGTCATCTCAAACTAAAGATTATATCCAGCTCAGTTGTGCCCAGTTAACAGGAACTTGGGAGAAGGTTACATCAAGACAAACTGTGCTAAGGGAAAGAGTAAGAGGAAAACAGGCAAAGCCCAGGCAAAGAAATCAAGGAAATAATTTTTCAGTAACAAACATCCATAGCTAGCTTTAAGAGGTGAAATTTGTTTACAATGTGCAATTTTATTCTTAATTTGTTTTTCAGTTGTATTCCCATTCATTATTCCTCTTTTGGTCAAGATGAACGTCAGTTTCTTCCCCAGTGATGCTGTAGATTTCTTTATGAGATCCATCTCCAAAATAAAGCAGGATCGTGAAAAGAACACTCACAAGGTAAACAAGCATGAATTCGCCAGCAGTTGTGTCAGAAAATACACTGAAGTGAAATATAACTAGGGTGATGATATCAAGGGTGATGCCAAAGTACAATGACTCAAGAAAACCCTGGATCTACTTAAGTGTAAACACTTGATTTTAATACTGCCTGAAAAGTCTTACCTGACTCGTCCTGGCAGGGAAACAAGTGGACTTTGTACATCCAAGATCTGAAGCTAAATCTAGATAAAGGCTCAGCAGAATTGCGTTGGGCTTGAGTTTGCACAACTTGCAATAAGTCAGACTCTCCGAAAAAGATTAGGTAGAGGATAAGAGAGAGCAGAGTAAGGCAGCACAAGAGCGGCAGTACCACCTTTCAAGGTTGCACCTTCCCCTCTCACTTTTCAAAAATGGAAGATGCTTCCTGGCAAAATTCTGCCTCTTAGAGTTTGAATCTCTTTCCTGAAATTCATTTGAGACACTGCTCTCCCAGTCAATGGCTTCACGAAAAGGACAGACAGATTTCCAAAATAAAATGTCAAGTGCTTTGTTTTGCAACAAGGAAGTCATCAGAATTTCGGGGATGCTTTTAGTTTAAAAATTGTGCTTAGGCTATGAAATTTGCTTATTTGAGCCCTCCCTGAGGGACTTGTCACCAAAGAAACTCTCCTGCTTTTCTTCTTAGGGCAGAGTAGATTTTCTGCAGCTGATGATCGAATCCCAGAACTCAACCAGTGACAGGAGCAACGGAACAAATCACTCTCACAAAAGTAACGACATCCAAACACTCATCATGGGAACAGGGGCTATGGGAGTGAGGAGAATATGAGGAGCTACTTCCCAGAGAAAGGCTCAATGGGTCGCCACCATCTCCACTGACCAGCTCCGGACAGAAGTCTGTCCCTCGTTGCCAGCACCGGGGCTAGGGGGAATCCCCCAGGTCCTTTGCCAGGCAGTAGGACTGCTGTGTCAGTCATTGATACCCAGGAAATCATCTCTCTCCTCTATCAAATGACTTTTTCTGCACAGAAAGCAGAGTAGCTATAAATGTGTTATTAGAAAACGACCATGACAAACCTGCCTCAACCCCACCTCTTGCTACCCATTCCTTGCTGACACCCTCAGCCAACACCGGTTTTGCTCATCCCCCCATGCCCTCTTTCCTCACAGACTTAACCGACAGCGAGGTCCTGTCGCAAGCGTTCATCTTTATTTTCGCTGGGTACGAGCCCACCAGCAACAGTCTGTGTTACCTGGCGTATGAACTGGCCATGCATCCCGATGTGCAGCAGAAGCTGCTGGAGGAAATTGACACTGTTTTACCCAACAAGGTAAGGGGACCGTGAGCAAGGGCGAAGACCCTCTGACCCTGCTGTCCTCCTTGTTCAATCAAGACAAGGAGAAATCCTTAGCTCCTAAACACCCTCCTCCTGGGATCTTCCAACAGCTCCAAGACACACTCTGAGGCAACTCAGCCCTGTAGTGATTTTATTTTGGCAGCTGAAGCCTTATGGGCCACCCCACTGCACAAATCCATTTGGCATACTCTGCATCCATGCACAGGTGGAGACAGATTTTCAGACATTTCCATCACTCCGGGATGGAAAGTGAAACCAATTGTGCAATTTCTACTTTGCATTTTATTCTTCAATGAGCCTGAGGCACGGTTGGAGCAGAAGGGTTTGGGGACACTCTGGTATCAGCGGTCATTTTAGGAAAACTCAATCCTCACGCCAACATACCTGGTCATCTTCCTCCTGTCATCCTACAGGCTCCTCTCACCTACGAAGCGATGATGCAATTGGAGTACCTTGACATGGTAGTGAGTGAAACCCTTCGACTCTACCCCATTGGAGGGCGACTTGAGAGAACCTGCAAGAGAGACGTAGAAATAAACGGAGTGACCATTCCCAAAGGAGTCATTGTTATTATCCCACCTCATACCCTGCACCGCAACCCTGAGTACTGGCCAAATCCGGAAGAATTCAGACCAGAAAGGTACAAAAAACATGATGAAAGGGAAGAAATATCATGCTACTGTTTCCTCACATAGTAATTAAGTATTAATCTCTGATTAGCTTCCTAATGGTGTTCTTCGTATCTTTTTACAATCAATACCAATGAGAAATTGCAGGCTCATGGGAATGTCATTTTAAGAAGAAAATGAGCTTTAAACTTAAAACAGGGTTTCAGATGTGATCTTATTGGGAGAACAACATTGATACCTCAAAATGCCTCGCACACAGTTTTTGGGCTTGTTGACAGAGAGCGGGTAGATGGTGAGTGGTTTTTGCACCTGCTGGCCATCTTTCTGTATAATCTTCATTGCTGAACCCATTCCCTTCCCCCAGGCTTTGCTACAAAACATACCAGAGTTGATCCTTCCAGAGTTGCCTTCCCTCCTTGTTTTCAAGAAAGTGATAGCTTTTCCCTAATTGGTTATTTTTATAATAGATATCTACCTCCCATTCTCCAGCAAGACTGAAGCCATAGGCTGCTCCTAACCAAGACAATTCCTGGTTTCTCTCTCACTAAATGTAACAGAAAGGAAATACCAGGCATTTTGGGAGAGCATCTAGATTTTCACATTGCTCCTAACCTCTGCTACTCTGGTTGGACAGCATTAAACTCAAACATTGAAGCGGGATCCCACCTTGTCCTGGACAAGTGCTCTGACACAGCACTCAATGGCTGGGGTACGCCAAGATACCTTAGCAAAAAGACACAAGTGTTTGTAGGGTACCAGCAAGAGATCTCTGGATAAGTAATAGATTTGTAGCTTTTGGGGTTTTTCTGCTGCCTTCACTTCTTTTCCCCATCTGTGTCATTATCCAGGTTCAGTAAGGAAAACAAAGAGGCCATAGACCCATATACGTACCTGCCCTTCGGAGCTGGTCCCAGGAACTGCATTGGGATGCGGTTTGCTCTCCTCACTCTGAAAGTTGCCATCACCATCCTATTGCAGCGTTTCACCTTCCAGACCTGCAAAGAAACTCTGGTGAGGAGCCCATTATGTTTTAAAACTCTCAGACGAAGAGCCATGTGCCTGGTTTCTCACTGGGGGTGCTAACACCAGATGCTTTGCCCTTTCAGGCACTATGGATCAAGTTATGTCCAAACCGTGGCCAGGTTTCTTTCCTCTAATATCTACTTATTAAATTTGTCTATCACTAAGTGTGTTTTTCCTCTTATTGTTGCAGATCCCTCTCAAGCTGAGTTCACAGGGACTCTTAAGACCAGAGAAGCCGATTATTCTGAAGTTTGTCCCCCGGACTAACTGCTGAAGTCGGTTCCCCCGCAGAGGTGTAATACCCAGCCGTGGCTTCAACAACTCTCCAGCATCTAACGAGCACTGTGCCAACAGGGGGATCACACATCATGGGAAATCTCTCCCACACGTACAGACACAGAAGAGCAGCTCTAGTTGATTCTGGAAGCAATTACTACATATTTACTAATAAACATAGCTGTCAAAAACGTAATGTGGATCACTGGGCAGTGACAACATACAGTTCCCTTAATTCTGATTGCAGAAAACAAGAAATAAATCCAAATGAGAAGCTGATCATCCACTTCTAAGGGGACTTCTCCATCTGGAGAGGAGGAATTACTGTCACATCCAAGAGAAACAAGGTGTGATAGAAATTCAAATTGCCAGACCTTGCTGGGAAGGGACGGGTGACTTTCTTCTTGGTGTATCGATGCTTGAAATTTCATGTGTTATAATTGAGCCGACTGGTGTGAGACTATATCCTGGTTACCAAACCTCTCTTGTGCCATGTGTTAATTAAACTAAAGTGTGTACAAATACTGTCATTAAAAATGTTTGAGAGCTGCTCTGTGTTGTGTATAGCGGCTGATCACTTCCTATTTAAAAACTGTATTCAGCCTCAACCCTGGAAATTATCCGTGTACATTGCTTTCCACTTAATTTAATGAATCTGATCCTTCATTTACTGAGATCAAGCCCTCCCATTTGTACAGTATTTTACAAACACAGTAACTCCCACCTCTTAGCTTGATTAAGAGGTTGCCTTTGGTTCAGCATTGGCCAACCCTCTTCTGCACTGGAGCAACAAAGAATGGATTGCAGAGAGCAGCAGGAGCAGCTCACAGGAGGTGGTCACAACCACTGCTCCTGGAGAAATCGTCTGGACACAGATTGTAACCAACCCTTGCCTTGTCCCACAGACAGAGATGGGGTTTATGCATTGCCCGTGGTAGGATGTTATCCTGCTGCAAGCTGCTTTTCCTCTTGAACTGCTCCAGAGCTTGTGCCCCATGGGCTGGTCCTGCCACCAGCACGATGCTTTGACCAAAGGACTTATGCCATCCCTGACCATATAAACAGGGAACCTGAACCTATAAACAGGGAAAGTGAAATGGAATTTCACACGACAGTTAATCCCAGTGTATTGGGCTGGTCCTGACACCTAGAAACCAAGAAACATGCTAGTAAAGTGGGAAAGGTTTTTAGAAGAGCTGCAAACCAGATTAAGTTACCCCTTAACTTTCTCCTGGCATCCTTCACTCTAAGGCAATACTATCCAAATCATGGTCTGTAACTTTCACCCATGGCCATGAATTTTTCTCTTCAGTCAAGAAGATAAAACTGTAACATGACCCAAATGACACAATCCAACATAGTACAAATTTATTCAAGAATTCATGTCCGTTCCTTAACAACGATGGCAATTAAGGGGTTTGGGAGTGTTCAGCCAACAGTGTGGTGGACTCCTGATCACTGGAAATCCCCAAATCAAAGCTATCCCTTTTTCAGGAAGATACAGCAACATTCACCAGGCTCTAATTCAAGAGTTAGCAGCTTGTGCTGTCCCAAAAGGCAGATAAAACAATTATAGTGCTCCCTTCTGATTCATCATCTGTGAAAAATCGTTTAGGTTTTGCTATGTACACAGAAAGGCATAGTTTGAAGTGCTGCCAATAAGGCCCTTCCTCAGTGTAAACTGCTGCTCATCTCTTAACAGGGGTTAAAAACCTTCAGTGGAATTGTTGAGTTTGTCTTACTGTAGCAGTGCTGCAGCCATCAACTCTGACGGGGAGAGTGCAATGCCCCTGCACAAACAGACTAGGTAAAAAACGCATTTTCCCCGTAGAAAGATAGCACCAGGTAAAACTAACTCTCAATTCAAGGAAGGGGAAAGAAAGGTGAAATCATCGTGGAAGTAGCAAGTCACTTACAGGCCAAACAGCTGCTTCAATGTGAAGAAAAGTCTTACTCATGAACAAAATCAAGTGCCTTCGCATGGTGCTCAGAACCATAAAGGGTTAACCTCACCGTACCCCAAGACACACCGTCCCTGCCCAGCGCATGGCATCTCCGGGAATGAAGTCATTAGTGTAACTGTACAGATCATTCTTCTGAATGTGAAAAATGTGACTAATTCTCTGGCTTCAGCCAATTATGACCTGCCAGGACTATCATAACAGCCCATAAATAATCTGTAACAAAATCATGGTAATGAGTCTTCTAGAAGAAAATTAGATCCTCTGTGTCTCAACTCCATAAAATTACTTGGCTTATAAGGGCTGCCTCCGTCATTCCTAGCACTTTCCACTGCTTCGCTGGCCATCCCTCAGAAATGGATGTGACTTGGCCAAGGAGTCTACTGGTCCTGGTCGTTGTGCATTCATGACATTTGTTTTCACTGGTTTGGCTGTTTCCTTTTAAAACCAGACATATTACTGTTTAACTCATCTTTTGAATGTTTTCACTGATAAAACATATTTATCTAGACCTTGCCGATTCCTTTAACTGTTTCAGCACATCCTCAGCAGGTCTGGGACATTGTCTTGTCCCAGGAGAGCTGGGTCTTTGTCAGAGGAAAGAGCTTCCAAACACAGTACAAGGTAGAAACAAATTTTGGAGACACTTCTGTTTCACTTTCTCCCCTAAATCCTCCCAAACCCTAAGAAGGAAAAGTAAAAGAATGAAGAAACATCTATGTCACATCAATATTTTTTAAAAATATGCTTTTCTCAAAGATTTTACAGCCATTCTCAGAGAAGTTGTTGTCAAATTACTGTGCAAGAGTGACAGACTCACACCCTGGTAAAACACTGGCATCGCTCAGGAAGGCTCCTAAGTATGCAGAAATATATTCCCTTTAATACAGAAAGCCTTGCTGGGAACTTTCCAGAGGAGATATATACCCCACGATATCAGAACTGTTATTGTATCAGTGCTGAAGGAAGACAAAGTCGGTTTTAAGTGAGGAGATTTGTTTTCTGTTTCTCCGTTAACTACAGCAGACTAACCATCGATGTTACAGTAACTTGCCTAAATGATGTAATACTTCCAGTTGATTGTGATGATCAAATGGATTTTATGAAAAACAGGTTTCCTGCTTACAGCAGAGGAATATTTCATGTGCTTCACCAAGTCAGTTATTAGGTGCTTCAATACCAGGCTGAGCCCTGACAGATAGAAGAATGGCCTGACTATTACCAAACTAAATGTCCCTACAGTATTGAAGTCTTTTGCAATGCTGCCTTGCCTTTAAAGTGAAAAATGAAACATTTCCAGGCATATTTCACCTGAAAGGAAGAATAGGCAGCGTTGCTCCTTTTACCTTACCCTCTATTGATACTCTGGCATCAGAAGCCAACAGAGTCAGAAGGTGCACAAATGAAAAAGCCAGCACGCAGAATTTGTTTAGTTCTCCCAGTCCCTCCTCACTCTCTCCATCTCCCTATTAGATGTAACAAGCCAGTGTGGGGAATCATCAGAGTATGACAGATAGCTTGGAAACATGGAAAACCTGTAGCTGAAATTATGCACTGACATCACCTTTATCTGCTGTAATGGAGAGAATTAGGCATATTGAATCGCTCACCATACAGATAGGGAATTTTGAAAACCCTTACTGTTGCACAAATGTTGACAGGATATTTTATTTACTGCATCATTAAAGGTTAAAGAGACTCGTTCTCCAGAGGATTCATTTTTTCAACCCTTAATATCAATTAAAGCTAATTTCAGCTCTACCCTAATGATTAACATAAAATATGGAAAAAGCTCTAACTGAGCATTTCTGTTCATTACTTCAATTCTCTTGTATTGCTCGGGCACTTTATAGGTACTGATGCAGCTTTATATCACCCATGACACAGTTAATTTTCCCCTCAGAGCTTTTTTTTTTTGTTACTGAACACTTGAAGATCTTGCAAAGACGCACAAAATACCTTCGATGATATGGATCAAAGTTTTATTTAACCAGTTCATAGCTGACCACTGGTGATGCTCTCTGGGCTTTCCTACATGGCTGGGTACAAAGCCTAGATACAAATTTATTTTGTTACGTTGCTTACAGCTTCTGTGTCATATATATGATGCGTAAGCATGCTCTGATATATTTGTGCAGTCAGAAGTTTGCAAATTGAGTGAGAAGGAAGTTATAACTGTTCAAGGGAAAATGAAAAACCTTGTCTGCCACTTATGAACTGAAGCCAGTCCAGTACAGTCAGAGGCATTTACCCATCTTTGATTGGCAAAATTCTAGTTCCATCAACACTCCATGGAGTGCCCAGAAAAATAAGTTATAGTCCACCCCCTGGACTATATCAGGGCTTTGTGCAGCCCAGCACAGGTACTATGCCACAGCTCTTCCATCCTAGGCCTGTCCTGCTGGTTTTGCTCTGGAATCATAGGTAATAGGACTGGAAAACCCTTTTGTAAAGCAGACCACATAGACCAACCACCAGCATGGTGAGCAGGGTCTTGCACTAACTTGCCCCTAGCTTGTCTAACCTTTTCAGAACTTGTCTACTCGTATCCTAATTTTAGGGTATTTATTGTTATCAAACACTAATCTGGGATCGATCTGTATCCAAAGGTCACAGCAAAAGCCAGAGGGAAGGTGAGGAGCAATACAGATGCTCCTAAGAAGGTCAGCTGCTGCCACTCAGGCTGCTCTCCAGTGGTAACCACACATCAATCAGCCCACCAGTAGCCATAGCAACAACCATGGAAGCAAGCAGATGTCTGATGCTCCCAATAATTATAACAGACTCTAGTAGAAATCAGCAGGACGTACAAGTGGGGAACGTGCATTTGCAGATTCCCCTTGCCAAGAAATGAAGAGTGTTCTCTGTGCTGGTGGTTGTACTCATGTCCTGTCACATATAGCTTTGGCCCAGAACTCCATACATCTCCTCAGACAGGTCACTGACCCCCACCACTCTTGTTTTTCCCTCATCTTTTCAAGACTGCAGGTGGCTTTCTGCTTCCCCCTCCTGAATTTTCATGTTTAGCTTTCCATGACTGGGATTCATTTGGCTGGGAGTAAGTGAAACAGCTCTCTTAAGTGGAAGAGCTACCTAATAAAGTTTTAATGGAAGATATTATTTCTGTTCTTTACATTACATTAAAAGCCAGTCAGGAAATGAAAGCCCAGGAGGGTTAGGCGTGTTGGAAACACTCAGCATGATAGTCTTTTCTTCAGGGAGTTCACAATCTAAATGTTGCCCTAAGAAACAGAATGTGCAGCAAACACAGACAGCTTGTGCTATTACAGCCTTCACAAGCATGTGTAGATGTATGTACACACATATGTGTGTGTATACACACACAAAGGGCAGAAGTTTATCTTGTCTTTGGAGAGACTCTCCGATGCCAGGTCTGATATCCACCTGGGGAGCATCTGGGGTGAGGATCTTAGTATCTAGACCATGGAGTGGTGCATTTACCTGCTCTGCACCACCAAGGTATACAACTGCTCTTCATTGGTGACATTTAAATACCAAAACCACTGCCATCCTAGGTTGTGGTTTTTTTTTTGTGATTTAAATGGAATTGGGCAGTTTGGGCTCTTCACTAACTCACAACCTGAATTTAAGAAACCTTCTTACCACCACTTCCCAGCTGTTATTTTCTTCCTAGTGTTAAACCTCTGTGCAACACCAGCATGAGCTGTTACAAAAAGCTGTTTTCTGAAGGTATAATCATAGAAGGGTTTGAATTGGAAGGGACCTTAAAGCTCATGTAGTTCCAATCCCCCTGCCATGGACAGGGACACCCTCCACTACACCAGCTTGCCCAAAGCCTCATCCAACCTGGCCTTGAACACTGGCAAAACCAAGCAGTTCTCAGCATCCCCATGGAGAGGCAGTGATATTCAAGCACATTATCAGGAAAAACAATTAAAAAGGGTCAAAAAGTACTACAAATTTTTGAAACATTGACTTTTGAGTTTAAAATGTCTACTTTTCAAGTTTTGGCTGACTGAGAGGACCATATTTAGTTATTGATGTTTAAGATATTTTTAAGTTGACATAAAACAAGAAGAATACTATTTTTCTAAGATAGAAAGCAGATTTGCACTGTCAGCCACACTGAGAACTGTAAAGAGCTAACACTTCAAAATCTCACCTCCCGGTAAAGCATCCGAATACTTTCAGTCCTCAGATCTGGGCTATTGGAAATCCCACCCTAACCTATGTCACTAACCCCCAAGAGCTGGCTCTCAACACATCCAGGCAGAGCTTGGAGCTCAGAGCCAATGCCGTCCTCAGCCATCACTGCTCCAGCACCTGCTGTAGACCTCAAAGCATCACATGGGTGAATGCTACAGAGATACTCATAAATGGTTTTCACAGCTTCAGGTCTCAGCAGTCAGATTTAGGTAAAATCATCCCCAATAGAAGTCCACTGTACTCCTTACTGTCCACTGCAAGAGGTCTTTTGCTACCATTTTTTTTAACAAAGGTCTTGATCTCAAGTGATGATGGGTGACAAAGCTCTGGCCCTGGAAGTCACACCACGTCAAACATTTTCAAAAGCTGCTTCAAAACTAGCAAAAGGCAAACATCAAAATGCCAGAGCACAAATCTTCCTAGGGAACCAGCAGGCACCAAGGTGGAAGCAATGAAGTTCACATAGTGCTTCAAAAGACGGAAATCTGCAACAGTGCCAACAGTGTCCAGCAAGAAGCCATCACAGGGAGGTGGCTGGACCCACTGCCGTGCTGACCCAGTGCTAAGGACAGCAAGAACAATAAGAAATTAAAATGCACTGTCACAAACCCCAGTGCACAACAACTTCTGGCACTGGTTTAGTTTGTTTATTACAAAGCCATGTCAGCTTTGTGTTGGGTTTTCTGCCTTCTCTCTGCTCGCTGGCAGCTGCTCTAGAAAAGATCTTTGGCATTTTGCTAAAAGTTTCAGATATTGGTTTCCTTTGCAGCACCTGCTCCTTTGCAAGATAATAGAAGGTACCTCCAGGCTCCCTCCCTGAATACACACTGCAGCTGCACAGCTTATTTTTTGCCACATTTACTTAACAAGCACTGAAATGGTTTGGGTTTAAACCTTGTTGCCTCTGCCCACCTCTGTTTGCTCCTAGGTAGACTCTCCAACCCCACTGGGCTGTTAGACCCCAGGAGAATACTCCCATTTTCTAGTTCACCCTTGAAGCCACAAGTGAGGAATATACACCCATCCGTCAGTCTCTCCATTCCTCACTCCTCCTATTGATAGCTTGAAGAGCAACAGAGGAAAAAACATCACACCAACAGCACCCGGCTGAACACGTGTCTGAGCACAACCCGCACATGCCTCCTCCACCATCCCAGGGCAGTAATTGCCCAGGCAGACTCATCTCCAAAGTCCTAAGCTTTTCCCGACAAATAGCTGCTGAAATTGTTGTCCATTTGAGTATTCATCTTTCATTTGTAATTTCATTTTAAAACCGTTTTTGCAAGGTTTGCTGGACTTCAACCAAAATTGCTTTCAGAAATATGGGAAATCTGAGGGTGACTATTTTTCCCAGGCGAGCCTTATCTCACCGCAGCTTCTGAAGCACAGCCAAGCATCTGAGTCAGAGGGTGTGATCCCTGGGAAGGGTCCACCAGGAGCAACAGTCTTAAAAGCACATTATGTACTCGTTAACCTGGCCTGCCAGGTGAGAACCCCAAGTAGTTCACTTTTGATGGCTTCCACTGAAAATCAGTAGTAAAAAGCTCTGGTTTTGAGATAAGTGAGATTTGAAGGATTTTATCACTCAGGTGGTCTCTTGGCTATGGTTTTGTGGAAGAGGGTGTATATAGCCAACTCTGTGCTGAGACAGAGGAGAGGGACAGCGAGGCTGGGAACAGCAGCGGAGCCAGCTGGAAAGGATCAGTAGCTTCAAACACATCACAAGCAGTGGGTGGGCTTTTTGAATAAGGAGAAAATTCATTAACTGGATGTCAAAGATCACATAGAATTTAACGAAATCCTTAAGTAAAAGATGCTAAGCGTTTCTTAGGCCTCCTGGATCTTTCCTTGAAGATCTGCAAAGAAATGTGAAGGAACTGCTCCACTTTTAGTACCATGCTGTGAGATAAGATGCCATCCTGCTATATGTTCTTTTTTATAGCCCACTTTCTATTTTATTCCTGTTCTACTGTGGAAGTGTTTGCTAATAATGTATGATAGGATGCTTTGTCATGAAAAAACCTTGTATCATTTATCTGTTTCTGAAAAGAAATTCTCAGTACAAATCTAATAAAAAAAAAAATCCTATTCTAGTTCCTGTTGGAGGAAAGGGATTGATTTATGGAGAGAGATGAAAAGCACTAAGTATGTATTGCTTGGCAAAATGAGGAATTGTAGAGAACTGTCTTTATGCATTTGAAGGGTGTAAACATCAAAGAGGCAGAGGAGCTATTTAGAGCATTAGGAGGAGGCACATCTAGGAGACAAGAGCTGAAATTAAATGAACATCGTTAACTTAAAAATCGTACTTCTGCCTGCAAATCTGTTTCCTGGTATTATTACTTGTAGCACTCTGATGAGTACAAATGGAGCCTTATAGAGAAAAATATCTAATCTATTTTTCATATCTGATCAGTAGACCTTACCATAAAGTTTATAAAGCCCAGATGCTGCAGCTATTCCTGAAAATTTGGGAAAAGATCATTCTTTAAATCTTTACACGCACAACCCCCACCTTCCTATTGCCAACGAGGGTCGATCTTATAGCAGTCTTCCAGTACCTAAAGGGGCCTACAAGAAAGCTGGAGAGGGACTTTTTAAGAGGGCATGTAGTGATAGGATAAGAGACAATGGCTTTAAACTGAAAAGGGGGAGATTTAGACTAGATATAAGGAAGAAATTTTTTACAATGAGGGCAGTGAAGCACTGGCACAGGTTGCCCAGAGAAGTTGTGGGTGCCCCATCCCTGGAAGTGTTCAAGGCCAGGTTGGATGGGGCTTTGAGCAACCTGGTGTAGTGGAGGGTGTCCCTGCCCATGGCAGGGGGGTTGGAACTAGATGATCTTGGAGGTCCCTTCCAACCCAAACCATTCTATAATTAGCATGATGGGTGACTCCCCCCACTCCATGTTCTCGGATCACAGGCAGCCTGCGTCGGCCCTCTGGGATCTGTCTCACTGAAGCTGTGGTGTAACAGCTTTTACCACAGTGAGAAACACAAGCATCCTGGCTCATGCCCCACAGGAAACCCATGCACGGTCCTACAGGATGCCCAAACCTGGCGCTGGAGATTCAGTTAATTGCCCACTGTCCTGAGCTACGGCATCAGGGGGAGAAAAAGCTCCGTGGGAAATAAGTATCTTTGCTCTCAGATGAGGCTTTGGACCACACTTCAAAAAGCTGCTGAACATCAGGCAGCCCAACAGTGTGCAGGGATCTCAAGGACAAAGTTTTTCTCTCCGTTAAATCAGGCTTCACGAGCTGCCTGTGCCCATCTGCGGGAGCGGGACAGCAGCAGAGCTGTGATGGGCTCGCTCTCGGCTGGGCTGTGGGAGCACAGAGCATGCCAGCGCTGCGGGGGGCTGCGCATCCATATGTATGTGCTTGGATAATTGGAAATGTTGTGCAGCTGGAAGCTCACAGCTGAAAAATATCAGTTGGTTACATACCTCCCTTCTGATTCCCACCAGACAGCCCAGGATAACAAGACCTGCCCCTCTCTATGCCTTCGTTTCTCAAGAAGCATTTTACAGCTGACCAACACTCACAGTGACAGGCAAAGAGAGAGCAAGGGAGAACTCCTCATTCTCAGCTTCCCCAGAGAAATCCTTGAATCCTTCCAGAATTACACATACCTTTTATCTTGTTTGTTACTATTTTTCCCCCCCCAGATTTTTAGTCTAGGGGGATACTGGACTCTGCTCTCACATTAGCCATGAAAAAGCAATAAAGAAGAGGCATCTGTGCTCCCTCACTACCTTCACCAGCTGGAGAAGAGGTAAAACTCAGGGGAGCAGAGGCAACCAACAAACACTAAGTCAGAGCACAGAGGCCGTGGAGGCTGCGACTTTCTAAACAGCCTGATCTCTTCAGTCAGAAGCCAATCCATCATTAAACACAGTATTTCATGTGTGTAAACAAAAAGGGAAATGATAATGAGCTTTTGATAGTAGCCCAGATTCACAACTGTGTGATATTTTAACAGAAAGTGTATATTAATGTAAAAGAATGCAATGCCTGTGAATGACAAGCTCTGATTTATATTCTCAGTGTTTCCAGCCCTAAAGCATCATAAGAACATTGTAATGAAAAACGTTCAGAAGTAAATAGGAAAGGATGAACCACTGCGTGCAAGAAGGGAATTACACTGCTTCCCATGCCCCTGCCTGGGGTCAGCACAGTCCTGCACTTGTTCAGGTCCAAAAACATCAGATCCTTAAAGAATTGAGTTTCTGATGCAGTCACAGCTCTGTGCAAAGCATGTACAGCACATTGAGAGAAGCTCATCTAAACCTCAGGCCAGCAGCTGCAGTGCTCAGGCATAGGGCTGTAGCTGGGATGGGGACACAGAGGACTGGGGCAGACCCCATCCTTCCCCAGGCACCACCATGAGCACCCATTCCCCCTCTGTGACCCTTGCAGCAAGCTCACGCTTACAGAGCACAAGTCACAAAACCATCAGTTTCAATCTCTAAGCAAAGCAAGGGCTTACCATGCTGGCCTTAGGTGGAAAGGCCATCTTCTTCAGATGGAGGTCCATGGTCAGGCAGGTGCCTGCCTGTGCTTACACTGGAGATCTGCACTCCTCCAACTAAGCTCAGGGAGAGGAGTGGTGGGGCCAGGCTGAGCTTAAATGGCCTCTGGTACCATGGGTGGGGGTGGAGACCCCAGGTGAGGCTGGTCAGGGCCGTTAAGACTTGTCAGTGCCTGGGTGGGTTTGTGCTCCGCACAAGGCTCAAACTCTGCCCATGCCAGGTATGCAGGAGATCCTCGTCCATCCTCAGCAGGAGTAAATCTCTGCCTGACAATTTAGGGTCTGTCTAGTTGAGGTTTGAGCATCTTCAATCTTGGTGCATGGGTAGGAAGCAGAAGATTATAAAATCCCATTTCAGGCCTTGAACAGTAAGTTTTTGTTATCTTTTTCTACCCTTTTTTCCCCAGCTGTCAGCAGCCTGGATGTGATACTTCAGAATGGGCACCAAGAAAATAAGCAACCCCAGCAAGCCCTTTGTTAGGGTAAGGAGTACATATCTAGTTAATTTTGAAGTCATTTTTTCCTTTTTTCTTTTACTAGCAAGAGGAAAAATATTTTAAAGTAATACTTCAGCTTTCAAGTGACTGGGATGATTGAATTCTGTGATTGTCCATAGCCAGGCTTCTCTTGCTGGTTGTGTGGGAAGAGGTCAGCTTCAGTGATCAGCAGAGTAGAATCAGTGCATGGAAGATCAAAACTGGGTCCATCTAATATATAGCAGATAGGAAAGACTGCAGCATAACAGTGTTTTGATAGCAGCTTCTACGACACGGGGTGTGAGAGATGTAGGAAAATCCAAGATGGTCAAAAAAAAGGGAAGGAGACCATCCAACACTCTGAGTATTTTCACGCTGGGCTTCTGCTGTCCTCTCACCTCCCCTTAACGCGAGCACAACATTTTCACTGCAGGCTTTCACAAACTGCAGCAATAACTGGAGCAGAAAGGTAGTAACCCGTGCGAGGGCCAGCGCGTAGCTGCGCCGCCCGCGGGAGAGCTGAAGAAGAAATCAGCCTGCTGTGCGTTTCCTGATGCCGCAGGCTACCGCAGAGGATGCACCATGCCAGGGCATGTGGCTTTGTAAGTGAGAGATGAGTCCATTTATTTCGGGAGTGAATTTGGCCCGGGGCTGGTGCTATTTAGAATAAAGTTGGACTCAGTGACCTGTGGAAAGCACTTGTTCAGCACCTGGTTCAGTTAAGAGCCCGATTTGCAAACAGTAAAGTCTGGATGCTCTACCAACCAGAACACGTTCGAACGCTGTCAGAGTTTACTGTTGACGTTAGGACTTTCCTGTCCCTTAATGAAATGGACTTTTTTCTCAGGGCATCATATCAATTTCATAACACATTTCACTGTCTTCTAGCTGTATGTCCTTTCCTTACTCCTTCTCTTAAAAGAACGATTGTGAACATCCTCCCCAAAGTTGCTGAAGCTCTTCTTATGGTTAGTTATTAAAAGAAAGATGCTGAGAGGCGAAGAGATCACAGTGGAGCAAGGAACAGCCTCTACTGAGTTAGCCCAGATGGAGAGAAAAAAAAATGAAAGAAGAAAATAGAAGTGTGTCAGCACTAGAAAAGAAAACGAAGTCAAATAATTCAACAGAAAGCCAAAGAAATGTATTTAATTCTTTGGGGTTTAATTATTTTAAACAAAACCAGATTTTTTCCTGGACCAAAGTCCAGGCCAAGGCACAGAGTAGAAGGAAAGCAGCTGGGAGCTGAGGGGATGCAGAAGGGAGAGGGGAAATAGGTTAAACCAGCCTGGAGAGCAGTTTGGCTGCATGGAGCCTTCGCTGCTGCACCAAACTGGCTGGGAAGGTGGTGGTCAGCAGGAGAGGGGAAAGTACCGGCATGGGGAGATGGACAGACATACCTGAGCTGACACACGATGTGTTGATGGGCACAAATGCTCACTAACATTAATACTCTGGTATTTACCCTGGAAATAAGAGGAGGGGGTCATGGTCATGCTTATGTCTGTGGAGGATTTTTTTTTTTTTTTGTCTTTTCCCTGTAGATAATGAGATGTGTGATAGAAATGTGAGTACCAGTACAGTGGAGGGTGAATGGGAAAGTCTGGATGTGGAAGCACCTGGTGGAGAAGAAGAGCTGGAAGAAGAGGTGAAAGACTGGATTGTGCTGGTGGTCCCTGTGCTGGCAGGTCATGGAGATCACAGCGCATCAGATGCAGGGCACCCAGTCCAAAAAAAACACAGTACACACTAAAATACAGCCAAAACAAAGGGCAAGCTGATGAATGAAGCCATTATAGGTGATGGAGGACAGAGACACAAAGCAGAGGATTTTAAGCGTTGCTTAAAGACTCATGTAGGGTGTAGGAGAAAACAGAGCGACAAAACATCCCAACACCCGTCAGCTCCTAATGTGTAGGTACAAAACGCTTGTCTGAAACCCAGCAGAAGGTCGCTGGCCCCAGGAGAGCCCAGGCAGGAGCCAGCAGCCAGCACCCCTTGTCCTCCACATCACCACAAGTAACCCTGAATCACCTACTTGGTGCCTGCGGGCACGTGGGTTCTTGGTGAGCCAAAGCAGAATGGTTTTACAAGTTCACCTTCCTCCACCGCACGGCCTTGAGCTGAGGTTTGCCGCGTTACCGGGGCTGTGCTGCAGCACTAATTGCTACCCAAGAAATGTATGATGGGGATTTTGAAAGCTCACTCACCTCTGTTGATCTCCCTGTCTCTGCTGACTGTCAAATTGTGGGATGGGGATGTGTGGCAGGATTGTCCGGGATGGCTTCACTCTCCAGCCAGATCTGAGATCCTGGCAGGAACCGTTCTGCGGCACCACTGTGGGTGGCTGCTGTCTTTCCCTGCCCAAGGGTATGCTTCTTGCAGTTGACAATAAACTCTACGAGATTAAATGTGAGTCAGGAAAGAAGAAGCTGGGTTCTTTTCAAAAGACAGCATCACAAAAGCCTTCATCATCACCTGGCTCCTGGAGGGAAGGCAACAGATTGCAATTGTTCACCCAACTCACGTGCAGAGAGACTGTTCCTTTGCCATGTGTATATGCTTTTGCATGAGAAATTTTTATAGGACAAGTAATTATAGAAAAAAATGTGTCTCCTAACTAAAAGAAAAGGGAAGAAAAGAGTAAGCAGGTATGACACCACCTGGGGTACATCAATCAGAGCAGATCGGTGAAAGATAACAGGCTGGACAAACTCTTCATAGGAGCCCCAGCTATTTATCTAAATTGCATTTCTCAGCACTGTTGAGAAACACTCCCCCTTCTTTTAAAGGAGAGATGAAAGTGGGACGCCTCTGATGTCTCTTCCCCTCATCCCTTCTCACACCTCCTCACCCATCTGGGAACTACTCTTTGCTGCCGAGTCACCAACCCACCTAGCACAAACCAGTCTCTTCCTTCAGGGCCAGGTTTACCAGTCTGGTCATATTCTGTCCTTTGCTTTGGCAATGATGGGCTAATTTGAGATCCAAACACAACTGTTCACCTTTTAAACCCTATTCCAGTCTTGCACTGGATTTATACTACTTTGAGGGTAGGAGGATATAGGGAACATGCTCCTCCATCGTCCTCTTCATCGGCTAACAGAGCTGCGCTGCATTCATCCATCCCTTAGATCAAGAATGTTTCACCAACTGATTTAATTACATGAAGCTTATGCAGGAGTTACAGAAGGATTATCTGGGTTTTATCATGGTTATTATAGAAAATGATTATATTGTTACTGTTACAGAGTTACAAAAAGTAAAGCAGAATCACAGGAAACTTGGCAAGAGCTCATTAGCAGTGTGGTGCAGTCTGCAGGAGCTAATTAAAAATGCCTATGCTTCACAATAACCATTTATCTCATCACAACCTCCGTTCCCTACGTCTCTTTCTCTGGATAGAGTGAGAGGGAATGATCTCTCCTCACTGGTGAATGTGCATACAGCAATACATACTGAGCATGGCGTAATACAAATGGGTTTGTTCTGGGGTACGAAGCCACCAGCTCTGTCCTTGCCTTGCACACAAGCCACATTAGATGCTCAGGGAACTCCCAGGGTCACTTCAAGAAGTATCTCAGCCAACCGCCTGAGGCTGAATGTGAGAAGATGGAGACTGTAACCCTGGAGGAGGTGCTGGTTGGGAGACATGAAACCAGTATTAAAACAACATAATAACACAAGCATCTACATGTGCTGTGCTCGAAGCCTTACAGAAGTCACTGGTACCTCTGGTGTCTCTGTTTCCAGCAATACCAGTCTGAACCGCTGACCAGGAGGGCAGGCTTTTCTCAGCCAACATCTCTATCTCCTCTCTCAGATTGCTCCTTCTGCATGCTTTCAAAACAACCAAAAAAAAATGACACAGCTTCCAGTTAATCTGTGTTATCTGGAAAGATGAAATCAAGGTGAAATTCAGTTTGTCAACAGGGTGTGAATGCTGACAGGAGATGGATCGGAACAGGAGAACACTAGCGGTGGTATTGCCCGACAAGTCATTTCTCACGCTCAACGACGCCTGGATGCAGGTGGATATTCTTGAGATGACATTTGATGAACTTGTTTTCTTTTGGAGTTTGAATTGAAGGGGCCTGTAGGAAAAACAGAGAAATAAATCCCCAAAGCCACGGTGGTTGTGATACCGTTTTCCGTGTTGCTCTGCGGTACTGGGCAGCATGGAGATGACCAGAGCCAAGAGGCACAGCCAGCCTGCCTTTCTCTCCAGGGAACGGAGGGTACTTATATTTCTGAACCTGTCTCAAAATATCAGCCTCTTGGAAACAACTTCCTTGTCATGTTTAATCTTTGCACTCATTTTCACTAAAGCAGACGGAGTGGATGCTGATAATGAAATCCTTAAGACTGCTCCAGCCGAAGTCAGATGTAAAAATCAGCCTCAGCAGTGCTGAGATTATTCTTCTCGTGACAGCAAGGACCAAGTCTGAAGGCTGTTGACCTCCGACGCAACCCAGCTGATCCTCAGTCCTCCAAGACGCTGCTCCTCTGTGCAAGAGTTCACAATCTTTTGGCCAACTAAAGGCTCTCCCCCTCCCACCCATCTCTGACACCAATTGACCATGGTTTCACTGTGTTTCTTTGACCGGATAGAGTTCACGTCCATAACCTCAGGCAGAAGTCAGAGCTGTTTTGCCTCAAATGGTAATTCTTTTTTTGATTGTTCCATCCTAAGGAGAATCTCTGTTAGTTTTCTTCATCTTCTTCTTCATCTTCTTCTTCTTCATCTTCTTCTTCTTCATCTTCTTCTTCTCCTTCTTGTTATTATCTATTCATGTAAACACGTATGATTGGACCAGTAGTGCCTTATCTTAACCAGTGTATTCAGCCTGGCCTCCTTGGCAACTGGGAACACTTTTTCTCAAAACCGATCCATTAAACCTCACCACTATGCCCACTGGGCAGGCTTGTCTGACACTCAGGAAAGAAAACCATGTACGGAAAATCCTGCCACTTCCCCCAGAAATCTCACCTTCCTTTTGAAAACAACATGAGAAAATTCAGGATTTTGTTCCTGCAGCTTCTGCACACTTTTCCTTTTCCAGCTTCCCCTGCCAAACTCCATCCTCAGATGCATTCCTGCCTGAAACCGTGTTGTATCAGCCCGTCTCCCAGACATCCTCTGCTTTCACAGCCAGTTTCAACAACACGCAGCAGCCCAGCTGCTGAACCAGATGGGGAAACCTCTTTTTGCAACAGCAGCAGCCAATAAAGGTCTTGGTGGATGAAGCAACCCGTGACTCACTTCCACAGCTTTTCCAGGAGATGCTGGAGACAGAGGTGGGATGTTGAACTTAACTGAGATTTCCCAACACAGAAAAGAGTCAGAGAGCTGTTATATTGTTTGGGCAGTCAAACATGAGTGATTTTTTTTAAACCTAGATTGTGCTTTTCTCGTCCTGAAATCAAATTATCTACTAAACCAAACCAAAACCAAAATTCCTGGTGAAATCAAGCTTTTTTGAAATCAGTACAGTTATGTGGAGCATGAACTTACCTCCCCTTTGAGTTTATCTGTCCTTGTACCTGGGATCAGACTGAGAAAAGAGGCTGGAGAAAGTGTATATCCCATCAGATCCTGTCGGCTGAGAATGGCCCTGGGAACAGAACAGGGATGCAATGCTGCTAAATCTCGCCTGAAAAAAACACCACAACCCCAAAAGTCTGATGAAAAATCTAGGTTTTCTTGTGGTATACTAATAAAACAGAAATTAAATGAACTATATGAGTAGTTTTAGAATTAGCAGAGATAAACACGGTGGTATAAATTGTAATAAGAAAGGCAACAGTGTAATCTTCAGGAATTTGCATGTATTCAGTACACGTAGCACGAGGTGTCTTGACATACAGGTACAGTGGAAATCAGCTGAAAGGAAGAAAGAGCAGCGAGAAATTCGGAGACAGAAAAGAGGGAGGGGGATTAATCAGCATTAGTGCTGCTTTCAATCGCCGGGTTCCCTGTAGAAATTAAATTGCTTGACTCATACCAAGTTACCCATTATCAATATGTGCCGTTGCTTTCATTCCTCACTTCCCTGGGCAGGCAGCAGCAACGTCCTTGTGCTGCAGTGTAAAGGGGTTAATTTGCTCTCACTCCCCATCTCTTTAAATATAACTCATAAATTTGATTGTTTGCTTGTTTTTATTACAATAGCTGTAGCTCTTCTGGAAAAAGTACACCTCGCACCAATACACCGTAGTTTCCCAAAGTGAAGTTTAAGCCTCCTTTGGCAAAATGTAATGGTCACAGGTTTTAAAGCTTATGATGAGGGCAATAAGCTATTATTGGCAGCAGCATAAAAGCAAAATGCAAGCCCTTACAACCCAGAGCCTGCAGCTCCAAAATACAGATGTAACCTGAAAACATATATAGATGTAATCCTTTGTGAATCTGTCATATATACGTATTTACATACCTATGGTACTTGCCTACATATAAGTATGCAGACATACATGCATCTACACATAGTTGAAGTGGCCACAACAGATATCTAAGAAAAGCAAGCCTCTGTGTTTCATTATCACTTGTAATTCCACCTGGGCTCATTACTTCTTTCACTGAAGTAATGAATAAAGCAATAATTCTCCCTAAAAGCTGTGCTGCGTATTTCACTGCTTGAGCACCAGCCTGGCACATCAGCGGAGTGGTGGGTTGGGCGTTAGGAGTGGTTAGGTCTGGGTATAAGAGCTGAACTTTCCTCTGTACCCCAAATTAAGAAGAAACCCGGCAGTTTCAGGAGATTTACATTTATTTTCACATTGTAAGCCAGACTGAGCTGGAGCTGGGGTGAGGCTGCAAGCATCTGGAGATCTTCACAAAGCCAGTGCTCAGCACGAGTTGGAAACTTGGCCTTGTGTTCCTGAATAAGCCAAAAATAGTTTGTCCATGGGGACTAACTGACCTCCATGCTCCCTTCCTAACTCTGTGCGTTTTATCTAATGGGCTTCAAGGGATTTCCTCCTATTATTGCAAATGCCTCTGGAGATAAATTCAAAAGGATCCTGAATGCCTGTAAAACCTCTCCCTGTGAAGTCAGCCTGTGGAGAAACCTCGTGGAGAAGATGTAAATCTTGGGAGGTTTTATAGCAGCTCCTCCAACATCTGTAATTCCTGTATCAGCAAACACTTTACATGTTGCTCTGGGAGCAGGATGTAGAGAAGCGAGAGTTATTTCAGAAAGCAACTTCTTAATATCTGCAGCTCTACATGACAGCCAAATAATGTAATCCCAAATAGCTTTCCTAATTCCAACTGTATTAAAATGCATATATATATATATGTAAAAAGTAACTGCATTTCATTCACACGGTCGTTTTCCACTGGCTGGTCATGGATAAACTCTCAGTCACGTCCAGACCCTGCTGTGCCACCACAAATGCTGGAATAGTTAAACAGCTAAATATTCACTCTGGCTCTCTTCTGGTGATTTTCCTTCCTAAAAAGAGGAAAATGATTGCCCCACTCTGGATGCAAAGGAAACGTTTGGGTTAAGAGCAGAGCTGCACAAGGAGTTCTATGGTGTGGTAACAGAGGCAGCAGAACGTGGCTGAAAAACAAAGGAGCGGGAGGAAGGTTTTGGTGCATGTTGGCATTTTGACAGCACATCTAATTTCGGCCAGAATAAAATCTCAGACTGCTTTAGTTGCAGTGAGGTGATGGGTTTGTAGCCTGTCCTACAAAACCCGAACGTGTTTTGTACACAAATTGTGCCATAGCAATGAGAGGAATCAATACAGAGATGCCTCTGCGGGTGTATGTTTTATATTAAGACTTAGCTGATGACTTTTCGTCATTTGAAAGAAATGTTCAGCCTCAGTACTTGAAATTACCCAGCTGCAGCATTTTCTACTCAATCCAATCTCCAGTTAATTTGATCCTTCATTTATCTTGAACAAAGCCTCCTAATAAAAACATTTGTATTACAAATGATACACTTGATCAATGGGATTGCTTTAGGCAAGTATTTGATAATTTGAACACTAGCTATAAAAAGTTCTTATTTAATCAATGTAGCTGGCCAAAATTTGGAGTGAGAGAAAGCCCCAAATCTGTACATCACTAAACAAGCCAGACTATAATTAAATATCAAGTTATTTAGATGTTCTTACCAACGTTATTGTTAGAACTGACTAGTGTAATCTGTGTGATATTAGCCCTAATTATTTTCGGTAACACGATTAATTATTTAGTTCACTCAAAGAGACAAGAATGAAATGAATCAAAATAAGAAGCTGGCTGGGCACGAAACTATTAATTTTCTTTCAATCCTGTAATTCCTTTGGTCAAATCAATGAGATAAATACGCAGATGAAAAAAGCCAGTAAATATACACATGTGTCCGGGCTCCATGCAGGTCAGTAGATAATATTAGACCCTTTGCAGGGGCTGGGAAGCTCTATGGCATTTCTGAGATGGCTTTTCCAGCACGAGTGCTCCAAGGCCACGGGCTGCCCGGCTGCGGGTTGTACGTTCTCCCTCCCAGGCTTGGGTCTGATCTAGAAAACCTTATCCCTTGGCAGCCAAAGCGGATTTCTGCTTTATTACATCTGTTGTTCTCCCTGGATGTTTTAAGAAGCAATCATGGTGCTTGGAACTTTATCTCGCGTTTATTTTCATTAACAGTGGCATTAATCAACATTTTCCTCTGGTCTCCACAGACCACTCAAGGATGCTCTTGGAAAGCAAAGACAAATTCCAGGTCAGGATTCCTGTTGTTTGCTATTATTATATGAGAAAAGTGAAATCACTCCTCTCTTTGCTCAGCTTTGTGCATCAACACACTGAAAAACTTCTAGTAGCTCCAGCATCCCTCCTGTACCCTGGTCGAAGAGCTTTATTTTGACATGGCTACCAGCAGATGTATTAGAAAAAAAATTCAGAAGGTCTAAAAAATGTTCACGGTGTACATCAGGCTATTTTAGTTTGTTTCTCCATCCCTTTTAAATCAGCATTTTTAGAATATCGTTTGAAATGGAAGACCAGGAAGCAAGGCAGTGAGGACTCTCTCCTGTCACATCGTGCGCTGAGTTGTACAACGCGACAACCTCAGATCTCTTTCAATCCATCATTTATTTCCCTCTAGAAACTTTCTTTCGCTGTATTGTCTTTGACTATTATTTATTTACTTGCTTAGCTGACTTCAAGGGACGTTTCTCCTGGCTGGATAAAGACATTTTACAAACAAATGCACGGAAACATTTTTGATAACGCTGCAGAAGCAGCCAGCGCGCCGGGTCCCCGTGGGCAGGTAATGCTTTGTGTCGTTCAGCAGCCACCGCTCTGCTCGATTAAGGAGCAGCATTTTTCACAGCCGGCGTGGCTGCTGCAACAACAGGCCCCAAGCAGCATCGGGGACCAAAGTGGGAGGAATTAAAGGGCTGCTTGAGGTTCCACGGGGCTCGAAAGGCTCCCTTGGGGAGGATAAAAAAAGAATTAGAAAGGGCTTTTATTGACGAGGATATGTTGCTTGTGCTTTGATATGCACACAAAGGAGCGTAATTGTAAGTATGGGGAGGAAGGTTCTCCGTGGCTGAAACTATCATTTACACCCTGTGGAGAGCTAAAAAACCTCTCAGCTAGGAACTTGGGCAGACACTCTACCTCTTGTAGTGTTTTACAAGCCACCCCAAAAGGCTCAAGGTCCAAAGAAGGGTTACTAAATAGGCAGAAAGGATTTACAAAGCAGCAATAGGTAACAGATATTTTTTTTCCCCCCATTTCAAAGAGCTCCACGTCTCCCTCAGCACCCCAAGACACCAAGAGGGAAAGACGTGCATCACCATAAGCAAAATGTATTCTGCAAAAAAAGCCCCAACACCTTTTGGCGAGTCTGCAACCGCCAAAGGAGAGGCAGACGTGGTGGAGGCATCCGTTCAGCATCTGGAGAGGAGAGCATCTGCTTCGAGACACCCCGACGTTTACTTTGAGTGAGAAATCATTGCTCGAGCTGTAATACTTCACGAGCAAGACATATCAAGTGAATGGAATCCACACAAATGAGGTCGTTAGCATAACTGAAAACGCTCTTCATTCCTTCAAGAATGAAAAATATGAGTAATTCCCTGGCAAGGCCCAATTACAGCCTGCCAGCACTGGCACATGGGTTATATCTATTATGAAATAATAAGATAACATTAATAAGATTCCCAGAAAGAACATTAGACAGCCAATCTCCCAACCGCGTACAATTGGTCTAACTATTCAGGCTGTCTCCTGAATAGCGTAGCTCAACGCTCGCCGGGTCTTTCTTGTCATCTTCAGTGGGAAAAGTTCAGACCTACCAGCTTTTAAGTAGGAGACTCCGAGTGGGAAAAGGGGCAAGAGCTCTGGGAGTGCTGAGAAACACTGGGTAGCTCTCTCTTTTAAGGAGTTTCAGTACCAGACATAACGGCGAGAGCTGCAGCAAACACTGATAGCGCTCGTGAAATGTTACTGTAGGCACAGAGCGATGCCGGCGGCTGTATATCGGGTCGTTAACCTGAGCGTACAAGCATGGCTCAGACACGTGCCGGAGGTGCTTCCAGCCTCTTGCTTCACCAGCGGCTGAACAGTCCTCTTTTAGCCCATTTCCTCGCGTCCTGAGGCTCATGACCCTGCGGGCAAACACAGACCTGTTTCATGGGGACATCAGCACAGGCAAGGAACTGGACTTTTGGTGTTTCAGATGAACGTCACCCCCGCTTCCTGAGATACCTATGGAGGTAAGCTTCAAAAAAAAAAGGACAGAAATCCATACATATAGTTGAGTGTAACATCACAAGTTGCTCAGAAGCCTGGTAGGACAGGAGGCAGCTGTGAGCTCCATCACTGTGATTGCGCAAGATGCCTCTTGCACTGGAAAGGAGCATCCAGCTCTCCAGGACTGAGGACACGTTGATACCAGCAGTCAGACCCGGTAAGTCTGGCAGGTGGCTAAACGGGCTCCACAGCCTCACCAGCCCTTGCCAGGGAAGCGAAGATGCCGAGTCTCAGCACAGAGGGCTATAATGAGGATTAATAAGGCGTGTGAAGACGCTCCGTAATTGTCCGGCCGGCTGTTTCCTTTGCACCTTATGTTATCATTTATGCTCGTGCAAAGTGGCTGTAAAACGCTCCAGGTCTGATTCAATATAACTTGTACAGACTCTTGTACAGGTGTAAATTGCTCTGTGACGTTCAGGGCAATGTGTATATACAAACTAATGCGATCATCTCCGTTCTCTTTTTTTTTTTTCCCCTGTAAACTCCTCTGCAGCCAACTGAACATTTTAATGCTCAATAAGCTGCAAAACATCAGGTATTTCACTCACTCCCTAGAAACAGAATTAGCAGTGCTGGGTCCAAGGAGGGATGGAGCTGTACCGAGATGCCATGGCTGGGCCACCAGCATTGTGGTCCTTTGGGCTGGCCACTGCCCAGAGCCATAAGATCGAGCAGAGGAACATTTGCATCATGAACCTCGGGGGCTGATGCACAGTGAGAGTGAGTCCGAACCCAGGAGAAGCCACGAAAAATGAGCTAACGACAAAATTTTAGAAGGAATGGGCAAAAAACAATGCCTGACCTTGCCCAGATATAGGAAAACAACTGCAGACCTACAGCAGCTGTAAAACGAGGCTGAAGTAAAACCTCTGAGCTGGTATTACAGAGAATAACCCTTAAAAGGTGGAAGGCTTTGATACACGCACTCCTACAGGTAGCTCGAATCCTTGGCAGCTGCAAGGCTTTAATAATGAATGTCAGACGGCCGGCCAGCTGCGAGGGGAATAAACAGCTATTTGCCTTCAGTGGAAGGAGCATCAGTTTGACATATGACATTCAAATGATATGAACTTTAAAAGAGTGGTTAAATGACTGCTGTTTGACTGGAAACCTCGAATCCACCGGAGCAGCACCGCAGCCCTTTACCTTAGCTCCGTGGGGGATTGAGTCGTTGGGCTTTAAAATGAAAGATCAAAGTGTTTCTGCAAGTTCAGTCCATGGTGAGTCGTGTGTCCGGCTGATAACATTCATGTGCCTGAGGGATGAGAGGGGTAAAGACAGGTCCTCCAGTCGTTGTGTCCTTTGCCACTGCGGATCACTGTGCTGCTGGTGGCACACGCAGGACTGGGGGCCACAAAGGTGCCTCTGTGCAAGACAGACAAGCAGACAGATAGGGACAGGCTGGGGGGAGGAAATCTGGGGCCATGGAGTGGAATGGGGTGAGAAAAAGGTGTTCTCCCCACCTGCTCCTGTCTCGTGGTCCGGCACCCCCTTCTCCTGGCACCCTCCTCCTCTTGGAGGCTCTTCTGTGTTTCGCCTTGCAGATGCCAGCCCAGCCTGTGCCGTGTCCATCACCAGCTTGTTTTTGAATTGTCCAAGAAATGAGCGCTGCAAAGAATTTACCTCTCTATTTTAGGAGACCTTGTTATGCACTTGTTACATTAGCCTGTCAGCTTAATATCAGCAGTCATAACACTTTTATAACCTACCTGCTGAAGTGCTTTTCCTTGCAATCCTCACGCCAAAACAAGAGCTCAGAACCAAAGCTGCTGCAGGAAAAAATCGCTGCTTCCTGACCTTTGGGCAGACTTTGTGGGCTGATTATTCCATCGATTTTATCCAAATTGAGCATTCAATAAAGGTGTCTGGAGGCCCGTCTCTCTTCAGCAGCGGGTCCAGTACAGCACCAGCAGCAATAATATGGGCAACCTCTGTGCAAGCCTGGGTCAGGGTCAGGAAAGCTCCACGTGTCTTGCAAATTGTGGCAGGCATGACCACTCTACCTGGGACCAGCCCGGGGACCTCCTGCTCGCCAGCTCGCACAGCCAGGAGAGAGGACCAAGAGCCAGCGGAGCCCTTGAGCACATGTTAAGCCCAGCAGTGATATCACTTCAGTGAGCGAGCGCCATGTTAAGTGCACATGGGTGCTCTCACTTGAAACAAGCCTAAATAATTGAAGCACGAGTGAACGGGGCCAGATTTGAATGAAGCAACTTGATGGTGGACTGTCCTTACAGAAGGAGCCGTTGCTAAGCTGAAGCTGTGTTTGCATTAGCAAGCTGTGCCGTGCTAGAGGGGGGGGAAAAGCAGAGCAAAGGAGTCGGTGCTGAGGGCTCTATATTCATCCTCTATGTTTTTCAGGGGGAGAAGAGGGCTTGCTTCAAGCTGTCAGCAGCTGGAGCATGTTCGATGAGCTCCTGAAGCACTTCTGCTTTAGTGCCATCCAAAAGGAAACCCATTTGCTGGCTCTGTGACCTTGCTGCGGTCTGAAGCAAAGGATGGCACAAGGTGGACGCACGCCAAAGTTCACTGCTGCCTAGCTGTAAAGAATTTAAAAACTAATTTTACGTGCAGGTAAACTGAGGCACGCAGCTGTTGAAGAGCACAGTTCCATTTCCCTCTGGATATGGAGGAGCGGTGCAAGATCATTACCTCTGGAAATCGGACCAGAAAGGGTTGACTTAGAACAACTCCTGAATAGCTGCTCAGTCTGGAATAAAGCCAAGATGTGATGTCCCATATACTGTGCCTGCTGGAAAACTCACAGCATCTGAGCAATTCCCCACTCCTATGTCTCACCCCAAACCCATTCCATGTAGCCAAAATCTGATGGCAAACCTCCCTCTCTCCCTCTAAGAGCAGTGGGAACTGGCAGAGGCTGGCGAAGGTGCCCACTTTCTGCTCTTAGGCATGACCGAATTCAGCAAGATGCAGATGAGTTTTGGCACACCTTGACGTGTTTTGTCCCTTGCCAGAATCCCACGAGGTGCCAGGAGATGAAGCCGGGCTGAACGTTCACTGGTGGGTCTCCCCATGGGTCTGTCGGCAGTGCCGGTCCCAGCAGCTTGCTTGCCTGCTTCATCGGCGCAGGGTGCCAGCGGATGGAGACACCTTGGAACAGGAATGAGAGAGGCTGAAATCCTTTGACACCTGCAAGTGAACTGTATATTACTAAAATGTTAAGCAGCTTCGTGAGACAGGTTATCCTGAAGGATGTTTTCCGTAGTGTTGGCATTTGTATGTGAGTGATTAATTCCAACACAGGCGTGGAGCAAGGAGGCAAAACTCTTCCCTCGCTGCCACCGGGCAAGCTACAGCCTTCGCTCCAGCAAGGTTATTAATTCACCCCTGACCTGTGAGACTGTGTGTGACTTCATCACCCTCATCTTCTCGGTCACCTCTCAAGGCAGAGACCTGAGGATTTTCCATGCCCCTTTCTGTGAACCGTTATGACAGCGCAGGCACTTCTCTGCTGTCTGTTCTCCGGGGCTCTGACTGCTTCTACACTTTGTCGTTCTCCCCTGAGATGTGCCGTCGCGGTCAAACGCAGTGCCACGGCTTTAAAAAGGGGGACAGCAACGGCTGAAAGCGGAGACAAATTGTCACTTTTGTGCATTGGTGGCAGAAAGGAGCTGCACTGCTGCGGGTTACGAAGGCAGAAGGGGAAACTGTGGCTGTCCGAGCTGCTGGGAATCTTCTAGCCCTCTCACCCAGCTCATCGGTGGGTCTCTAGAGAAGCAGCCTTACTCTTCCTCTGCACTTCCAGTCAAGGGTGTCTTTCACTGGGGAATTTAATCCGCTGCAGAAAGGTTATGTCTCTTTTGGGGTTTTCTACTCAATTCCTAAAAAATGTAGAAAGTAAGTATAAAAAGAATATATAATAATGTATGTATAATGTATTTATCTATATAGAAAAAAATATACAAGAAATATAAAAAGTGCTATGCAGAGAAGCCCAGTTTTGCAACAGGAACCACTTCACACCATCAATGATTCTGCTCAGCCACTTATTTTGGACTGTTGCACCTTACACTCCGCATCTCCAGAAGCAGCTCTTACTACTGATGACACACATAGGGATTAATTCAGGATACAATGACTCTCCATCTCCCAGGAATCCAAACAGCATTACGTATGGTAGTGACTGGGTTGGATGTATACGCACATGCAAGTATTTCTCCTAGTGCCGAAATCTGACAGCTTGGAAGGAGAAGGCATCGTCCTGTGGAAGGGTACAGCAAAGCAGGTTCATTAGGTGTTTAGGAGAGAGTATGGAGAGCACTTTGAACCTTGCACAAGGTCAGCTGCTCTGCAGCATGGAACAGATGCTGGAATCAAACCCCTCTACTTTCACAGAAAGACAAACACTTGGCAGAGAGTAGGGAGACCACACCTTTCGTAATTTGTGGTGCTACAAGTTGACAGTGGAGGAATGAAATGGCAAAGAGAACTTCTGTCTCCACTTTCTGGCACTGATTTTTGAGGATCCCACCAAAGAAGCGAGGAAGCCCAGCTGTGAGAGGTGATGGGACCACATCATTGTCTGGCCAATGGCTTATGAGACCTGCAGATGGATTCACTTGTGGATGGAAGACAGAGTAGAAGCAGAGACTGGCATCAATTGGTTACAGAAGGGGCAAGTGAGCTTTTTATTGCAGTTAGCTCTCCAGTAACATTTTCTGAAGGAATAACATGAAATGTGAGCATATAGGTCTTCTAGAGCCTAAAAAATGACAATATCCAGCAGGACTTTCCAGCTCTCAATAGCCAAAGGCAACACTTTTCTTCCAGGCTAGGGCTCTCCAGGATATCTGAAGGCTTTTGGTGCTGCACTCCGCATCATTATTATCAGTTAAGTTGGTCTTACAGTGGCCTGATATAAATCAGAGACTAAAAGGTGTCGTGACAGTGGTGTAGATGGTACAAGTGTTGACAATCCCTTCTCTGGGAGACTGCTGCATGCCTGCAGTAAAATAAGCAAACAGTCAGGAAACCCATGTGGGGCACTTCTCTCCCACTCTGCAAACCTCTGGTCATTAGGGGTAACTGCTCGTCTCTGGGCTCCTCCAGTTAACTCCTCTGCAATGCGAATCACGCAAAAGCCATCTAAAATCAGAAGAAAATCTAAATAAATCAGCATCAGGAAATTTGCCACAGGCGTTCATTCCTGCAAGGATGTGACCACTTTAACACTTCTCAGGGTCACAGAACACAGCTGAGGACATAGCCCTGGACAACTCTGCATTCCCAGGAGAATAAAACCAGAAGACCTGAGAGTCACCCAGCAGGCAGTAGGAGCAGGAGCGATGGGAGCATTACTTAACTATCTGCAATTTGTTCTCCTTATCTTGATTTAAATTACACTGCCAGAAGAGACTGACAGTGTCTGGAATCAAATTGCTTAGAAAAGTGGCTCTTCAGAGGGAGAGGGGAAAAAAAAAAGCCCTGATAACTTGAGTGCAAATGGTCTTGCAAAATGCCTATTGTGATCCGGGACAGCGGGGTCTGGGGCTGGTTTTCATTAGGATAATGCTCATGTCGTTATGCTGGGCCAAACTCCCGTGTGAAACGGGGGTTTGCACCAGTGACGTTTCTACACCGCACACACACCAATCCAGGTCTCCTCTCTAGAGTTAGAGGCGCCATCAAACAAAGAGTTTCTGATCCATTCCTGCTTCCTTCACTTCTCCAGATTACCATGGGCTCTGGGAAATCATCTTCAGGACGATAGGCTACTTCGGTTGCGTTAAAATTTCCATGTTCAGAACCAGAGGGATCTTGAGCAGGAGGGAAAAAAAAAACAAAACAGCCATGTAAGCTGGGAAAAAGGGCAGCTGTGACACTGACAGGACCCCTATAGCCCACATACGTCTCAGCCACCCCTTGCTTTCAATGCATTTCCCAACTTAGAGATGTACTTTCAGCAGGACTATCACTGCTGCTCATGCAAAGCAGCTGGGGTTGAGTAGCCCTGTGCTCCTCAATAAACTGGGTAGTGAATTCTGGCTCTTGCATGGCATGGGAGGAAGAGCTGCACTGATCAACAGGCTGCATGTGGAGGGAAAAACAGCTAAAATCCATGTGGGAGCCGCAGGTAAGGAGGGGCATGCGGGGCCGTTTTGTTTAATGCTGAAGTGTGTCAGTGCTAAGGGGAGGTGGGTCGTGATGGGAGCTGGAGGAGCAATAAGATTTCCAGGAAGAACAAAACTAAGATTGCTGCTCAGACTGAGTGCTGAAGAAAAAGCATCCTCACCTAGAAAAGCGACCGGCTCCCTTGGGGCAGGCTGGAAATCTCAATAAAAAGAACATTTAAAACTGGTGTTGGAGGGAGTCGTCTTGCAGGGGAGGGAAGAATGTTCTAACAAGTCTCCTCCATCAATTCGATGCTGCTTGCATCCCAGCTCTCCCTCTCCCCATCAGGACAAGGGGAATACACCCCCAGCCCGACAAGCTACATTAAAATCCCCATATCCCAGTAATCTTTTTTTTCAGGAAATTTAAACCATGTGGCTCGGACCCCAATGTGCCATCAGTGGAGGAGTGAGGGGAGGCTGCATATTCCAAAGGGATGTTACGGCATGAATTTTTCCCTCCCACTCTGATCTGATGTACATGACATCTTCTGTAGAAAAAAGGGCCGAAAGAGCCCCATAAACCTATGGGCACCAAGAATACAATACATATTTAACTTGTCTCCTTTTAATTAAAGGCAGTTATAAAAAGAATCAATTTTATGGATTGCAGAGGACTAGAAAAATGTCATTAGACTTGGGGGAGGGTGGATAGGTCACTGCATTGTTAATGGACTATTACAGTCTTTCACCTCCAGGTTACTAGTTGAGTTGCAATCTGAAATCTGCAGAGATTCCAGCTGAGTATCCGTGCCAAGTAATAATTTAATAAGATTTTTTCTGTTTCTTACAACAAATGCCCTTTGAATACACTTGCTGTCCCCTCTGCTTTGATTTCCCAAGCTCGCCCCGTGAACGAAATGTATTAATGGCAATGCCTTTCGCAGCAGTCGATGCAGAAAGCCGGGTCGGGGTTGGAAGCTAACACCAAACAAAGTGCTACCTGCCTCTGAGTCACAGGGAGGTGCCATGTTTTCAGGAGGGCGTGCTTGACATGTAATTTCCAACAGCCATGGCGTTTACTTTGTGTCAAACAGCCCAGTATTGCAGGGCCTGACCCATCAGCACCACGCGCCGTGTTCACCGGAATCCCAAGCAAACCCCAAACCTGGTGGGATCCTGCGTAGCCTCAAAGAGGAAGGGGGCTGCCAATTCAAATTAGAGCTCAGATTGCACTTGCTTGAAAATTGTTACCCTTTAGAGACTGCCTGGTGGCCCATGAGAGGTGAATTTTGGGGTCTCTCGCAGCAAATAGCCATGTTTGTGTTGCAAGTATAGCCTCGGAGTGGGCTGGGGGGGCTGGGGCGGGAGGGATGTTCCCTTTCTGCTCTCTGGAGAAGGGTCTCCTTAAGCCAGGTCAAGGCAGACTGACAGTGCACCATGGAGGAGTGAGCACCCCACAACTTAGATGCACCCGAAGAGATGCAGAGGACTTCAGGGATGCCAGCCTGACATATTCCACCAACATTAAAATTGCTTCTGTAGAGGCTTAAAAAAAACATATTAGTAACTTGTGGTGAACCATTTAAATTTACTGAGATTTGAATACAACTATTCCCATATGCCTCTCTAATCCACAGTGAAATCTTCCGCCCTGATCTCTGTGTGAAATACTAGAACCCAAGTCTGCAGGCAAGGTTCAGCAGTCCTGAAGCTAGCTGTCTCAGACCTCCTGGAGGAAGAGAGGGATTTAATGAGAAACAAGTCTCAGTTTGTCCTGAGATGTAAGGAAAAGAGGGTGTGCAGGACCATGGGGGTCCAGTCTTCGTGGGACTAAAGGGCAGGTAATGAAACGCGTCATCCCATATCCTCACCGGAGTGTCTTTGCAGGTTCTGAATGAGAAGTTTTGCAAGAGGATGACCACAGCCACTTTCACAATGAGGAGAGCAAATCTCATTCCTCTGCAGTTCCTGGGGCCAGCCCCCAACAGCAGGAAGGTGTAGGGGTCAACAGACTCTTCACTCTCTTTACTGAACCTGATTACAACAACAACAACAAGTTGGAAAGGGCTACTCTTCCAGGATGTGTCAGCTTTCAGATCTGAAGTGATGGGGGTCTGGGAAGGCCAAAGCTTTTTGTACTTCTGTAGGTATTAGAAGAACCCAGCTAAGTCCCTTATTTCTGTCTCAACAGATACCTTATGCCTCTGCTTTTAGCCTTCTGCTTGGAGTTGGCTGTGCACCTCCAGGTGCTTCAGGTGAACAGGGAATACCTGAAACATGCTAATGGATTTCATAACTACTCTTTTCTCAGAACTCCCTCTCAGCTCAAAAACTGAACCCAGATTTCAAACCCTAAACCACACAGGTCTACAGCTTCACGTCTTCCCTTTAGATCAAAGGACTGAGCGAACACAGACGCTCTCCCCCTGCGTGACTAAAGGCAGGGCTGCTTTTGAGACATGCCAGCCGTTCCTCTCCTCGTCATGAAAAACAGGGCAGAACAATCAGCTTCACAGAGAAATTTGCCACTGAGCATTTTCAGTAATACTCCTTAGTGATCAGTTGGTTTTCATGTCAGAAAGCTTTTCATTCACAATGCATGAGGTCCAGGTACAAACCTCAGCCATGCTAAGTCAGCAGTGAAGTATCTCGCTACTGAGACACCAGCACAACCCTCTGATGAACTCCCAGCAAGGTAAGTGATCCCTGAAGAGCTCCTGTCCAGCTACCCATGCCTGGTTTGTCAACCGAGGTAAGGATGGAGCTACTGGAGTAACCGGTGTAACATGCCCATTGCCAGAGTACTCCCATTTGAGTGGCTCCTTCTGCATTCAACACAAGGTGACCATAGGGGTCCATAAGTGATTTTGGCAGCACACATGTCCCTCCTTAACTTCTGCCTGATACCACTGCCGCATTTTGTCCCAAAGGACATTCGCACACCAAGGTTAGCTTCCAGGGGCATTTCAGCTCCTGGTGCAAGGGCACAGATGTCGTTCTGCTCGCTCTGGGCCAGCCCTCAGTGTCTTTGTGGCCACCTGGTGACTAGCGGGCCCAGGATCTCCCAGGTCTGCCTCGAGCTATTGCCTCATTTCTCAGGGTCTGACAGAAGAGACTCCTAAGCAAGGATAGTTTCATTACTTGAGTTGAAGAATTAAGTTCTATTTCCTACTCGTCTTTGCCCTTCCACTGCTGATTTGCACGGCACCGTGCCAGTCACCCGATGGCTCTTGTTTTAATATCTGGCCATAAACCCCTCAGTGTTACAGCTGCTGGGAGCTGCTCTCACTGTCGCTGCCTTCAATGCAGTTAATTAAATTCCATGCACAGTTTATGGATGTAGATCATAAAACTCCCCTCACGGTAATGCTGGGACTAGATGTCAGACAATGATAAATGCCTAATTTAAATGTTATAATCATGCATTCCCCACTTTTGCTGCCATTTCCGCTCCCAGGGCTGAAGTTGAGTGTGTTGATATTCCCCCTGCCTGGCCCTCACCTCTCAGGCCTGAACTCCTCCGGCTCTGGCCAGCATGCCAGGTCACGATGCAGCACATAGGCTAGGATCATGACTGCCATGCCCTTTGGAAGAGTCACCCTGTTGAGCTCCACCATCTTCTTGCAGACCCTCTCAATCCAGCCCCTGGGGCGGAAGAGCTGGAGGGATCCGTTCACCACCGTATTGAGATACTCCATCTGGGTGATGGCATTGTACGTGGGAGTAGCCTGGGGAGGGCATTCAGGATGGCTACAGACATGAGACTTCAACCCCCACCCCAACACCCCACCAGTGATCCTGCTTCAGACGTCAGACACCAGGGGAGGGGAAATCTTGGTGCATCCCCAGTAAAATGAGATGGGGAACTGAGCACAGCTATGCCGTTGGAGAAGAGCAGAACACAGCAAGCCCACCACTGAGGAACATACCATGCCCATGAGCACTACAGAGTTTGCCGACACAGTTGACAAGGGATCTATGCTGCAGCATGGAAAAGGCTCTCCAAAATGGCCCCTTCCCCACACTGAATACAATGAAATGGCCCAGTCCTGCTCCAGCTGTTGATGCAAGGTATCAGTGGCATCTGCTTTACCTCCTTCAGCTTCCCACTGGTGAAGGCTGCAGACATCGCAGTGTGAATCCTTTTCCACTTCTCATCTTCAGCCATGTTGAGGGACGACTCCAGGATCCCGTTCAGACCAAAGCTCTGCACAGGGAGAATTTTACAGCAAAAGGGACCCAGTTATACATGGAGATGAGTGAAGTTTTCCAACCCCTTTCCACATGACAGCAATGCCAAAAAAAACCACCCTACCACGAAGCGTTGACTTGGCTCCTGAAGTCATACGAGCTCTACCTCAACCAGCAAAAAACAGAAATGGAAACAAAAGTGTAAGAATCATAAATGGTATCAGTTCTGGGGTGCATTGAGGCTCATGTCCCAGTGTCCCAGCCAGAGTGGCCTCTACACATCCCTAGTTTTGTTGTTGGTACCATCAATAAACTGGGGCACAACAGAGAACAACTACTTGCTGAAGGGCTCAGAGAAGGACGACAGTAAACCAAGAAGAAATTCTTGCTCTGTACACTCTGTACTGGAGAGGGAAGCACAGGACTAGATACCTACCCAGCGCTTGGTAAAAACGGTGTAGCACTCTCTCACCAGGATGTTTTTGAGGAGGATGGAGTCCGAAACAGCCAGCACAGGGTGCCTGCCGTCAAAAATCCTAAGCCAAGAGAAATCCACAGTCAGTCCATCGCTTGCAGTCAGTTGGAGCAAAAGCAGCCTGTTCTGTCTGCGGTCAGAGCCATGGACACGGACGGCTCCAGCCCAGAGGGTTTGGGCCAGCTGAGTCCCCTCTGACAAAACAGCCAAAGGGACGGGGCTGAAACTGTTTTATTATGTAGTAAAACAGGAGAAAGGGAAAGAAAGCGCCAAACACAGACAGCATGAGCATTTCTAGCCATCGTCTGTTGTATTACAGAGTTGCCAAAGCAGCGTGGGCTTAGATAAAAGGCAGTTTTTGCCACGACATCGATCGCCTGCGCTTGGGCTGTCGGAGCTCTGCTTCCGCAACTGGTAGCCGGAGTCAATAAATCCACACTGAATAGCCTTCCTGTGGGGCAGAGAGATTTCTCTGCGGGGCCTGCGAGGCAATGAGAGGGGAAAAACTTGTCTGTCTCCGCCGTTTTCCAGTCAACAGAGACAGAAAAACTTAAAAGCCACGGCACGAGCTAAAGGGCAGGGAGCCTTGGGCCACAGCCAAGGGAAGCTGCCGTCTTCAAGGGGCTTCAGAACGTTTAATCTTTCAAAAAAAAGCCTCATGAAGCCTTCTAGGATTTTTTTTTTTTTTTGTGCAAAGATTTTGCTTCGGTTTGAGAGATTCCCAAGAGAAGTATGAGAAGAGCCCCCCTGCCCAAAACCCGCGGGGAGGCAGGTTGAAAGGCGGCTCGTGGCCCGGCTCGGGGAGAAGCAGGGAGCAAGATGAAAAACGCGGCGGCAGCCCGCGGCTTGCTTTCTGCTCCAGACGGGCAGAAGAGCCGCTTCAAAGGCAGGGGGCTCAGTTTGGCACAGCGCAGCGGAGTGTTCTGGGCAGGCTGCGTGGTCGAGGAATGAGCGGCGCCCTCTGTCACTTGGGCACCTGGTGCTGAGAGATAAAGGGTCGGCCGTGCTGGTTTGGGGGGTGTTGGAGGACGAGGGGAGCTCCCCGGGCTCTCTGTGCTGCTTCCTCAGCCCCGAGACCACTAACGCTGTTTCATTTTTAACGTTCACAAAAAGCAATAAAAAGGTTTTTTCCAAAGCTTATGCAAATAAATTCCCCCCCCAACCTGGCCACCATCACCCCAGCCCTGCGCCTACTGAAATCGCAGCAGGAGGGAAGCCTTGGAGAGACAGCTGGAGACTGTCCCAGTGGTGACCCTGGATTTTCCCAAACTGTCACTGCTGGAATTACAGTGCTGAGATATGGTGGCAACATACCTTCTCCCATTCTATTTTGGAGCCATGGAGCACCCCAAACAGGCAGTCTTGTTCTGCAGAAACTCACCTCCAGATTTTACCATAATTTTCAAAGCACATCTGAGCAAAATTCAGGACTCCCTGTGAAAGAAGAAAGGAGAAACGAACAGTTTGCCAGAGAAGACCGATAAAAGCAGGTCCCAGCTGGCAGCACGGTACATCCCACAGATCCATTGTAAGTGGCAGAGGTTGTGAGGTGCATGGTAGCTCTTGTCACGTAGACACTCAGGGGACATTTGCACCAGAGGGAAAAAAGGGAGTAGAGAGAAAAAAGCAGCAGCATTTTCAACTTCCACTAGCCAACCTGAGCTAAAAATGTAATGAAGATGAGGGAGGACAGGGTACGCAGCTTCAGCGCGAGCAGAGCTAGCAGGCAGAACTAGATCCCACAGTGTCCTTTCATCTTCAGCTCAACAAGTTAGAGCTGTTACTGCCTTGTCCTCAGGAGATCCTCCACTGCAGTTACTGAACTGGAGCAATGATGGCTTTTTGCATTTTGCTTTGTTTCCATTAAGACTTTAACTGATGTTACATGTACGGATGAAACTTATGGGACACCTAACAGTCACCATGCATCAACTAAAGCATTAGCAAGAGAGCACATGCATGCTTCAAGCCCAGCAAACACAAGCTAAAACACCTCTTTCATTGAAGATAATACTTTTTGTACTGCATTTGCAGTCGATTACCTGGGACCAGCTTCTCCCTAGTTATTTGCTAAGGTTTGGTAACTTGATAATATTTGAGTTTTCTTTAGAAATCTACTTGTCTGGCTTAGTTTCAGGATGGCCCAACAGCAAGCGGCTGGATGGGGCATTGCTGGGGCTAATTCAGCCTCTTCATGGGGATGACACAAAGCACAAAGAAACATGCAGTTCTCAGAAATCAGCTGTCTCAGACTGCTGTCTTGGATCTCTCTCCGATTTTTTTTTTTTTTTTCTTTGTTTCCAACAGAACTTTGGCTGCCGGCAAGCAGGTAGAAATCCAGGTAGAAACTAATAGCTTAAATTGAAAAGCACAGCACATCTCATTCAGGTCAACCAGACCCTAAAAGTAATTTTTGTGTTCTCTATGTGTCCAAAGAGCTTCCTACCTGAAAGCATCATTTCCATCTGACTGAATGGGGCAGAGGAAGGAGGTGCCCAAAGGATGGGACAACCAACGTCAGCTACGAGTAAGAACCTAAGGCAGCTGCTGGTACTCATGTGCCAGTACTCCAGGAAAGTTCCCAAAAATGGCAGAGACTGTGGCCTGGGAATGCCCAGCTTCTTGAAGGCCTGGAAGAGTCATATCCCACAGGTGCCAAACAAAGAGCATGTGGGATGCACTTATGTAGTGAAAAGAAATGGTTCTTCATCCTGAGCACAGTCAACAACTTAAACAGCTGACTCCTGTCTCCCAGAGAAAGCTGAAATTATGGAGCAGCAGCAGCAGTCCTGCTGAGGAGACTCTCTTCCTGCGATACATGCAGGATCTCTTGGGATACAAGCTAATTTAGCGTGTATTTTGATACAAGCCAAGGGCTGAAAGGAGCTGCAGACCAGGCTGAGCAAACAGGTGTAGCTGGGCACCTCGGGTCTGTATTCAGGGGCCTCATTTAGTTCCTCGGATCAGACAACTGTGTCTCAGGTGACTGAAGAGAGGACTCAGAGGGGTGAAGTTCTCAAGCTGAGACCTGCCCTTGTGTTTGTCTTTGCAAAGTGATGCTCAGGTGGTAGAGCCACAGCAGCTGAGCAGGGACATCGATTATAACAGCGAAATTAAGCGTTTGCCGGTATAGCTCACTACAGCTCCCCTGAGCCACGTAAGCAAAAGGGCAATTTTGCCAACATAACTATTTAAACGGAGGCTTCTGCTGCAACAGGCACATCACTTGGGTAAACGTAGACATCACCTGCTGCCCTGCTCCCAGCTCGCAGAGCCCAGCCCAGCCAGGAGCACCCTGTCCCCATTGCAGCCAGCCAGAGCTTGCTGTGGTTAAAAACATGGAAGTTACTTCTTCTTTGGATCTGATGAGAAAAGTAAAAAAATCAAGAAGTTAATGTCTTATTTCCCTCCTGGCCCAGCCCAGCTTCCTCCTTCCCTTCCAGCTGGCACGGGGAGGGCACGGGGGAGCTCTCAACTTCCCCCTTTATCAGCCCTTGCCTCTGCCTTGAAGGTAGCACAGGAAGACTAAAGATGAGATTTTAACATGGATTCATGAACTTGGGTACTTCATACCAAGAATGATGGCCCCAGCTCCTCCCCAGTTGCAGGCACAGGGTTCTGCTCCTCCCTGGTCACCCTGGGGGTCCAGCCTCTACTTACAGGACCAGGAAACTAAGGAAAACAATGAGGAGCAGCCAAGTGACACAAGAAAAGTTTGGCAGATCATTGTGTCTCCCAGTCTGCCCTGAGAACACCATCTCCTGCAAAGCCACAGCCTTGGTTTATGATTTTTTTTTTTTCCCCTGGCCACAGCCATACTCACATGACAGCAAAGGAGGAGTTGTCTTGTTTGCTCGGTCAATCGCTTAAACTTTGATCCTTGGGCAGGTTTCTCCCTTGGTTGGAATGTCAACAAGATGCCCAGCCCCACACCTCTTGAGATTTAAAAGTGCTGAAAAGGAATTTTTTACAAGAGGAAAAGATAGTAAAGGACATGGAATTCCTTAACCCCTTCCACCTATCTCTCGCCCCAAAACTGTGAAGGTGCTGTGAGGTGGGGCTGAGGGGGAGTCCCCAGCTGCTCCTACAATTCCTACAGCAGCAGTGATGCGGGACCAGGTTTGCCCCCCTACCCTGTCCAGTCTTGCTTTTCCAAGCTTCACTGCTTTTATTGAGGGGCATAATTGGGAAGGCCCACAAACTGCTACTGTCCCCCTGCCCCGGCTCCCGGGGGGTTTCTGGCTGCGTGGATCACCACGTATCTTCCCTTGTGCCTTCTCCTCCCATCCCCATTTATCTTGTCCTACTGCACCTTCTATTTAGGGTCCAGGAGGGATAGGGCTGGAGGAGACAGACCTGCTGGGAAACACTTACCCAGGACTGGAAGGGATCTGTTATCCTCAGACAGCCCTCTGTACCTCAGCCTTGGTGGGGAGCACAACCTGTGCATCACTTGAGCTGGTGGGAGTTTCTCTTGACATCCCACTGCACAGCTTGGTGGCTTTGCTGACTTGCTGGCCCATAGCTCATCCCGAGGAAACCACCAGGGCATGGGCATCCATGCAGAAAGCAGTTGAGGACCAAGCAATCCCTGGCACTGGGAGCACCATGATCACAAGGAGGTCAGCCAACACTAACACTCCCCAGCTGTGGCTTTTTGGGATGGGCTTCCATTTCACTCCTGCCCCACCTCTCCGTTTGATCTCAGGTGTGAGGCTGCACAAGATGATTTCTGTTGTTTGGCTTTAGGCAGCTCAGTGTCTCCTCCATTCACACAGATGGAACCAGCTGCTTTTTACCGGAGAAACCGGGAAAATGCATTATGCGTACGGGCAGGCTGTGCAGTGGAGCCTCTGGCCAGCTGAGCTGCAAGTATGTGGACTGCCTGTGCTGGTGGGTCAGGGCATGGTGTCCTTTGGCCCCATCACACCAGGAAGGGCCACGAGTCTCCTCCTTTGTGCAGTCCGGTGCAGTCCCCTTCCCCACGTCCCCTGAGCCCACCAGTAGACCCGCGCGGCCGAGGGGACGCGAGACTCAGTCAAGGATCCCCTGTGCACATCACGCTCCCCTACACCAGGCATCGCTCTTCTGCCTTTGGCACACTCAGCCTTGAAGAAACCCAAGTGCTTCTATAATTATCTGCTAGTCAGCACAGGCAGATCGCATGTGGCCGTGCCCACAGGCCACCAGTGGGTTTTGCCTCTTCCCAAACATTTATTTTCCCTCATAAAACACATGCAGCAGGTGCTGAGTTGCTGGTGGGTCCAGGGGCCATGTCCCCACCCACGTGGGAGAGCCAAGTGGCAGCGCTGCCGTTTTTGGTAGGATGTCTCAGACGTCGCCAGCTTCGCGTGGCAGCGCTGTGCTCGATGAATCACATCATCAGCGGTTGACAGTAATCAATTA